>NC_134111.1:5080468-5384453 GCF_040939455.1 Microcebus murinus
GGGTAATACTGGACTTGTAGAATGAGTTTGGAAATATTCTCTCCTCCTCTGTTTTTTCTGGAATAGTTTTACATTGGGGAAATAATAGTCTCTTCAATAAATGGTACTGGAAATACTGAATATCCATATGCAGAAAATAAAACTATATCCATATTTCTTTCAATATACAAAAATTATATATGAATGAATTAAAGACTTAAATCTAAGACAAGAAACTATAAAACTGCTAGAAGAAAATATTAGAGAAACACTAGGACATTGGTCTGGTGGGCAATGATTTCTTCCAGAGCACAGGAAAAAGATCTCCAAAGCACAGGCAACCAAAGCAAAAATGGACAAAGAAGATCACATCACACCCCAAAGCTTCAGCACAGCAAGGAAACAATCAACAAAATGAAGAGAAAATCGACAGAATGGCAGAAAATATTTGAAAATATCCATCTGACAAGAGATTAATAACCAAAATGTATAAGGAGCTCAAACAACTCAATAGGAAAAAAAATGTCTGATAGAATTGGGCAAAATACCAGAATAGACATTTCTCATAAGAAGACATACAAATGGCTAACAAGTATATAAAAAGATAATGGAAGGGTCGGGTGTGGTGGCTCACACCTGTAATCCTAGCACTCTGGGAGGCCGAGGCAGGCGGATTGCTCAAGGTCAGGAGTTTGAAACCAGCTTGAGCAAGAGCGAGACACCGTCTCTACTAAAAATAAAAAGAAAGTAATTGGCCAACTAAAATATATATATAGAAAAATTAGCTGGGCATGGTGGCACATGCCTGTAGTGCCAGCTACTCAGGAGGCTGAGGCAGAAGGATTGCTTGAAGGATTGCTTGAGTCTAAGAGTTTGAGGTTGCTGTGAGCTAGGCTGATGCCACAGCACTGTAGCCTGGGCAACAGAGTCAGACTGTGACTCAAAAAAAAGAAAAAAAGATGCTGAACATCACTAACAATCAGAGAAATGCAAATAAAATCTACAATGAGATATCATCCCATTCCAGTTAAAATAACTTTCATCTAAAAGACAGGCAATGACAAATGCTGGTGAGGATGTGGAGAAAGGGAAACCCTCACCTGCTGTTGGTGGGGATGTCAATTAGTACAGCCACTATGGAGAACAGTACAGAGGTTCCTCAAAAACCAAAAGTAGAACCATCACATGATCCAGCAATCCAACTGCTGGGTATACATGCAGAAGAAAGGAAATCAGTATATTGAAGAGATATTTGTACTTCCATGTTCATAGCAGCACTACACACAATAGCCAAGATATGAAATCAGCCTAAGTGTCTATCAGTGGGTGAATGGATAAAGAAGATGTGGTACATAGTCACAGTGGAATATTTTTCAGTCATAACAAAGAGAAATCCTATCATTTGCAACAACATGGATGGAACCAGAAGACATTATGTTAAGTGAAATAAGTCAGGCACAGAAAAATAAATACTACACATTCTCATTCATATGTGGAGCTAACAAAATAAATAAACTCATAGAGATAGTTAGAAGGATGGTTACCAGAAGCTGGGAAGGGTAGTGGAGCGGGGAGGAGACAAAGTGGGGATGATTAATGGGTACCAAAATGTAGTTAGATAGAATGAATAAAATCTATAGTCGACATTACCATAGGGTGAGCACAGTTAAAAATTTATTGTATATTTGAAAATAAGAAAAAGAGTGAAACTGGAATGTTCCTAACACAAAGAAATGCTTGGGATTTTGTATACCCCAATTACCTTGATTTGGTAATGATACATTGTATGCCTATATCAAAACATCACATGTACACCATAAATATGCAAAATTTTTATGTATGATAAAACATTTTTTAAAAAACATGTTTAACATAATTAATACTCCTTTGATTGTGAGTGCCCTTTGTGACCAGTAGAACACAGAGATGTTGGTATGTCACATTCTTCATTATATCCTTTACCAGCTGGAACACTCAGGAGCCCTAAGCTACCAATTAAACAGTTCAAAATCACCAATATTGACATTGTGCCAAGAAGCCTAAACTAGCTCAGGTCTAGCTGGAACAACTTCAACCACTGCAATTGCAGGAAAAACCCCAAGGCGGAATTCTCACCAGTATCCTCCCCGATTACTTACCCTCACAAACCGTGAGAAATTGCTATTTTAAATTGCCAAGTTTTGACTTTATTTCTTGCACAGCAATAGTTATAGCAATAGGTTATGGCAGGGGTTGGTAAGCCATAGTAGGCAGGCAAAATCTGGTCTCCACATCTTTTTATAAACAAAGTTTTATTAGAACATAGCCACACCCATTGTTTACATATTATCTGACTGCTTTAAGTGGAGTTTAGAAATTTCAGCAGAAATTCCTCTTGGAATTTACTTTGATATTTGAATCTATCTTCTCCCAAAACAATAGCTCCTATATGTTTGGTAACAAAACACTGTGGACTATTTTTGAGACTAGTTGTAGAGCTCTCCACAAATTCCAGGTCTCCTTTGTTCTTCTTTTAACATTTACAAACTGTTTCAATTGACATAAAAACTGTACATATTAATGGGTTACATAGTGAAGTTTCAATATATATATATATATAGTGTATAGTGATCAGATCAGGGTAATTTGCATATCCATAATCTCAAACATTTATCATTTCTTTATTTTGGGAACATTCAATATCCTCCTTCTACCTATTTGGAACTATATAATATATTATCATATAGTCATCCTATAGTCATGACTTTAGTCATCCTACATTGGTAGAGAATGCTAGAACTTTTTCTATGTCCTAGCCTGCATGCACATAGCACTCACTAGTTGCTGAATCATAATTTACTCACTTATTGTGGTAGAATATTTTCAAAATGGCATCCTTAATTCTCTCCTTATATCCATGCTTTTATGAGGAGCCCACATTGATTCTGAGCTTGTCTGTGTTGTTGGAGTTTTCTTTGACTAGTGGAACATTAGCCAAAGGGGGGCTGTTTTCTTTGGCTAGTGGAACATTAGTAAATGCGATGTAAATAGAAACTTGAAAAATGACTATGCATTGTCACTTGCACTATCTTGCAGATGGGAACCCCTCTGCCACCACCTGACTGAGCCTGGACTGGCTTCCTGAGACGTCTTAGGTCCCCAACTGAGAAGACAGATATGTCAGTGAGGGCATCCTAGATCTCTCAGACCCAGCTGAGTCAGCCCAGAAACAGGAAACATGTTAGCAGTGGTTGTCTTCAGACATTTAATTTGGGAATGGTTTGAGACACAGCAAAAGCTTAACTAGTACAACTGTAAAGTCAGCTTTAATGTTCTCTGCCGCTATGTTTTTAAACAACTGGGAGTAAATTGGGGGAAATCATTAGCGTCAAGAAGTAACATAGGTTAAATATAAATATGGGTTAGAGAAAAAAATCTTTTAACTTTCTAATAATACTTTCTTCATTCTTTAATAAGAGAAGCTAGGGATTAGGTATATGAGGTAGCAAAAGGCAATCTTTTACATAATCATTTGATTTTCAGTTTAGTTACAAAATCTTGGCAGGGTTTTTTTTTTTTTGTCCTTCCCCAGTGTGGCCTAATTTAGGTGCTCTTGGATTTCAAGAGAAAAAACGATCATATGAAGAAGAAGCAGGAAGATATTGATATTTTCAGATTAAACGAATGGGTAAAGACACTTTTAGAATGAAATTTTAAAGAGCAGATAATTTTAAAACTTTCTGAGTTCACTTAGCCAATGATAGGCAAGTTAACATCAGAACCTAGGGCAACTGAACACATCTAGTGTCTTGCTGAAAAGTCTTCTCTTCTCACTGCCCACATATTTTTCCCCTCGGAGAAATATATTTATATATTTGCTGTTACCACAAGCTTGAATAAAAAAATCTTACAGCAAATTGCATTTCTAGCATTTCATTTCCCAGTGGCAATGCCAAAGAAAATGTAGACAGAAACGTTAAGTGTGGCTACCTGCTGCTGCAGCTCCGGGCACGCTCCATGCACAGGCGTTCTGATAGGCTCACCTGAGTGTGTTTTGTGCCGGTGAACCATACTGTGCAATCACAGGACAATTTAGAACAAAAAGTAAAGGTCAGGCGTTCAATGCTGCTATGAGTGACCTTTTCACTCCCACCTCTTTGTAAAAGCATCGTATTAGCAATTTTAGATGCATCTTTTTAAGGAAGTTGTACAATTCCTTCCAGGAGCTGTGTTTCTGCTTTGAAAGGCCCCCGTGGGAAATGGGCTTCCACTGAAACCTCACAAGGAAGCAGTCCTTCTTGTCCCCGAGACAGTTCAATTGGAAAAGCTTAAGTGAGAGCTGGCGGTTTCCACGCTAGATATCACTGCTAGACATTCAGGTACTTACTTTGATCCTAGAGTCCAGCCAGACCTCATCCTCCTTCCTCCTCAGGAAGAATGTGGGGTCTGCCAGAGGTCGGCTGCACAATGAGCCTTTGGTTAATAACATACTTAACTGGCTATTACGCTTCTGTTATTTGATGACCTTCTGGGACAGTATGAAACTTCCTCTTAAACTCAAATCTCCAAGGTCACATAAAATAATAATAGCAACCTCTACTAAGTGGCTGGAATAAGTACTTTTGCACAATGAATATTCAATAAATGTTATTTGAATTAAATAAATAAATAAATATTATTTCATTTCAGACAAGAACTTGTGGTTTAGTATTGAAGAAAGTAATGTGAGAAACTGGACTCCTCCTAAGTTCAATTTGGCAAATATTATTGAAAATTCACTATGCAACTGCCCAGTCGTTGGCAAGCCGCTGTGATGTTCAGAAGGCCCAGAACAGACGCGGCTGCACTGCACTCCTTCACACCAGACGGCCACGCACACGGTGTCCAATGCCCAGTCTATCAATGACACAGTATGTTCATTACCGTTCCTCTTTTAGGTTTTGGGGGTGTTTTGTTTTAGCTTTTGTGAGGCTAGCCAGAGAATTCTGCATTCTCTCATCCAAAGGACACAATTGTGGACTCAATTCAGTCTATTCTTCAGTAGCAATTGTTGTCATTGACATTTTATTTCTGCAAACACCCACATCCTCCTTTGGCGGTCCCTTCTTCTCTGTCTCCTTTTTGGATCCTTCCCTCCATTTCCCTGGGCTCCAGTACTAGAGAATGGAGCCAGGCCAGCTCGAGCTTCACTGGTGCTCTGTCTCTGCGCCATCGAGCCGAGGTCCACAGCTTATTACTGCACAGTGTGTATCTCCAACCCAGAAGTCACTCACAGGACATGTCTGTCCACCCCTTCAGCCATTCCTTCATTCAGGAAACATGAAGGAAGCAGTAGATATTTCCAAGGATGTTAAATCAAGAAATTGAGGTGCCTTCTGGAGTTATTCTGGGAGCTGCCAGAAACAGTTGAAAGCAGAAAGAGTTGAAGGACATTGACTCCGGGAAGTATTAACAGGGTTTAGGAAAGGAGAGGCAGGGAATCGTTCTTCTCGTTATAGGCTCTTCTGTTCCCAGTGACTCTGAAAATGCTGCTCACTGGCCACCCCATCAGAATCAACATGGCTGGCTGCTTACAAGACGCGTCCCAAGACTGTAAACTAGACCTGCCAAATCAGAACTGCTGGGCATTATTGTAGACATCATAGAGTTTAGGAACTATTGTTTTAAGGCTGTGATTTACTTTCAAGTAATACTTTGGTCACATTCCATTGGTTATGAGTGTTTTATTGTGATTGTTTTTGTATCTAGTAGTCTTTAATTTGGTTCTCTATTTTGACATTGAATGAGGAGATACATGTTTCATTGTCAACTGGATAATCTTTGGTATTGTTTGTTGTTTAAAAATGTTTATATTCCTAAGGTATAGAACTGTAGCCAAAATCTGAGCTATTTCTAGGTTTTTATTTTAGCAGTTTTTTAATAGACTTTATTTTTTAGAGCAATTTTAGGTTCATAGAAAAATTTGAGCAGAAGGTCCAGAGGTTTCACATGTACTTCTTCCCTCCACACATACACAGCTTCTCTCACTATCAATAGTTTTAAATTTTAAAAAATATTTTAAATAATTAGTATTTTAAACTATAGTCTATATTCTTGGCATAGATTTTATATTATGTCATGCATATTATATTTTGAGAATTCATATTCCTTTATAATTTAATGTACTTTTACCTATTATTCTAATTCTTTGTAATGGTCTAAGGCAGTGGTCCCCAACCTTTTTGGCACCAAGAACTGGTTTCATGGAAGACAATTTTTCCATGGACAAGGCAAGGGTAGGGGAAATGTTTTAGGGATGATTCAAGCACATTACATTTATTGTGTACTTTATTTCTACTATTATTACATTGTAATATAAAATGAAATAATTATACAGCTCACCATAATGCAGAATCAGTGGGAGCCTTGAGCTTGTTCCTTGCAACTAGACAGACCCATCTGGGGGTGATGGGAGACAGTGACACCCAACGTGTGTTTCTCGTGTCCAGTCTACTCTGTAATCACATTTTGGTTGCTGTCATTGCAGAAAAGCCTGCTTCACAAAGCTAGGATGTTGGCAATGGAAGCAGGCTTTTCAGGGCTTTCATGGCAATCTCAAGATATTCCACCTTGACTTTAATCCGGGACATATGGAGATCTGAAGTTGTCTCAAACATACTTTTTAGGCCACAGTCATTTGCAACTCAAGCCATGGACCCTCTTCCAGCACAAAGTCAATTTAACTGGCTTATTCACAAATCGATCGAGGATCCACTCCTTCTCGGTTCTGGGATCTTTTGTGGTTGGGAAGTAATGCTCAAACTCTTCTGAAAGTGGAGGTAAGTGATCATACACCAGCTGGGGAAAAGAAGGCCCTGAGTTAGTCTCTTTACAAAATCTCTGGTAATGTTTGAAACATGTCCAAAATCCCAGTGTTCACTCGTCTCTCCCAGGATTCCAGTTTGGCTTTGATGCAGCCACTTTGTCTGCCGACCTGAGCACAGTTGTCATTCTCCCCTGAAGTGACAGATTAAGTTCATTGAGCAGGTTGAATATGTCAGAGTAAGCAAGTTTTGTGACACATTTTGTGTCACTGAAATGTGGTGACTTTTTCTAAAAGAAATCTCTGGAGCAGCTCTTGTAACTCAAGAACTCTGGCCAGTGACCTACCTCTAGAAAGCCACCTCGCTTCTGTGTATAAGAGAAGATGTGTGTGCTCTCCGTCCATCTCCACCCAGAGCTCCACCGATAGACATGAGTTAAGGGCACGTACTGTAATGTGGCTGATAATTTTTATCACATCGTGCAACATTTGTCCGCAAACGTTGTTTAGTCAGGTGTCATTTTTAGGCTAGCCAGCACTTCTCTATGGATGGAATAGTGCCTAGACTCACAGAGTACTGAAACCAGGAAGCTGTCCAGTCATGCCAGCTATTCAGTCCATGCATCTACTGACACAAAATGACCAATTCAGTTTTCCTGATACGTAATTATTCAAAGACTTGAATAGTTCTGTAGCTGTGGTATGGTTGGCAATGAAAGTGCACATAATATATCCTCATGCACATCCTCCTGAAAAATATATCACACAAAAACTAGTATTGTTTCTTTGTTGTCAACATAGGTTGTCAACCTGGATTGTGTACCACAGAGACTCATTAATCTTCTCTAATGATTATGCCTCAAAATCCTCTGCTATTTCACCAATTCTAATAGTTACGATGCTAGCAGAAAGTGGAACGCCTTTTGAACTGTAGCCTCTCCTCAAAATGTGTGGCAAATGTCCTTAGCAGCAGCAGGGTCAACTCTTCACCAGTAGTAAGGGGCTTCTTAGCTGTAGCCATGCAGTAGCCTCTAAGAAGGATGTTCTCAGTGCAGACACATTTGATGAAGTGGTGGCCTTCAGTAATTGCTTCTGTTTTTTGTGTTTATGGGTTTTTTTTCTTTTGAAAAACTCCAAAGCTTGTATTTTAATGCAGGGTGCTAGGTCTCCATGTGGTGAAGCAGTTTTGAAGGTTTCACGACTTTATTGGCTTGCCAGTCTACACATACTGTAAAAGTGGGCTTGGAGAATATGAATCACCTGTTGCCATGAACCTGTACTTAAAGTAAGACTCTTGGTATTTTCTTTTAAATGCAGCTTTCATTTTGTTGGCAGTCTTTGAGTCTTCTTCTATCTCATCATTGACTCTCTCTTTTTAAAATTATTTTTTAAATTTTAGCATATTACAGGGATACAAATGTTTAGTTTACATATATTGCCCTTGTTTCACCCAAGTCAGAGCTTTAAGCATGTCCTTCCCCCAAATGATGCACACCACACCCATTAGATGTGAATATACCCATCTCCTCCCCCCCACCCCCATCTACCTGACAGCCAATGACTATGCACTTAAGTGTTGATCAGTTAATACAGATTTGATGGGTCAGTACATGTGGTGCTTGTTTATCCATTCTTGTGATACTTCACTTAGTAGAATGGGCTCCAGCTCTATCCAGGATAATACAAGAGGTGCTAGATCACCATTGTTTTTTTGTGGCTGAGTAGAACTCCATGGTATACATATACCACATTTTATTAATCCACTTATGGATTGATGGGCACTTGGGTTGTTACTACATCTTTGCAATTGTGAATTGTGCTAGTATAAATATTCTAGTGCAGATGCCTTTATTATAGAATGTCTTTTTTTCCTTTGGGTAGACACCCAGTGGTGGGATTGTTGGATTAAATGGTAGTTCTACTTGTAGCTCTTTGAGGCATCTTCATTTTACTTTCCACAGAGGTTGTGCTAGTTTTCAGTCCCACCAGCAGTGTATGAGTGTTCCTATCTCTTTGCATCTATGCCAACATTTATTGTTTTGGGACTTTTTGATAAATATAATTCTCACTGGGGTTCAGCGATATTTCATTGTGGTTTTGATTTGAATTTCCCTGATGATTAGAGATGTTGAGCATTTTTTTCATGTTTGTTGGCCATTAGTCTGTCTTGTTTGAAAGTTTATGTTCATGTTCTTTGCCCATGATTTAATGGGGTTGCTTGATTTTTTCTTGCTGATTTTACTGAGTTCTATATAGATTCTTGTTATCACCTTTTATCAGATGTGTAGCATGCAAATATTTTTCTCCCATTCAGTAGGTTGTCTGTTTGCTCTCATGATAGTTTTCTTGGCTGTGCAGAAGCTTTTTAAATTGTTCAGGTCCCATTTATTTATTTTAGTTGTTGTTGTGATTGCCTTTGGGGTCTTCTCCATAAATTCTTTCCCTAGGCTAATATCTGTAAGAGTTTAAAATTTTTTTTTCCTCTAGAATTCTTATAGTTTCATGACTTAGGTTTAAGTCTGTTATCCACTGTGTGTTGATTTTTGTGAGAGGTGAATGGTGCATATCCTGTTTCAGTCTTTTACATGTAATTTTCTCAGCACCATTTATTGATTTAGGATTCTTTTCTCCAGTGTATGTTTTTGTCTGCTTTGTCAAAGATTCAATGGCTATTTGAGGATGGTTTTATATCTGGGTTCTCAGTTCTGTTCTATTACTCTATGTCTCTGTTCTTGCACCAATACCATGCTATTTTAGTTACTATAGCCTTGTAGTATAGTTTGAAGTCTGATAATGTGATGCCTCCAGATTTGTTCTTTTTGCTTAAGATTGCTTTTGATATACAGGGTCTTTTTGAGGTCTTCTTGGGTTCTATATGAAGCCTAGAATTATTTTTTCTAGATCTGCAAAAAATGATTCTGTTATTTTAATAGTGATTGCATTGAATCTATACATCACTTTGGGTAGTATACACATTTTAACAATGTTGGTTTTGCTGACCCATGAGCATGGTATGGCTTTCCACCTATTTACGTCCTCTGCTATTTCCTTCTTCAGTGTTTCATAGTTCTCCTTGCAGAGGTCTTTTACCTCCCTAGTTAAATATATTCCTAAGTATTTTATTTTCTTTGCTCATCATTCAGTCTTTCCCTGGTTTTGGAGAACCTCTCCAGTGACATTTGTTTATTACTCATTTTTGCTAGGGTTAGCTTGTGGACTTACCAAAACCATGACTGAGACAAGTGTGCTGTGTGGGAAAGAGGCCCAGATGGAAGTCATACATAAAATAATAGGCGGGCCACACATGGACTAAAATAGGTGTCACATTCTGATTTAAAGCTTGCTGCCAGATGCAACTGTGCAATTGAAGTACATCAACTCACTTGCCACTATAAAGCCTGCCACCAGATACAATGTAATTGTCACTTGCCACTCACTGATAGGGTTTTGATATGAGTCTGCAAGCAATTGATTTATTATGGTCTCTGTGTAGTCAAATCTCCCTGCTAATGGTAATCTGTATTTGAAACCACTCCCCAGTGCTAGCATCACTGTCTTGGCTCCATCTCATATCATCAGTCATTAGATTCTCATAGGGAGCGTGCAATCTAGCTCCCTCCCATGCACACTTTATAGTAGGTTTTGTGCTCCTTTGAGATCGAATGCCCCCACTGATCTGACAGGAGGGAGGGCTCAGGTGGTGATGCAAGTGGTAAATATAGATGACGCTTCCCTCACTCACCACTGTTCACCTCTTGCTGTGCAGCCCAGTTCCTGGTACAGGTCCATGGCCCATAGGTTGGGGACTAAAGGTTTAAAGTATTAGAAATATAGAAAAATATATTGAAATTCCTCATTACAAGTGAGTATGGTCACTTTAATTTTGCCTTGTGGTTATAGCAGGTTTTAGTTTATATATTTCACTGTTATATTCTTCAGTGCAAACATGTATCTTTTTTAGAGATTTTTTCTTTCTTGATTATAAAATATCCTCTTTGTCCTTTTTTAATGGTTTTCACCTCAAAAGCTTCTTTCTAAGTTATAAATATAACCACACTTGCTTTCTTTTCTTTCTTTCTTTGGGTTTTTATTAAACTGCAAGTCCTCATTTAACTATCTGTTTAGTTCAACCTTTATGTGCCATTTTTCTACTAATGTATTTGTTATACTAAGCATAGAGGTATATATTAATTCACAGAATCTGAGAGTCTAAGTTTTTTAAACTACAGTTGTTTTGCTTTAACAATCGATGTGTTTCTTCCATTTTCACTCAACTTCTGTTTTTTTCTTTTTTAGTTGCTTTTAGAAATAGAATAAAAAATAATCATTTATTGATGGCTATTTCTGTTAATTATTGGTTTTAATGCTTTTTATTCAGTCCTTTTTCTTCCTGTAATTATAATTTTTATATTATCAAACAAACTTTAGTCCTTATAAAAGTTATATTTGGGACACTGGTAGTTATGTATCCCACACTGCCTTCTTTCTATTGGATGGTTTTAGGAAGGTTTTTGTTTTTTGTTTTAATTTTTTCCGTCTTTATGCTTATCATAATGCTCCTTTTGCATAAAAGCCTACTTTTGTTTGGACAATACAGTAGCCTTTTAATTTATCTGTATATATACATTAGAATTTTGTTTGTTCCTTTGTTTGCTTTTTTTCTAAATTCTCTTAAGCTTTTCATCAATCCTATTTAGTAGGGATTATTGGTTATAGTTGCTAGCATAGTCCCTCTCCTTAAGCTTTGTATTCCTCTACAATACTCAGTAATGTTTCCTCATCTGATGTGATCACTAAGCTAGAGGGACAACCATATACACAAAGGCAGTGTAAAAAAGTTGTTCAGAACTCACAATCAGGGGCTAGACTGTCTGAGTTACTACACATAAAGTATTTAGAATGGTGCATACTATTACCTGCATAGATGTTAACTATTAGTATGTAATTTTCTTTTATAATAGCTTCATTGATATATAATCAACATAACATATAATTAATCCATTTAAAGTAAATAATCCAATAAATTTTTTAAATATTCACAGAGCTATACAACCATTACCACAATTACAATGAAACCTTGTACCTTTTAGCTACTCCCTAAACCACCCCCAACCTTAAATAACCACCATTCTACTTTCTGTCTCTATGGATTTGCTTATTCTGGCCATTTAATATAAATAGAATCATATAATATGTCATCTTTTGTGACTGGTATCTTTCACTTAGCATAATGTTATCATCTATTTTTATTGATGAACAATATTCTATTATCTGGTTATACTATATTTTGTTTGCCTATTTATCAGTTGATGGAGATTTAAGTTGTTTTCACCTGAAGGGTATTGTAAATAATACTGCTGTGAACATTCATGTACAAGTTTTTGTGTGAACATATATTTTTATTTCTTTTGGGTATAGACCTATGAATGGAATCGTTGGGTCAAATGGTAACTCCATGTTTAATTTTTGGAGGAACTGACAGATTGTTTTCCAAAGTGGCTGTTCATTTTACATTTACATTAGCAGTGTATGAGAGTTCCACATTTTCCACATTCTCACCAACTTTTATTACTGAATTTTTTATTATAGCTATTCCAGTGGGTGTGAGTTTTAAAATGTAGGTTATATTATTTTTCAAATATGGTGAAGCTAATAGATCAGGAGACAGAAGACTGTAATGTTGAAAAGATAGTTTTATTCATAGTTTGCTACTCATAGTTCTCAAGAGGAGGAGGCATGTAGGCCACACAGGGCCACATGGAAAGAGCCAGAGTTGGTCAGGAGGCAGGAGGGGAGAGGGGAGTAATGGGAAGGAATCTTTACTGTGGTTTCTAGGGAAAAGCAAGGCAGGAAATGGCGAGAAAGCTTACCACTGGCTAGCTGGAATACATTTCAGAGGCCTTCTCTGGAGAATAGGGACTGTTTCTAGTTGCTTAGTACCTGGTCCAGGGATGATGAGATGGGAGAATATTGCATTCTAGAGTGAAAGGGCCACATAGAGGAGGTGGCTGGGCATATTGGCTCTGGATTGGTAGGTTTGTATATGAAAAAGATGCTCACAGGGGTGTTGTTTGCTGTCTCTAAGAATTCGCTCAACCTGGGAAATAGCCTCTCCTGGGTCAGCAAGGGCCTAGAAGAATACATAAAATATATATGTAAAACATAAGAATGTATAAGAAAATACAGTTAATATACTGTGAAGTAGAAACTTGGTATGGTTTTGATTTGTATATCCTTGAAATATGCACTTCTTTATTTCATAAACATTTGCTGAATATCTTTTCTATGTTAGGGACAATTCCAAACACAAAGGATTTGGCAATGTTTCAGTTCTTTTGGGTTGCTATAACAAATACCATAAACTAGGTACTCTATAAACAACAGACATTTATTTCTCACAGTTCTTGAGTCTGGAAATCCAAGATCAAGGTGCCTGCAAATTTGGGGTCTGGTGAGGATCTGCTTACTGGCTATAGATAGTACTTTCTCACTGTATTCTCACATGATAAATGCGGTAAATGAGCTCCCTTGGGTCTATTTTATATGGGCATTAATCTCCTTTATGAGAACTCTTCCCAAAATGTCCCTTGTCCAAATACCATCACCTTGGGGATTAAGATTTTAACATATACATTGTGGAAGAACATAAACATTTAAACTTTAGCAAAGTAGTAACCAAAAGGAGGTCTCTGCTATCATGATGCGTAACCACCTGGTAAATTACACAGACTATAAGACAATTTTTTAAAGTAAAATTATGTAATGGAACTAAAACAGTAATGTGAGTAAACATGATTGGTGTTTTAGCTAAGGGAGGACGATGACTGAAGCTTCTGTGAATAGATGACCTTACCAGAGACCTGAATCAAAAGAAAAGTGAGCTGTGTAAAGATCTGAAGCATCATTCCAGGCACCGGAAGAAGCTCACATGGTGATGCCAGGCGCAGGACAATCTTGGACTCTTCAGGGAGCAGAAAGTAGATGAGTATGGAGAGAACACAACAAGCTAGAAAGAGAACAACACAGGATGAGTCCATAGAGGAAGCAGGAGCCAGAACTTGCAGGATATTGTGCAGAAGGGGGGCTTAGTCTCCTAAGGCTCCTAGAACAAAGGGACACAAACTGAGTAGCTTAAAACAACAGGAGATTGCTGTCTTACAGTTCTAGAGACTAGAACCCCCAAATTAAGGTGTCACTAGGGCCATGCTCACTCTGAAATAAAGGGGAATGCATACCAGATGACATTTACAACCTTGGGACATCACTAGAGGATAATGAAGATGGAGAAGAGAATGGTCCACTGGATGGAATCTTCACCACACCAATATGTAGAAGAGAAATAAGATGCCATAAAGGGGATTGAGAAGAGGAATTAACCGGTTTAGAACAACCAGAGAGTATGGTGTCATCAACGAACAGAAAGAAATGTTCAAAAATAGACTCTGGTCAACAATTTCAAATGGGATTTAGAGATCGAGTAAGGCAAGACTGGAAAATTGTGGATCATCTAAACTATTCTGGGTCAAATGAGGTTCCGTGTGTGTAATGCAGAAATATGCTTTTGAATATTCAATACAAGTTATTAAACTACGCACACAGACTAAAATTTTTAGTACTGTTCCTTGTTTTGATTTTGTTTTGGTCAGGAAGTGACACTGTTGGCACAAAAAAGAGGACAATACAGAATTCACTAGTAGACTAAGTAAATACTTATTCTTTATAAGTAAATATACATAAATTAATACAGATGTATATTTTACATATATATACATACACTCTTTGTACATATATATGTATAAAATATTGCCTTCAATTATTTTGATAATCAGATGTCTCTGTTAAGGAATTAAACAGACAAGGAAAAATATTTATTTAACAAAGGATACATCCAAAATATATAAAGAATTCCTATAGCTTAGTAAAAAATAGATAAATAACTAGATGATATTAACACATTATTCACAAAGAAAAATATACAAATGGCCAATAATCACATGAAATGTGCTCATAACTTAAATTAAAGCCACAAAAAGTACCAACCAGATAGAATGCAGTTTTAACAACTGAATAATAACAAATAATTTTTTATTACATATAAAAGCCAAAATGAGAAGATTCTCAAATGTCAAAGGAAGATTTCCACAAGGGAGTTCTATCAATTTTTTTTATTTTTAATTTTTATTTTTTTGAATGTTGTGTAAGAAACCAAAAAGTTAAATTATAGAGAAAGGCAATACAAATTATGGCACTGACATTAGTGCAGTGAGCTCTCTTGAGTGGCATGATGCAGTTTGGGCCGTGATTTGTTGGAAAAAAGAATCCAAGACTTGTCAGATAGGAAATCACTTATACTTGTGCTTGTACAGAGTGGAAATGTGTAAGGAATTGTTGACTCTGCACTTCTAATCACATGTCCTTATTATACTACCAGCTGCTGTGTGTCTGTGAGTTTTCCCCCTCCCTTGGCCCTGGCATCATTTCAAATTCCAAGGACCCTAACACAAAATCAGGCTAAATACATCCAGAGGGCACAACTGAATGGATTTATCGAAACCAATCAAGTGATCTGCACTGCAAAACATGCTGTATGTAAGGCTCCTTGGTCTCTAAGATACTGCCCCTGTTCCTAATTACACGTGGTCTCACCCTGGCACCCACACCTGATGTCCCTGGCCAACTCCAGCCCTGAGGGCAGAAATGGCTCTGGTAACTTCTCTCTCTCTCTCTGTCTCTCTCATTTTAACACATTGACTGCCACACTGGAAAAATTTTTTCCTTGGGGCTATGAGGTTTTATTACAAAAATGGAGTAAAAACTTAGAAAACAAAATGATCCTTTCTAATTTAATGAAAAATTTGTTATTTTTTATTGTTTTCTGTGCATGAGTTACATGCAACTTGAAAAATAGTTCACATGGCTCCCAAGGTGAAGAGACATGTGAGTTACATATGCTTCGTGAGGCTCCGGGCTCAAAACTAACGTGAGTTAAATACAGCTCACATGGCAGTTAATGTGTTAAATATCCCAAACACGACAAGAATATGCTAGCATACACACAAATACTTTGCTTTGTAGAAATTGAGAAATGCTAAAATTTAACATTTTCAAGAAAAACAAATAATATAAACCTATAGGATATAATAACCTAAATAAAATACAACAAGTTAAATTCAATACTAATACACCATGGCCAAGTACTATTTAAGACAACAATGTAAACAGGGTTTAATATTAAGATAGGTGACATTATATCAGGTGAATACACAAAATAGTAATAACAGTAATTCTTCTCATGTTGCATTGCATAATTAGCTCAATTTCTCCTTACTATAACTCCTGACAGCACAGAGAAATTAAGTAACTCATAGACCACATGGAGAATGCTGGAGGTGAAAAATTAATGCGTGCAGTCTGAGTCTGCACTACTAATACCTCTTATGTTGAAATCATATGTCATCTCTTTTATAACTCTTAGCAACAATTTAACTCTTAATCTACAAAATTCTTAATAATGTAATAGAGCATATTGAACATGACAAAATTTAATTCATCTATTAATCTGAAAATGAACAGTTAAGTACTAAAACCACTGCAATTAAAATAAAAAACACAAAGATGTGAGCTCCTACCTGTGTTGAGTCTTAAATACTGGACTGGAAATCCCAGCCAATTAAATAAAGCATAAAAATGTAATTTTTTAAAAAGACCCATTATGTATTTAGCTAAAATTTAAGATGAAAATATATTTTAGATGTATTAATGAGTGAAAGTAGAAAATACAGATAAATACCTATTTGAAACAAGAGAGAAAGGATTTACTAAATTTAAAAGAATAGAAAAACATGAGGACATAATTAATTATATGTTTTAAAGTTTGTTCTTGTAAATGACCAAAAAATCAAAAATTAAGTAACTAGGGGAAATAAATTAGAAAAGTAAAGAAGTAATATTATAAATTCACAAATAGCTTATATGAATGGATAAATAAATAGTATTATCTTCACTATAAAAAGGTTAACAAAAGCAATAAATACACATTTTACAAAAGAGAAAATGGTTTGTTTATACATATACAAATATTTACTCTTACCATCAATTGAAAAAAATAGTTCCACAAAATGTTACTATTTTTCAACTGTCGAATTTGACCCATTCTCCCAATATAAATCCAATTTTCACAAGATCACATGGCAATATGCACTTTCATAAATAACAGGCATGGGATTAAAAAAATACAAACTTTCTGAGTAAACAATATAAATTTTCGGAGAGACAATTTAGCAATAATGATTAAACATTTTTTTGTTTACTTCTTTGACTCGGCATTTCAACTTCTAGAACATAGAAATTCACAAAAAACAAAATGGGTGTGCAAGGATTCAGCTGTGAGCATGTTCATGTGGATAATTAATGAGTGATAAATCGGGGGCAACTTAATTGTCCAAATTGGAGAGTTGATCAAATAAGTGACAAAACAATCCAGACAATGTAATAATAGGCATTGGACATTATACTTAAAAGTTTAACAATGATGTTATTTAAAGTGCCTCATAGAAAAACTTAGTCTAATAAATTATTCCAGAATAGCTGGCACAGCACCTTCTCATGCTATGCATTTTTAAATAGGTGCTATACTTGCACTTTCTAATATTTACCCATAAAATCAATTAACGTATGATGCAAAAATTTTAAAAATTACCTTCATATATGTACAGAGATAGCAATCATTCAGTATATTTAAAATAAATAAATAAAAGCCAGTTCAGTTTAGCTGGAATTGTTAACAGTGCTTATTTATGATGCTGTTTAAATACTTTGGTTGTCTAACTAAGTTTTACAAGTTTTGTATAGTGATCATTCTTGAAAGAAATACAAAGGCCAATGATCATGTGAAAAATCAATTATTCTAACTGTTAAAAAGAAGAAAAATGAAGACAAACACGACACAGCTTTTCCCCAACATTATTAATGTTTTAGAGATATATATGTAATGTATATGTATGTGTATATATGTACATGTAAACAATACATTATGTTATATATAATAAATCGCATATTATATTGTATAGTCTATATTATGCATATCATATTCATAAGGTATTCATAATATATATTACAAACTATATAATATACAATTTTAAATATATAATTCAATTTATATGTATATATAGACATATACATATATAAATATATATTTACACACACTGATTACATATATCATAGATAATATAGTATATAATTAATGTGTAGGCATATGTACATACATATATTATAGGGCAAGGGGATGGTTCTTTTTTTCTTTTTTGTTTCAGAATATTATGGTGATACAAATGTTTTGTTTACATGGATTGCTTTTGTACTGCTTGAGTCAAAGTTATATTAATAAGTATGTCCATCACCTGAATGGTGTTCATTGTACCTGTTAGGTATGATTTCACTCATCCACTCTCCCCTCCATCTATTTGATTTCCATTGAATTTTACTTCCATTTGTGCACATGAATGGCGATTGGTTAGTTTCAATGTAATAGTGTGTACACATGGTTGTTTTTCCATTCTTTTGTTTTTCATAAAAATTATGAAAGATGTGCTTATTTGAAATTATATATTCTGTATGATTTGATTATCTATTCCAATAAATGCTATTATTTAAATCAAACAAGAATAACAAAGCCTCTAAAATGTTTTTCCATTCTTGCTGTATTTCACCTAGGAGAATGGTCTCCAGTTTCATCCAGATTGCTGCAAAAGGTATTAATTAATTTTTTATGGCTGAGTAGTACTCCATATACCACATTTTATAAACCCACTCATGAATTGATGGGCACTTGGGTTGATTCTACAACGTTGCGATTGTGAATTATTCTGCAATAAACATTCTAGTGAAACTGTCTTTTTGATAAAATGACTTTTTTTTCCTTTGGGTAAATATCCAGTAGTGAGATTGCTGGATCAAATGGTAGGACTCTTTTAGTTCTTTGAAGACTCTCCATACAATTTTCCATAGAGTTTATACTAGTTTGCAGTCCCACCAATGATGTGTAAGTGCTCCTTTTCCTCCGCATCCACAGGGATTCTTTTCCCCAGTGTATATTGCTGTCCATTTTGTCAAAGATCAGACGGCTGTATGTGGGTGGTTTTATATGTGGGCTCTCTGTTCTCTTTATTGGTCTGTCTCTAATTGTCATTTCTTAATGTTTATTCATATCACTCCAATCCTAATATAATTGCTTTCATTTTTGTGTTCTCTTTAAATATTTAATCTCTGTTCCTACATATTTTATGTTGATACAGTTAAAATATACATATATAGTTTATGCTTGTTAACATTTTACATCTTTAAAATTTTCTGTGTTGCTTTTCAATCTTTTATCCATCATTTTAAGGACTACATAATACCACCTTGAGTCAATATAAGATATTTATTTAACTTATGTAATGTTGTAGGTTCACTTGTTTTTCCCATTATGTGTTTGCCTGTAAAAATTAACCTGCTATGAAAATTTATGTTAATATAATTTATGTTACTTTGTCCAGATTCTTTCCTTAGAATAAAACACCAGGTGTGTGGTGTCAAATGGGGGAGAACATTGTCTTCTGACTTTCATTCCCTATCAAAATACTCTCATGTCGAAGACTTCTGCTCTGATTCACTACCCTCCTGGCAATGCAAAACTGTATCCAGCTCTCCAAAGCCTTACCAAAGCTAAATATCATAGACATTCATACTTATATAAAGCAAACTTTATATATATGAAGCAAATATATATATTTGTATATATATATAAAGTTAACTTTAATATATGCTACCTTAATAACATAAATATTACCTTAATATTATTTTAACTGGATATTTACAAGGATTGAATATGTGATCACAGTTTTCACTCTAAAAAAGTCTTGTTTAAATTCATTATTCAAACCATTTTTAATTTACCTTTTGTAACTCTTCTATAATCATGTCTGGATCCTGGTTCAAAAAAACTAATACTATAGAAATATATTCTGAAACATTTTATTATGGAATAAATGTGAGATGACATTAGAAAATAATATTTAATTATGTCAGGTAAAATAATGCCATTATGATTTCCTAAGAAGAAGTCCATGTTTTTAACAGATTCTTACTGAAATATTTAGGAGTCAATGACTTTTTTAGTCTGTGCTTTAAATGCTTCCACAATGAAAGAAATAACAGAAAAAAAAAATAAAAGAATGGATAAAGCAAAAATGACAAAATCATGACACTTATTTTAGATCTAGTTGATGCATTTATGGGGATTTATTTTATTACTTTCTCCACTGTTGTATGTTTGCCAATATTTACATATATTTTGAAATACACTGAAAAATTCATAAGTATTTGAGTAGACTTTTAAAATATATTTTCTACAGGTGTAAATCCTTTGTCCTGTTTGTTGAATAAAGTCATGAGTATGTACTCTTTCTTCAGATTTGGGGACCTGATGTGTTAAATACCACGTTTTATTTTTCAAGAAAAATTGATGACAAGTCCGTGGGTAATGTCTTCCCTTGCCTTTTCTAAGAGGGCCACGCAGGCCTCTCACAGTAACCTTTCCACAATAAACATGTTTGCCTTCCTGTCATTAACATTCACTTTCTCTGTTTGTGATTCTGACAGCTCAGAGGATTAAATTCTCCATGTATTGATTTGGATGTGCTCCTTGTCATGTTTTGATCAAAAGAAATATCATTTTCCCTCTGCAGTGATAAGGTACAGTAGGTTGACTGCATAATCTTTCACAAAAGCCATTTCTAAAGTGCTTCCCCTTTCCTGACAGCCACATATGTGTTATTTCCCCTTTTGAATTATAAATTAAGGTGCTGCCATTTATTAGAGATGAAGATGATAATTTTTTCCTTTGGGGAGAAAAGGCCAATAGATTCCTAAATCTCAAACTCAGAAACAGTTCCATGGGCTTCAGTTTAACCATAGCTATTCAGAACAGAAATAGCAATTGACTGTTTTTTAAAACGTCATCAGTGGAACCAATTAATAGGTAGGGGATTAAAGACACTATTTTGGTTTTTAAATAAATGTGCAATTGAACCATCTTCAGTGAAGAAGGGGGAAAATTACATATATTGATCTCTGTCCTTGGCTAGTCATGATCACAAATATTACCTTATCCAACTTGTACTTGAGCATTAGATATTGAGTTGGATTTGATGAAGAAGGAACCAAGGACTTGCTCAGTGCCACACAGCAAAGCAATGGGTCTGTGGTTTGAAGCTCTCTCCTGGCTCGTGACTCACATCGGACTCCAATAAGCAATTTTTCCTCCGTAGTTAAGAGCACCGGGGTGGTGGCCCCATACTCACTCTTGTACAGAAGGTGAAATTTTACCTCTGTCTGCTTGGGGCTTTCTGCTGAGCCTGAAAATTAAACTGATATAAGACAGACTAATAGGATAAAAGCATAGCCATTTATTTATAATAATAGAAGTTTTACATGACATGGGAACCATGTAAGGAAAAGTAAATACATTATGAGGAAAGACTAAAGGAAGGTAAGAATTATTTTAACAGGGTTTGTTTGTACAAAATTCTTTTAGTCTCAACTTCCTATGGATCTTGGAATCATTTATGACGATCCTCACCATAGTCTCACAGCAGTAAATATTCCTGTTTCCTCGCTTTTAAAATGGTAGAGATATTGCCATGGTCTGAATGTTTGTGTCTCCCCCCAATTTATATTTTGAAGTCCTAATTACCACGGTGATGATATTAAGAGGTGAGGACTTTGAGAATTGATTAGCTCACAAGAGCAGAGCCCTTATAAAAAACATTAATGCCCTTATAAAGAGAGACACCAGCGATCTGACTTGCCCCTTCTATCATGTGAGGACCCGTGAGAAGCCACCTTCTATGAACCAAGAAACAGGCCCTCACCAGACACCAAACGTGCTGGTGCCTCCAACTTGGACTTGTAAGCCGCCAGATCTGTGGCAAATAAATTTCTGTTATTTATATGCTATCTAATATATGATATTTTGTTATAGTGCTATGAACAGACTAAGAAAGAGATCTTCCCAGCCCAACTTGCAGCACTGTTACAAGGCTCAAACTAAGATAAGATAGTAAGTGTTAAAATACGTGCAAAATATAAGGCCACTTAGAAATAGATTATACTGGTAATGATAATTTTGGCCCAATTAAGTATTGAACAAAGAAACCGTTTCAATTACCATAATATTTCTGGTTCTAATATTGCCTTATATTGTATAGCCTGTGAATTTGGGGAGTAAGTAAGAGATAGAGAATTCTTCCTAGTTGGAATTGAGATATTACCACTCAAGCTCTGAGCCCTATAATGTTATCAAAAGAATAGCGTATGGGAAGGGAGATGGTCCAAGCCTAAGCAGACAAGCTGACAAATGATCCTTTGGCAATTTGCTACTCATTTGACTGAATATGAATTTCATTTAGCCAGACTTCTTTTGCCAAAAATAATGTAAGCCTTTTCTGGACCCTAAAGTGTTTGTCCTTTTCAGGGGATTCTTGGATTTGTTGAACTATCCCTGAATGCTCATTAATTTTGGTGTGAGGTAAATGTCAGCTTGAAACTAAAGGTGACCTAAATGCCAAGGCACCCTAAGAGTATTAAAATAAAGAGTGCTCACGAATTAATGAGCTTAATGGACACTCATTCCGTTCTCAGAACGGGAGTGGTGGCTCCCTCTGCCCTCATTCACAGGCTCTGGAAGCCCGGGCAGCCCTTGGCCACCAGGTCACCGCGTGTAAAAGAGAGCCATTCGGTTATGAGTTACAAAATGAGTTGGCATTATTATTTTAAATGTTAACCATGCACATCAAAAGCACTTGGGCCACTTCCCAAAATAATATAATTCTAGCACAGCGGGAGGCAGGGCCTGCGGTGGGCAGAACACAGAGACGGCCATGAGGGCGCTGGGTTTCCTGCGTCTCCTGCTACTTCACTGTGCTGGCTCAGAAAATACAGCCGAACCCTCAACCCTTTGCCTCCCCCTGCAAAAATAAATAGATTAATAAAATGGAAAACAAGTGTTTCAAACAAAAATCAAGAGTCTCTTGTTTCAAACTTTCATCCATCCATTGCCCCAGGATATCAGGATGAAAACCATACCCAACCCCCAGAATGACACCCAAAGATGGCCGGCTTTAATTGTTTCTGCACTGAGTTTAGCTTTTCTTTTTTACAGTTATCTTCTTATGTCTGAAAAATGCACCTATCCCTTTATATTATGATTTACAAACTGTGGACACTGCAAATTAATGATCTGAGATGATAGTGCCAAATGTGGCTCATTTACACAGCAACGCTTCCCTTTGTTCTGCTTTGAATGTTTGAAAATGACGTCCTTATTTTTAGTTTTACTTTAATCAAATATGTAACTTTTAATTGTAACCTCAATTTACTACACCTTCAACAGTACTTTTTGTTTGGGGGCCTATCCACTGAGACCTGTTTTCTGTAGATTTCTCTCCTGCCCCAGCCCCACCCTGGGTGGGTCTCAGTTATACCATAACTTATATGTCATAAAGGTATAGGAAGGAGAAGTCAAAGGTCACTTTCTGCTCTACAATTATAATTTAGTCACCCAAGCTTTTCTCTACAAGTTTATACTAAAAGTTATAATCAGAGGAGCAATATTTATATTCATATCATTTTAACTTCACAGATACTCTTCACTGCAATGCTGGGAAGATATTATACTATGTCCTCTGCCTAATGACCTGATCTGATCACACCTGTATCACTCATACAAACATCCCATTCAGGTGACATCTACTTTGTACATTCTTCATTCCTCAAAATTCTGCCATATTTTTTTTTTCACATTTTGAGTATGAATTTCCCTGGAAAACCTGATTTTCTCATCTTGATAAGAGGAGAAACAAATGCCAGTTTTATCACCTACCTAATGTTCTGTCTTCTTATCCAAATTCTCTATTGCTGACATCCTCCTTCTTTTTTTTTTTGCACCTGGAAGATGTCCTCTCTGTGGGTCCCATTGACTCCCTGTGTTACCTCGGACCACCTGCATTTTACACCTATTGCATTGCTGTTTTCCTGAGATCAGTTTTATTGTTCTTTTTGGTTAGTTCTACTCTTTCTTATGTTCCATATTTTCCCCTCTGTTGGTGTTTTCTGTTTGATTTTATTTCCCAATTAATTCTGTCAGAAAGCAAATCTAAATTTCAGAGTACTTCCATGTTTGACTTTTTCCTCACCTGTGTACTGACTGCATAGCTGGTTGCAGATTGCTGGAGATTCCCTTGGTTCTTTCACATCCCTGTCTCCTCTCTGCTTGCATCACTGTGGCCAAAGAGAAACTTAATACCAGTCCCATCTGTGCTGTTTTAGGAAGAAACCATTTATATTTCCTTCTCTCTGAAAGCTTTCAGAATCCTTGCTTTATCCTTGGTGTCCTGCGATTTGAAGAAGACAGTGACTGGGCACTTGTCTTTTGAAAATCCATTGTGTTAAAAATTTGGTAGGTCAGTTCACATTTAAGGTTCATGGTCTTTTCAGATCTTGGGGAGTTTCCTCTTTTATTTCATTGATAATTTCACTCCACACCTCTCCATATTTTTTTAATTTTTGCCTTTTTTCTGGAAATCCCACTGGTCATATATGGGCTTCCTGGAGTTGATCTACTATGCCACATGCCATTTAGGTCATGTTTACACATCTCTTCATTTGAGTTTTTCTTTATGGAAGATTTCTTCATCATTGTATTTCATTCCATCTACTTAAATTTTAATTTCTGTTGTCATTTTTTGAAGTCTTATTTCTTGAGAGTTCTCTTTTGTCCAATGTCTTGTGTTTGTTTTATGTATTTTCTAACTGAAACTTTATGAGTGCAAAAAGTTGTAATTATGATACAACATTTTTTAATGTAAGTTTTGCTGTGTATTGATTATGGCATTTTTCTTTTATACTTCAGATTTTCTTCAGACATGAGAAGATTTTCAATTATTTTAATGTAGGTATTGATGAGATATCAAATGACTGTGAACTCTGTTATCTTGGTCTTTGCTGGTTTACTGACATATTTTGCTTTAGGCAGTGGGAAAGGGACCTTGATTCTAGCCTAGAGTGTTTCCTGTACCATATGGTTTAGTTGCATCTGTATTCTCTAGTACCTCACTTTTTTACTGAGAGTGTGTGTCTATCTCCATTTACAGAGGAGAGTAGTACAATTTTGTTTTTTGATACTAAGATCTTCAATGTTACCCTGTGTTCATGAATCCTAATTGCTCACTGTTGCTTCTGTGAGGCCGGTATTTATTTGCCAAAACTAGAATCTTTCTTGAGGTTTCTGTTTAAAGTCTCCATTCATCTCTGCATTAATTCCCATAGGAAGATTCTAGAATGCAGTGGTTTCTGGTCTTTCATCAGTCAGCACTTTTCCATGTTCCTTCTGTTTACCAAAAAGTTTTAGACTTCTATTGTCTGCTGATGGTCCAGTTCATTTTCCTTGCCTTTACACTGATAACATTTTTGGATTATTTATTATTATTGTATTATGATAATAGCAGAAAAGCAAGACAGAGATATGAACTCAGTTTCCCAGCTTGTTCTGGAAGCCTGCACTCACATCTGAGCAATGCTTCCAGCTGTAGAGTGAGCATGCAAAGAAGGAGCAGAAGTGGAGAAGGGGCGGTCAGTGAGGACGCTGGCAGGTGATGCAGGAGCAGCGCTGGTGTGGACACGGAGAGCAGGGAGACGGAGAGCTGCTTGTGAGGGTGGCCACAGCAAGTGGCAACTACCGCCCACCCCTCCTTTCCTGTCTATGCAATGAGGTCATGGCTCTGATGTTACAGTGTTTTCCCAGACTCGCCCTGCCTGTCTCTCATTTACTCCCACTATATGTATTTCCCCATATTTCAGTCCTGCATTCCCATCACCCGTTGAAAAATCATACTCCTGTGTCTCTGGCCTTGGCCTCACACCCGGAGCTCAGACTGAGTCTTGTGCCAGTGATCCCACATTCTTTGACCTACATGAAATAGCCAATCTCCCTAACAGAGCCTTGGGTTTCGGATTCCTTCCCCACACTGCAGCCTTCATTGCAAAGGGGCATGAGTTCTGCTACAGAACAGGCTGCTATTAACTGCCAGAACCTTCCCAGTCCTTACTGAACGGGCAGCTGGGGCATCAAAGCCCTTAAGGATTTGTATTTTGAGTTCTGTACCCTCCTGTGAGAACTGTGTTCACTTTCTCTTTCCCATATGTGGTGCATTCACTGCACCCTGCCAGCCGGTTTATCTAATCTGTCCTTTGCCGCACAGTCTTGTACCGTTCCTCCATCTCACCAATTGTCTTGTTTTTAATCTTCATCTGTCTTCATGGATCTAAGTTTGTCTCCCTTTTCTTGGCTCTTCCCCAGAACAACCTCTGCGTCAGATTTCAATCTCTTTTCAATTTCCGTTGCTACAAGGGCTTGCTCTGGAGGTGGCTATCGGTGCATTACCCTCTCCCGCGCCTCATTATGTGACGGGGGAGCGAGGACCGGCTGGAGGGCAGAGAAGGGGCTGACTTTCAAGCCATTGCAGGCAGTTATGTGAGGACTGAGAACTCAACCAGTAAATCAGCTTAGGCTTTTTCATTTATTTATTTATTTATAGACTATTGAAATGATCTTGACTTGTCTCTCAGGCTCCAGTCACACCCCTGCTGACCCCTATGCAAAACTGATGCCAAAATTATTATTGACAAAGAGCAAACCAATTACGTTTTGCCTGCTTTTATATCATAGTCAGCACAAACTGTAGCCTCTGATTAAGAGATTCTTTTGCATGGAGAGATAAAGAAAAGTCATTTTCCTTCATATTTTGAGGGAATTAAGGGTAGACAGGTTTAGCAAGCCTGCCCTCTAAAAGAGTGGAAGGCACAGGAGCAGGAGGGACAGAAGGCCAAGGAGTGTGGGGGAGTGTCATGTAGCCAGCCAGGGGAGGTTGGATCTTCAGAGCAAGTGCTGACGGGGGCTTGGTGTGCTCTAGAAAGCAGAGTGGGGAAATCTTCTGTGATTCAGAAGCAATAAAGCAGAAAATAAGTCATAATTATAATACATAAGGTGTAAGTGTAAAATTGACAGAGAGGCCCTGAGCTTATTCCAAAATTGGAACGCAGGATTAGGACAGGTACGTCCTAAATTACTAAAGAGTAGAAGGCCCCATGCCTCTCATATGTTGCCAAGGCTCACTTCTGTGTCATTTAGGGACCCTGTCCCAACCATCTGTGTGCAGTGCGGAAAATGTGTATTTGAGCTGACCTCAAATACAGCCCCCTTACAAACTGTGAGAACTGTCTCTGTGCTCCAGCTTGCTCATCTATAAAATAAAGATGATATTATCTGCCACAGAGGTAATGAATTGAGAAAAAAAACCCTAAAAGTGTTATACTCAGAGTTATTTTGTTTTTACTAACTTGGCTCAACTTATGCCTTTTTAAGGACAGTGATTTCTAAAGTAATGATTCAAACTCTATATTTCCCAAGAAGCAAATTGCAATGATAGGCAATTATGTTCAGCAGGAATTCCTTTCTTATACCAAGCCAAATCCATATCCCTGCAGCTTTTACTCACCAGTTCCATAGCAGTTTCTGGAATAATCAAATGGGCCCTGAGCCATAAAGTCAGATCCTTGAACTAGATCACCAACTATGTGTTCCACAGGCGACATTAAACTTGAATCTCCCATGGGCTGCTATGCTCCTAGAGACCGTTTCCCCTCTGAGAATGCATCGTAGGTGGGCAGAAATGCTTTTCTCTGGCTTTCTTTGAAAATGGGGGCACAGTAAGAGTGTAGCTAGATAACCATGTCCCACTGTCAGAACAAGTTATTTCCACTGCCCTTCATGATAAGAGGCAGACCGTGCCCACAATGGGCTATACAAACAATTTCATATCCTCTTTGAAGTAGTTCGAACAGATCGAACTTGTCTCCTGTAACTTTTTGGCAAGCTCTCTGAGGCTTTCTCCAAGCCAAAGACAGCAGGGTCAATGTGGGCTTTAACTAAGGGCATCCTGCTTCCCTCTGTGTGCACAGGCGTAGCGGCCTTGCGTTTGCTAGGCCTCGCCACGAGGCAGCCATATTTGACAGGTGGTGTCTTAAGACGGATGTGTTTTAGCAAGTGCCTTAAGCCTTGTGCCATCAAGAACACTCAGTAAATTTAAGGGAAAACATGCATTACAGAGGTAATTTTATACTTGCCATGCTTAATAATCTTTAATAGTGTACAATCACATTTCTTCTTACTTTCATATCAGCAGACAAACTATGGGGAATACTAAGTAGTTAGACTTACCGTTATTATTACAATCCATCTGATTCTTTTCCTTGTAAATGAATCTTTAATTAGTTAAGTTGCCACTGTGCTAGTGCTCACACAGTGCAGCTCTTTAATATACCATTCCTGAAATTTAAAATAAATGATAATCTCTGGCTTTCTCTCGCCTCTCTGTAGCATAATAGAAGTGTACCTTACTTGCTGCAAAGATTACTTTTGGGCTTGATGATCAATAAGAGTCAAGCATTTAACTTTCTAAATAGCAAACTGGTGAACCCCTAGGAATGCATGTGAATGAGCTGTCACAGAGCACATTGATTTCAGCCAGGGAAAATCTGGGTAACTTCCTGATTTGCTTTTCTGTGTGCAAAATCCTCTTCAAGTCTGTAAACACAGAGACTCACAAGCAGGCAGAAGTGAACTCAGATAGGCGCACTGGCTGTA
The DNA here is from genome assembly GCF_040939455.1 of Microcebus murinus. Taxonomy (NCBI): domain Eukaryota; kingdom Metazoa; phylum Chordata; class Mammalia; order Primates; family Cheirogaleidae; genus Microcebus; species Microcebus murinus. The sequence goes on from NC_134111.1 coordinate 5,108,971, forward strand.
AGGAAATGCACAATTACATGACACTTCATGGCATAGCAGAAACAGAGAGGGTTTGTAGGGTTTGCACATCAGCCCTCAACAAATTGTGGTGCCCTTCTTCCTCTCTTAGCTAAATAGAAAAAGGAGGATGATTATGGTGATGGTGGTGATAGTAAAATAGTAATAAGAATACTATTTAATGGAACAATGCTTAGAGATATATAATTACATTTCCTAAGAGACAGTCTAGTCAGAGGACAATCTTGAGATTTAAAAAAAAATCCAGGCAGTTTGACTTTAGAAATGAGCATTTCATCAGGACCTGAGCCCCAGGTCAGGAGACAGGGTTAGAATCTCGGAGACTTCAAGTCAAGGAGTGCCACATAGCACCTTTCAGATCAAGTGTTTTTAAAAACGCCCATTTATGTGTCAGGTTTCTAACTAAGCAAAGTGGAAGATATATAAAACTGGTCCCTGCTGTAGAACATCAGAAATTAATAGAAGGATGGATAAATGCATATGCAGGTGACAATCATTAACTCTAAGATCCTGAATCCTAAGACTTACTTTTCATATTGTAAATATCCTTTGCATAGTTCAGAATGAATTTTTGAGTTTGGAAGAAGGCACAGACCACCATGATATATTTGTGGGCACCTGTGCTCTTCTGGTATTCTCCTAAAGGGATATATATATATGTATGTATTTACATATGTGCATGTGTATGTGTGTGTATGTGTGTGTGTGTGTATGTCTTTTCCCATCACCATTTTCTATCTCCAGGCTTTTTCTAGTTAAGTTGAATAAAACTTTCCTTATATTAACTTTTAATTAGAAGACAGTAAATAAACTCTTGAATAAATATATACATTAAATAATGACAGTGAATTAAATATGTGACTTAAGTCTACACTTTAAGTGATTTTAGTATAAAAATGGGGAGGAATTGTGCATTTTTTCATCCAAGGAGTGTCAACACAATGGAGACCCTGTGCCGGGGCTGCTGTGGTGTGGGAGGGAGGCTTTGCCAGCCCAGGGGGGAGGCGGGAGCAGTGGGCATCCGCATGGTGCTTCTGCAGAGGTTAGCAAAGGACCTGTGCCCTGTACTGACCCACAAACCTTGCCAGCTGCAGGGGCTTGGTTGCCAGCATGAGAGCCCTCTCTACAAATTGCAAAATGTTTTCACACAGAAGACATTTTTCTTTCTGTGGATTGCACGTGATTTGGGCTTGATTTATCTTTTCCTCAGAGGGATAGACAAGTAAGATAGCAAAGTTTTTCCCAGTGTTGATACCTATTAGGAAATTTCTAACAGTGTACAAGTCGAAAGTGGAAGTATCTGCAGGAACGCATCCCCTCCCACTGGTATGAGAAATACTCGGCCTTAGTTGAACACTAACACTTCAGTGGGAATAAAGTAGGAAAGAAGAAACAAACAAACACACAGAAACCACAATACAGGCTCAATGTGGAGAACACAGCGGACAAGAGATAGGTTAAAAAAGATCTGTGTGCATGTGTTTGTAAGTGTGTACTTCAGAAAGCAATTTATCAAATAGCTGGCCCATAAGAGATAGTGCTTATTTAGTGTTTACTAACAATACCTTTAAAATAGGGTTAATGACTGAAATATGTCATAAACGTTTCTATAGCTACAAGAAAAAGATAGGAAACTAGTTTTTAAAACAAGGCATTGGAATAACAGTTTCAAAAAGGAAAATCCAAATAAGTAACAAACACATAAACAGGGTTTCTTTAGTTCATTAAAAATAAGATAAAAGTGCACTAATGTAATGAGATGCCACATAACTGCAATCAGGTTGGTGAAAATTAGAATGACAAGTGATGCCAGAGTCTGTGAAGGTGGGGAAACTAAGAGCATTTGTACAAAGCTGCAGGGAAAGAAATTTGGTATAGCCATAATTTTGTTGCTTATACTCAGAATCTATGGCCCAACAATTCCATTTCCCAAAATAAATCCCAACTATATACCAGATGTCTATAATGGAACCTAAACAGATATATGTATTAAGGCATTGTGTTTGTGGTGAGCTCAAGACACCACAGAGACTTGGATAATTAATATATGGTAGTTACAGGAGGCACTGTGGAATAGAATGTAGCATTTAGAAGCAATAATCTCAATGTACATGGTGAGGCATTCATACTTTTTTAAACATAATGATGTATGAGAAAATAAGAAATAAAAGATGTCCTATAGTCAGTATCATTTAGATAAATTGAAAATAAATACTCAAAACAACACTATTTCTTTACAAGTTTTATGTTTCCACAGATATATGTTAAACACGTTAAGTGCTGATGGGGTAGCAGAGGAATAGTTACAGAACCAGGGTAGATGCACAAAAGGTCAAGAAAGTTGTGTGATATGGACATGTGTTGACTGTGTCTCATGAACCAAAAATATGATTAGATCGACCTTCTGCATCTCAGACAATGAAGGAATAAACCAGGTGCTAAATTCATAAATATAAATATTGTGGGGTAAATAAGCACCGCCATCATGATCATTCAGGATTTATGACATTTATTTAAGACACACAGAGAAGTAAGGAATTTGAAGCTCACTGCAGTGTCAGCCACCATGCTGCCAGGGTAGGGAAAGCAGACCCCACGGCAGCCCGCAGTTCCAGTCCCCTGTCGCTGCCCCATCCACACAGCCACGTAGCTGCTTCGCTCCTGTTCTCATGACTGCACTGACCCGGTCACTCTGGCTCCCTGTCTACCACACCTGCTGCTGCTATTAACTCCTGGTGTTTGCCTCAGATTCAACCCCCCAAAGAGATCATCAGACTGTTGTGACCCCATCACCCTGAACTGTCTGTGCCTTAACAAGCAACCACATAGGCTACTAGACGCCCTCCAGTGCTGCCATTCAGGACTTAGGACGAGCATCACCTCCTCTGGCTGTCCTACGCCTTGAGCTCACTCATCTGTCATTACTTCGCAGCCACAGTGCAACTGCATTTGTGTCATGCTTGATCATTACTGAGTAACCTGCAGTCAGAGCAGTGAGATGGTGCTGGTGGCAGAGTAAAAAATAAACAAATACATCATCTAGAACTGGAATGTCAGACCTGGATGGCAGTGCTCTCATCCTTGTTAAAAGCCAGTGTTGCAACCATGGCAGATTATGATGCTGGTAATTCTGGGGGAAATAGTTAAGGATAAAGGAGGTTTCACAAATTCCTACTACTGTTTCCCTGTTAACTGGCAAGACTACATTCTGTTTAGAAGGAATAGCAGCTTTCCAACTCCTTTCCCATGAGAAATTGTGTAGACTCAAGTAATCTTCATCATTTAATATCTTCCAGCCTGCTATAAGTTGCCATGTGTCTCTGCTTTGCGAAGAAGGCACGCTTGCCTGCCTGCCTGCCTTCTTTTCTTTCTCTTTCTCTCTCTTTTTCTTTTTCTTTCTTTCTTTCTTTCTTTCTTTCTTTCTTTCTTTCTTTCTTTCTTTCTTTCTTTCTTTCTTTCTTTCTTTCTTTCTTTCCTTTCTTTCTTCTTTCTTTCTTTCTTTCTTTCTTTCTTTCTTTCTTTCTTTCTTTCTTTTCTTTCTTTCTTCTTTCTTTCTTTCTTCTTTCTTTCTCTCTCTTTTCTTTCTTTCCTTCATCCCTTCTTGTTTTCTTCCCTTATTTCTTTTCATTCTTTCTATCTTATTTTTTTTATTTCAAAATATTATAGGGGTATAAATGTTTTTGGTCACATGAATGGCTTTTATAATGTATGAGTCAGGGTTATAAGTGTGCCCATCACCCAGATAGTGTTCATTGTGCCCGTTAGGTAGGTTTTCATCCATCCCCTTCTCAACCCTCCCTCCTGCTTGATTTCAACTGAATTTTACTTCCCTCTGTGCACATGTGTGCTCATCAGTTAGTTCCAATTTAATAGCAAGTATATGTGGTGTTTGTTTTTCCATTCTTTAGATACTTCACTTAGTGTAATGTTCTCCAGTTCTATAGAAATTATTGCAAAGGCAGTAACTTCAAAGTCATCCTTCTTCATGACTGAGTAGTACTCAATAGTATACGTAGACCAAATTTGGTAATGCATTCATAAATTGATGGAAACTTGGGTTGATTCTACATCTTTGCAATTGTGAATTGTGCTGCTATAACCATTCATATGCAGGTGTCTTTTCAATAAAATGACTTATTTCCCTTTGAGTAAATACTTAGTAGCAGGAATTCTAGATAAAATTGTAGGTCTACTTTTAGTTGTTTGAGAAATCTCCATACTGTTTTTCATAGATGTTGTACTAATTTGCAGTCCCACCAACAGTGTATAATTGCTCCTTTCTCTCTGCTTCCACACCAACATCTATTGTTTTTGGAATTTTTAATAAAAGCCATTCTAACTGAGGTAAGGTGATATCTCCTTGTGGTTTTAATTTGCATTTCCCTGATGATTAGTGATATTGAGCATTTTTCATGTGTTTATTAGCCATTAGTCTGTCTTCTTTTGAAAAGTTCCTCATGTCTTTTGCCCACTTTTTAATGGCATCGTTTGTTTTTTTTTTTTTCTTGCCAATTTGTTCGAGTTCTTTGTAGATCCTGGTTATCAGCTCTTTATGAGATGTATAGCTTGCAAATATTTTCTCCCATTCTGTAGATTGTCTATTTGCTCTGTTAATTGTTTCTTTGTCTATGCAAATGCTTTTTAATTTAACCAAGTCCTATTTATTTATTCTTGTTGTTGCTGTGATTGCCCTTAGGGTCTTCTTCATAAATTATTTGCCTAGACTGACATCTAGAGTTTTTCCAACATTTTATTATAGAATTCTGATGGTTTCATGACTTACATTTAATTCTTTTATCCATCTTGAATTATTCTTTTGAGTAGTAAGACATATGGATCCTGTTTCATTCTTCTGTATGTGGCTATCCAATTTTCCCAGCAATATTTATTGAGTACAGCTTATTTTTCCTAGGGTATATTGTTGTATGCTTTGTCAAAGATCCATTGGCTACATGTAGATGGTTTTATATCTGGGTTGTCTGTTCTGATCCATTGGTCTATTTTTGTGCCAAGCCATGCTGTTAGGATTAGTATAGCCTTGTGGTACAGTTTGAAGACTGGTAATGTGATGCTTCCAGATTTGATGTTTTTGCTCCTGATTACTTTGGCTATTTGGGTTCTTTTCTGATTTCAAATGAAGCATACAATATTTTTTCTAGATCTTTGAAATATGCTGATGGTATTTTGATGGGGATTGCATTGAATCTGTAAATCACTTCAGGTACCATGAACATTTTAACAATGTTGATTCTACTTATCCATGAGCATGATATGTTTACCATTTGTTTGTGTCATCTGCAATTTCTTTCCTCAGTGTTTCGTAGTTCTCTTTGTAGAACTCTTTCACCTCCTTGGTTAAGTATATTCCTAGGTATTTTTTTTTTTTTTGTAGCTATTGTAAATGGTATTGAGTCTTGGATTTGAAGCTCTTCTTGACAGTTATTGGTGTATAAGGATATTATTGACTTGTGTACACTGATTTTGTTACCTGAGACTTTGCTGAATTTATTTATCAATTCCAGGAGTCTCTTAGTGGAGTCTTTGGGGTTTTCTAAATATAAAATCACACAATCAGCAAAAAGCAATAGTTTGCCCTCCTCTTTCCTGATGTGGATGCCCTTTATTTCTTTCTCTTGCCTGATTGCTTTGGCTATGACTTCCAGTACTATGTTTAATAGAAGTGGTAACAGTGGTCACATGTGTCTTGCTCCGGTTCTCAGTGGGAATGATTTCAACTTTCCCCCATTTAATATGATGTTGGCTGTGGGTTTTTCATGTATGCCTTTATAATTCTATGCCTAGTTTCTTGAGGGCTTTTATCATGAAAGGGTGATGAATTTGGTCAAATGCTTTTTCTACATCTATTGAGATGATTATATGGTCTTTGTTTTTGCTTCTGTTTATGTGACAAATCACATTTATTGATTAACATATGTTGAGCCATCCTTGCATCCTGGAATGAAGCCCATTTGGTCATAGTGGATTATTTTTTGATATGCTATTTAATTAGGTTTGTGTATTATAAAAATGGTTTATACTATATGAACACCTGCTTCCCTCTATTCAGAATATTAACAGGGAAAGTGTGGTAGGATATTAAGTATTACTCATATCATTACTGTCACAAGAATAAGATAAATATTTGAACATAATTGCATAGTTCATCATAAAAACATAAGGAGGTGTTTGGGGAATTCATGAAAGGAGAACATGAAATAATCGAAGCATGGCAAAAAATAAAAATAAAGGAACCAAACCAAAAACAAATCTATCTCTATGAAAGTGTTACGGTTCCGAATTCTGGAAGTGATATTGGCTGAGAAAGGACCAGGGTATAGAAAACCAACACAGGGATTGCCATGAGCCCTTGCTACTCCCCGCCATGTACCCTCAGGCTGTTAGAATCCCTGGGTGTCTGCTTATTTACCTTTACAGGAAAAGGTGGTAGGGATGATCATTAATTTTCCTGCCAGCTTTAAGAGTCCATGATCCTAATTTTTATAGGCTAAATAATATGCTAAGGACATACTGCTATGTAATTGAAATAATTGGGCACCTATTCCTGTTTAATAAATTGGGGCTCATGTAAAATATCCTCTATAAGCTTTTTTACAATCTTTTCCATTTTTCTTTTTCAGGATTAGTGAAATTAGCCATCAGGTGGACATTAGTCTCTGATTTATAATTTTGCCCATCTCACCACTTGTTTTCTATAGACTTGTTTAATAAAAGTAAATATCATATTTAATATGAATTTTTTATTTAGGCTATTTTAATATTTTTGCATAGGGACTACAAATATTTAATATTACAGTATATTTCAAGCCAGCACAAAAATTTAAATATGACTTAAATCTACTTAAAGTAAACATTTTTCTTGGATTATTTCTATCTGCTCTGGTAAGCCTCAGGGAATTATCCACATATGACTATCTGGTTGGTTCATAAACCAAGCTGCAAATACAATTTTTTTTAACTTCCAAAAGGGTGCATCACATGATCTACTGGCAATCAGGAAAGAAGTATGGGAATTTCTCTCTGTTCTTATTTTGCCTTTTTTAGAGTTTCCATTTTTCCATACTTTTGACAAAATTCACCATTATTTTATAGTGGAAGTGATTTGTTATTTAACCACTTTGGTAAAAACATTGACTATAGTCGATAGTCACAAATGAACACACACAGCCCAGCGTCCACTTTAGCCGACAGCCGTGTTAGGAAGGCGCACAGCCTAGCGTTGACTTTAGTCAACAGCCGTGATAAGAAGGCGCGCAGCTGAGCATTGACTTCAGTGTTAATAACAAAACTTCTACAATAGTACTCCAAATCAAGGCAACACAACTCTTGTACTGCATCAGAAAATCTCATGCGTTTTAGAGAAAGACATTTTCCAGCACCTTAAAATAGTGATAAAACAAAAAGGAAAAATTCATTAAGAAGATGTATTATAGGCTCAAAAAATACTAAAAGACATAGTACTAGATACTATTGTAAACAATGTAACGTTTGCCTATGTGTAGCCCCATGCATCGAAATTTATCACACCAAAGAATAAAATTTATTGTAATATTAAAAAACTTGCCTTATTTCTTTATGATATGAATGAAAAAAACTATAATTATGAATTGACTTTTCTAATTTTTCATTTCTCAAAATAAAATTGTAAGCATTTAAAAATAATGTAATAAAAACATATATGTATATGTTACCTATTCTGATTTACATTACAAGTAAAGCTGCTTGTAAAGTAAAAGAAGCTTTCAGTGCTTTAAAGTTTTCTTCATCACACAATAGTAAAACGGATTCGTTGTCAATGCACAGCACAAACTACTGTGCAGACTGTGAGTGCCGGCTGTGGGCAAGGTTTCGCGGCCGGTGAGCGCTGTACGGAAGTGGTTAAAAATAAATATTGAGGACATTTTTAAATTACATTTACTTACAGGGGTACATGTGCAAGAATGTTGGGGCTCCACTGTCTAAACCTGTGCTGTCCAGTAGAGACATAAGCCACATACATAATTTAAATCTCCTGGCAGCTGAATTAAAATAAAAAAGTAAAACTCTATGTCCAATATATCCCAAATACCATTTAATATGTAAACAATATGCATTTATTAATGATATATTTTGCATCATTTAAAAAATATAATATATACATATATGTATTTTAGTAATCTTGGCAATACAATGTGTATTTTACACTTACAACACATATCTGCTTGGACCGACTACATTCCAAGTGCTCAGTGGCTACACGCAGCAAGAGGTTATATTCCTAGGCAGCTCAGTTCTTAAAACTACAGAAATAACTCCTCTTCCAGTTGGTTTGGTCTTGACTCCCTTTGCTGTTGTTTTCTTCCTGCCCAAGGAATTTCATATCTTTTCTCCATTTCCATACCTGTCTATGAACTTTTGGCTGGGGCTACACACATGCAATTTAGCCGGCTGGTCTCAGTGTTCCTGCCACACCCCATGTCTGTGCCCACCTGGGTTTTGAAGGCTGTCCACTGCAGCCTCCAGGAACACCACAGCTGCATTCAGGGTGCTGCCTTTGGGATGTTTCCATGGGCTCCAAATATTAAGGAAATACAGATAATTGGGTTAGAGCAGATGCATCTGTGATGTGGGAGTGAAGTCTGCCAGGTGGCCTGTCATGGCCCGTTTGCAAGACGGAGGATGAACACAGAACATAAAACACAAACACACAGAACACAAAGAAAAACACAGACACACATACAAATGGTTTACTCGAGTAATAATACACCGGGTCAATTTTATTTTTATACTCTAAAAGATTAAAGTTAGTTCCTTGTACATAACCGCACAGGTGTGGCAGCGATAGTCGTAACCGGAATAGGCTTAGGGAAGCAGATATCCCCTAACTCAGAATCTCAAGGTGGTTGCTCTGGGCACTAGGCATAGATAAAGGGCAGAGATTAGCAAGGATGGGCAAGGTGAGCCACAGGGGATATTCTCATCCCCAGCTTCTCTTAGGGTGACCCCCTAAGATCTTTGGCTGAACCTCAGAGACTGTGCCTGGCTTAGGTCGCCCCTTCCTTGAGGGGTCTTACCCGTCATTGACTAACCAGCCATCTTATGGGGTGTACACAGCAATCACAGGAATAATGTTTATCCTGTGGCTTCCAGACCCCCAATGCCATGGGGTGGGGCTGCTCTTGCTAGTTGTGGCTCAGGTCCTTTGTTATGCCTCTAGGCAACACCTTTGTTTATCATAGGGAGCCTGAACAGATTACTTTCAAAGGCTCTGGGCAGAACATGTACATTACTCACTAACTTTAATTCTTAAACTAGGAAAATATATGTCAGTCCCCTACATGGCAATTTCCTCAGTTTGCTACTCCAGAAGTGAATATAATTTTAAAAATGTTGGCAGTGATTGTGGCATTAACGATCATGGAAACTGTTCAAACTTTGGTTTCACAATAAAACAGAATGCTTTTTCCCTAACCTCTAGGATACTATGAAATTTAATGATATCATAATAAAGATTTTAGAAAAGAAGTTGTAGGAAAAGGGGTTGGTAAACATTAGGATTATTTAAACCTGACAAGAAGAGCCGAAATAAAGTGTGGCAGATAGTTGATTCTTGGACATTTGCAGGGCTGATCATGTAGAGCGGATCTTTTCAAGCTTTTTTGTGGTGCCAAGGCATTCCTAGGAAAAGATGACAATGACGTGGCCCACAGGTTAATCAGGTGAGGCTGCTCAGCACTAGACTCTGCCCTAAGGCTGTGACACTCCTAGGTCCCACTCTGCCACCAAGGAGTCAGGGAGTCGACGGCTTATCACACTGAGACCTGTGCCTGGCTTGGGAGACTCACATACCTGTTATGAAATTGATGTAGAGGGCTGGGACTATCTGCATTTTAGGTAGGATTAGAAAAAGTGGGGACAATATAATGAATGAAAGATTAAAATAAAAGCAGGGAATGATTGATTTCTGGATTTGAAAATACTGGATTTATTTGTCAAAGGATGGGTGTGTGTGGAGCATGTCCCCAGTCTTTGTACAGTTTAAGCTTCACCAACTTCAAAAAAATAGTGCTATAAATTTACCCCAAGGTCACTTGAAGTTATAATTATATACATTTATTTTATATTTATTTCAGTTTTGAGGATGTTGAATAATGAATTATTGGCTTTAATGATTGAGTCAGCCTCTTGGTTGAAAACAGCAAAGGCTTACTTTAAAACAAAAAATGTACTACTCCACATTCATAAAACTAAGTAAGTGCAAAAGAGCTTTAGGTTTTATATCTGGGTTAGTGTAATGCAAAACATTCTGTAGATAACAAGGGTTTGAGGATATGTGTGACCCTGAGCATGTGAATGTCTGGTGCAAGCAGAAATTCCAGGTCCTATGTCGGACTTTCAAGGTCCAACTCAAGGGCTCCGCACAGAAACACGGGACTCAGGTAATACCTGGATTATGGAAGAAACACACAGAAAATTTCACCGAGGCCAATATGTGATATGGAGAAAGGGTGAGCTGGAAAATAGGGTGGCAGGGAGGGCAGAGGGCCCAGAGGGCCCAAGAGGGACGGAGAGATCTGCTGGGCTGCAGGGTGGGGGAGGGGCTGTGCCACACCCTCTCCCTGTCCTCCCTCTGCCACCCTCAGAAACCCTTTGTGACGCTCCTGTGCTCTGTGACTCAGGCCTGGGACCAGAGCCCAGCGCGGCCCCTCCAGGGCTCAGTGGCCACGCGGATAATGGAGTGTGCACTTCCTTTTCTGAAAGGCCGCATCGAGCTGTGGCTGAGCCTCACCTCCAATGCTTTGGGTGTGGAGCCCCAGGTCCTCCTCCTGAGTGCCCTGGGGTTGCTCTCCCTGTCCCTGCTCCTCCTGGTGACACGGCGGCTCCTCTCAGCTACGCGGGGAGCGAAAGAAGCCCCAAAGGTAAGGAGCACCCAGGAGGGATCCTTTGTTGCTGGTTCCTGTTTCCAGTCCCAGGTTTCTAAAGGGCGCTGGTGGGCTTAGAGAGGACAGGACATCGCCCTTCCAGGGGACCAGGCTGGCCAGGGCCGGGGCTCAGGAGGAGGGGGGTTTCCCGTCGGGCTCACAGGCCGCCTATCGGGGCGGTGCAGGCCCAGGGCACAGCCCCAAACACAGCGGTTCCTGGTCCTGGATTGGCACATTGAGAAAGTTGGGCTCTCTGGAGGAGAACAGTCTCTCCTGACACTTGATCGTCCCTTCCCCATGTCAAGTGCCACTCGACCAAGCCTTCCTTCGTGCTGGGCTGACCAGCCGAGCAATGTCGAGATTCTCCGAGCTCTGCCCCAGGATCCAGGGTCCCCTGAGGGAGCAGACGCGACTGCTGGCTTCTCAGTCTGTGTCCTCCTTGGCTTAGGACCTCCGAGAACACCAAGCGGGGCCTTCACAGACAAAACGCTCCCTTGAGTCTCTCAAAAAAGGAAACACTGGAATGTTTCATCACTTTTAGAAGTTGATAGTGGAACAAATTTCTATTAACTAACATGGGGAGTCCTATTGTTCGTGGATAACGAGTGTCTGAGCCTCCTAGAGAAGAGGAGGGAGAGAAGGGAGTGAGTCCCAGCCCCTTACCGGTTTCTGTTTGTCCTCAGCTTCAGGGCAAAGCCGGGAGGAGAAGGCAAGGTCGAACGTCGAAAGGTAAGGTGCTCTCTATTCCACCTGAGCTCCCAGGGGGGCTTCCTGCTCCTTGCGTGAGGCCGCAGGTCCGCGGTCTCTGAGGGTGTCAGCTGCTAGGCGCAGTCTCTCCGGGAAAACAGAGCCCCCAGATGAGGCGCTCACAGGGTGGCAGTGGGACCTGAGCCACCTCTCAGAGTCCCTGCTCTGCCCACCTGTGCGCAATGGCTGTGGCCCAGTCGGCGGCCACGTGAGATGCCCAGGAAGGGCGTCTGAGGGGTTTGGCGTCAGCACTCTGTCTGCTGACTCTGTGCAAGTACCTTCCCTTCCTGGGTGCTCAGATTCCTCTTTGAGGTAACCACCAATGTCTGTGCTTCATGGGCTGGTTCTGTCACGGTGTGGGATGGTGTATGTGAAAGTTCTTTGTGATGAGGCCACATACACACGTGAACCTTGTCAATATTACTGTTGACCATTTGACCTTGTCCCCCGATTGACCCTGTCTGCGGATCAGAGTTTACTATCCCAAGGGTCTCCCATAACGGGACTCTGTGTGATCCTGTGTGTAACCTGGTCTCCTGGTTTCCCAGGTCGGCAGTTGTACCAGAGACGGGCCAAGGAGGAAAGGAGCCTGATTTCTTTCGTGACAAGGTGATGAATCTTCCCCCTTTTCCCCTGGTCCCTTTCAAAGCGTGTCGTAAGCATCTCAGGGATTCAGTGCAGCTGCCGTAGTCCGGGGAGCGTAGCCATGGCAACGGGCAAGTGAGCGAGGCCCTGGGAGAGGCTGGAGGGTGCATTGTGAGGTCGCGGGCGGGGCAAGGTGAGCGGTAGCCGACCCCGGCGAGGAGGCAGGCCTTCCTTCCTGTGTCCTGGACCTGGCTTCGAACCTCCTGTCTCCCGCAGCCCCTGGGCCAAGGATCGCGATCCCACGAGCTGTCGTCAACTCTTATGTCCAGACCCGCTCTGTGACATGTGCAATGCCACTCCTGCTGAGATCTCGAAGGTGCTATTCCGGCCGTCCCTGGAGGATGCCGCTCCCTCCGTGTCATCCCCAGAGTCTACCAGCTCCCTCTCTGAGTCCTCATGCGCTTCCTCTGCCCTCTCTGAAAGCCCCCCGGGAGACCAGACGCCAGCGCCCCCGCCCGAGCCTTGTCCACCCCCACCCTCCATCCTCTCGCCCTCACCTGGCCTACCTCCACCCGCACCCCTGGGTGACGCTCCTCCTGTGCCTGCCTTGCATTCCAAATTCCCCGTACACAGTTCCCCACCCCAGCCACGTGCCAGTCCCCTTCTGCCACCACACCACACCCTGGGAGAGGATTCTCTTCTCCAAGCAGAGACCACGTTGTCTATAAAGACCATCTTTGCATTTGACCCCATCCTTCTCCAAGATGTCAACTCCTTACGAAATTCACCTCTGGCAGCGGATCCCACTGACTCCCACGCGCGTCATCACGCACTGCGCACCCTGCCGGCTTCACCGCCAGACGCCACCTTAACTGTGCCTCTGTCTGAACCAGTGTCCAACTTAGTGAAGCCCCATCCGGAGAAATCCTCTCCAGACAGAGCTGATGAACCGGCCACGCGTGTGCCCACAATCAGAGGCACTTCAAGCCTTGGAACGTCACAGCTCTCCTGGTGGCAGCCTCATGCCAAGGACTTGTTCCTCCCCAATTTGTTGCCATGTGATTTCCAGCAAGGGCTTCCTGCCCCCCACCCTTCCAAGGCCTCCTTTGTAAGAGACCATGAAGCCCACCCTGTAGAACCTGGTAACTGCTCTTTTTTCAACCCTGATGTTCTGTCCTTCTTGGAGAGACAAGTTAAAAAGAGGAGGGATTTCCTGATGTGGAAGGAAAAGGAAAAGAGAATGGCGTCTCTTTCAAGGAAATTTAAGTCACGCTACCAAGTGAATTCCTCAGCAAACACATCAGCATCAGTTGCTGATGAGCATGACATGGCTGTGTCCCCTCATTTGGGGACCAGCAGAGACAAACCAGAGGAGCTGCAGGCGCATCAGCAGCACCTGCACCCTGAGACCATTGAGGCAGCTCAGGTGCAGTCCCAGTCCCAGCATCCATCCCCACTGCCTGTCCCATCACCTGCACCTCTGGCCCAGGCAAGGCTCTGTGGGGTGTGTGTTCACGAACCCCAGAATGAGGGACAAGGCCTCACGCCATCAGAGACTCAGCACCTGGTATGGAACGTGCTGCAGAAAGAACAGGAGACTGTGTGGGGTTTACCCTCTGTGGTCAAGAAATCTCAGCAAGACTTTTGTCCTCCAGCCCCCAAGCTTACCCTGGTCGGCCAGTCCTCCAAGACTGATGTTCCCATCTCTGTCCTTCCTGGAGACTTTCCTCTCAGCAGTGAGCTGCGGAAGACACTAGAGCACCACCTTCGAAAGAGGCTCATCCAACATGGGTGGGGCCTGCCCCGCAGGGTCCGTGAGTCTGTGTCACTGCTGAATCCTCCCAGCGATGCTCCTGAGACACCCAAGGCAAAAATCCCCTATGGACTCTCGTGGATCTCCTCCTTTAAAGGGCAGAGCAGTGAGGGTCCAGAATGTTTTAAACTAAGTCAATCAGGAAGTTTCCGTGACAGATGCTCAGAAATTCTCCCACTACGGAAGTCCATGAGGAAGACACAACCTGGGAGGGTGGCCCAAAACATCATCCACTGAGTGACCCAGAGAGGTCTTCAGATAAGGGTCTGGGCTCTCACTCTGTGGAAGGCCTAGAAAGTCACACGAGGAGCCTGTCAAGGAATAATTCAAGGGCCTCAAGGGTGAGCCTCGGTCCGAAACAACTTGAAAATGCCCTGCCAGTGCCACTTAGCCAGGAATTTGAGGACAACAGTGAGAGCCAGATTTCTGGGACTGTGCATAATTTGTGGCATCCTACCAAGCACACAGAGCCTCTTCCTCAGAAATCTCACGGCCAAATACAACATGGAAATTCGGCAGCGTCGGTCAGCGGGGACCTCCTCAACCCCAGCAAGAAAGAGCTGTTGGAAGCTCATATTAAAAGTTATCATATGAGAACTGCGTGGGGTCTGCCCACCAAGGTCCTCGAATCCAGGCAAATATTTGACTTGAAAAACAACACATTCAAGTCTTCTTCTATATCTAACTCTGCTCCTTCAGACAACCTTATTTCTGGGGTGGATTCCAAAGATGGAGTCTCCGGATCCCTTAGAAGAAGATCTAGAGCTTTTAATTCAGTCCCCAGCCTGGATCATCTGCTCCCTGCCACCTCACCTGTGGGCAAAGGAGGACAGGGAGCCCTAAGACAGTCACCCCCTGATACCCACCGTGAGCTTACGAAGAACGTCCAGATGACTGCAGCCGGCAGACGGACTCTTCCATCCCCCCCTGACAGCAGTGTAGACAAAGCGAGTCAGAAGCAGACTTCGCCTGCCAATAGACACAGGCTGAAGCCCTCACAAGGCAAGCTGGGGCTGGACACGAGCCAATGGATGAGACAGTCCCTCCCAGCCATGGGGTAGAAAGGCCTCATGGCAAAAGGATGAAGAATCCAGAACAGTTTTGCACACTCAACAGTCCGGGGAGATATTCAAGGCAGAGGAGCTCTGTGCTCTTCAATAACAATCTAGTAACAACTTAAACCATCAAGTCAGAAAGCTGCCCAGTAATAAATGTGTTCCATTTCACTTCGTTCTGTCTGACCTTTGTCATTTGTTTTCTTCTGCTAGCTTTGGGTTTGGTTTGCTCTTCCTTTTCTAGTTCCTCGATATATGATATTAGGTTATTCTGTGCTCTTTTTGACTTTTTGATGTGGCTGTGTGAGGGATGAATATTCCCCTTGGTAATGCTTTTGACGAATCCTCCAAATTTTGATAGTTTGGGTCCCCTTTTTCAATCATTTGAAGGAATCTTTTGATTTCCATCTCAATGTCATTATTGATCCAATAATCATGCATCAGCAGGTTGTTTAATGCCCATGACTTTGTGTAGAATTGAGTGTTTCTCATGGAATTGATTTCTAGTTTTATTCCACTGTGGTCTCAAAAGATACATATGATTTGAATTTTTTTTTAAATTTGTGAGACATGTTTTGTGACCGAAGATATGTTCAATCCATGTGCTGCTGAGGAGAATGTATATTCATTAGTTTTTCAGTAGAATGTTCTTTAAATTTTGTTAGGTGCATTTGTTTTAGGGTCTCATTTAAGTGCAGTGTTTTGTTTTGTTTTTTATTTTATTTTCTGTTTTGATAATATGTCCAGCTCTGACAATGGGGTGTTGAAGTCCTGGCGATTATGAGGCTACTATTTATTTCCTTGTTTAGTTCTAGTAGAATTTTTTGTGTGTATCTGGGAGCTCCTGTGTTAGGTGCACATATATCCCTTTACTATTACTTAATGATCATCTTTGTCTTTTTGTACCATTGTTAATTTAAAGTCAATTTTGTCTGATATGAGAATGGCTATACCGGCTCTTATTTTGTTTTTTATATGCATAGAGTATTTTTTCTATTCTTTCATATTGACCCTGTGTGCATCCTTATGGTTTAGATGTGTTTCCTGGCCAGTCTTGTGCATTTTCTTTTATCCCCTTCAGGGATGCCTATGATTATTATATTTGTCCCTTTTACATAATCATATATTTTGTAGGCTTTATTTCTCATAGTATTTTTGTTTGCTTTTATATTTGAGTTAATTTAAAAGAGTTATCTTCAAGCTCTGAGATTCTTTCTTCCTCTGCCTGGTCTAGTGTATTCTTAAAGCTTTCTACTGTGTTTTGTATTTGTTTAAATAAAATTTTAATTTCCAGATTTTCTATTTTTTAATATATTGATGCCTTTAGTGAGTGTTTCATTTATTTTCTGAATTGTTTTCTCTTGGATTTCATTGTACTTCCTTACATTCTATATTTAGACTTCTTTATCTGCCATTTCTATATTTTCATTTTTGTTGGTATCCATTGCAAGAGAGCTGGTATTCCTTTGTGCTATGATTTTTCATATTTCCAGAGTTCTTTTGCTTATTCCTTCTGATCTAGATCAGCTGTTGTTTCTTATTTTGGGATTTTATTTTGTTTAGATGGAGATTTTCTCCTCCCCTCAGTTGTAAATGTGAGCCAGTTACATATGTTGAATAAGGACCTTTTGCTTTGCTTGTGGGTGCTTTGATGGTGATCTAGGATATGGATGGATACCTTGGTTATAAATAGCCTTAGTGTGGTGGTGTTCTCAGTTGCAAGTTGTTTGTAGGCTGTAGCAGTGGTGAGCTATATGTGTTGGCAGATTCTCTGTCTCTCTCTGATGAGGGAGGATGGAGGTCTTTGAGATCCTTTCTCTTTCCCCAGTCCTGTGGTCTTTTTAACTGTGAATTGTATTGGTACACCCAGTTTAAGCTCTGAGACAAGTGTACTTAGGGGTAAGAATCAGCCACTACCTGTATGACTGAGTCAGTAAATTCTGTAAAGGGCTGTGCAAGTTGACCTCCCTGTCATAGGTGGCACTTTCCAGATGGAAAGATCTGCAGTGTTGTTCTTAGGACCTGTGCCCAGCTCTCAACCATCAAGGGAAGCATTCAAATACGCCAGGTGGTGCGTGGGGTCCTAGAACTTCCAGATAAGTCCTTATTCTCCACCACAGCAGATGTGTGTGGGGGAATGAGGCTGGGTTGGGTGGGCCTTCCCTCAGGCTCCACAAAAGTTGGTAAGGTAGCTGCTTATGCAGGGGTCAAAGGTCTGCTCCCAGCTTCTGGAGAAAGTCAACAGGGAGGGGCTGAGGCGGCCACACACAGCCAGAAAGTCTGACCGTGGAGGCAGGGCCACACAATCCGCAATCCATCAGAAGCAGGTTTTTCTCTTCTCCCCCGTCCCATGCTCCCCAGTCTCCCTCCAGCCTCTGCCAGTAGGCAGGAGCTCAAACTAGATGAGCTCCCCCATGATGACGCTGCGGGATGTCAGTACCCTGGGCTGACAGCAAGGCCTTCCTTTGGGGGCAAGAGGGTCCTCTTCAAGTGTGCTATGGCTGAGACCCACACTGCACTCTCTTTTCAGTTCTGTTCACTTGAGCTCCCTTGCCTCCTAAGATTAGTTCACAAATCTCTCCTCTGTGCCCCCAAGCAACATGATTGAGTCCTGGGGGTTTGGGATATGACCTGAATAACTGTCCCTGGGTCCCCTGGTGACTGTGCCAAGGAGAAGCATGCTGGTTCTGAGATGCCTATGGAGTGCTAAGCAGGATCGATGTCCCTACACTTCAGGGAGTGCCCTGCTCTGATGGAGCAGCTGGACAAGCAGCACCAGGGAGGGCTGGTGAGCAGGAGGCTCACAATCCAAGCACCCCTTAGTCTGCTGCAGGACTTTAACAGGAAAGGCTTCAGCTCCGCTCTCTGTGGAAGCCCTGGTATGGTGGATACTCCAACAGAGAGGAAGCAGCAGCTCCTGAGAGCCCCAACCCAATCGTCTCTCTCAGCAGCCAAGTGCGGTGGAGGGAAGGGAGAAAGAGTCTAGATGGAAGAAAGCTAGCACTCTGATCATCCCTGTCCATCTCTTTAAAAGGCAGTCCACCTGGAATGTCCAGGATGTGGGGTCACACAGATCCAAGAAGTTCCCAGTTCACTGGCAACAGCAGCTTTTGGGCTCATGTGGGTTCAAAGTCTCTCCATCAGCTCAGGAACCTGCTGACTGCCAGAGATGTGAGGCAGGGAGAAACAAACCACCCACCTACCATTTTCACTGGACTCCAAGCCTCTCGGGGGCCCAATATATATCTTGCTCCTTCTTGTTCTGCTCCGCAACTTCTTCCCATGCAATCTCTGGTAGGTTCTGGCACTTTTCTCTTGGAATGACACCAATCTATGTTTGTTTGTTTTTTTCTTTTTCATCTAAAACTTTTCCTTCTTTCTGAGATGATCTGGCAGCTGGTGTCTCTGGTCAGCCATCTTGTCTTGTCCCTCAGGCTGCACTCTTTACACTGTTGTAATAAGCAATCACTTACACCAAATATTTATGTCAGAGTGCCGATTGTATCAAATCTCCCATCTAGTCTTCAGAGGCTACTGGCTACCCTAGCATGTGACACTTGCATTCATCTTAACTGAAAAGAGGGCTCTGTGCATGCCAGACACTCAGAGTGGCATAGATTCCTTCAAAAACCAGCAATTCTACTACCTAAAATAACTATGTGTAGAAATATACAAATATAAATATGTTTTTCAGACATTATTTATAGGATATTTTATTTCTAGCTGAGATCAACTAGCAGGACCACATTTACCCTCCCACATGAATCGACAACAACAGATACCGGGCAAGATATATGAAACAATGGTTTCCAAGACATCATGCCTCAGGCAATGAAGGATAGTGATCACTGGGAGGTGAGAAGAGAATCATGTGAACCTTCTGATTGTCCAGCTTAGTGCCTCCAGAGAGTTTCTAGACTGTGGCACAGGGAGGGGTAGCCCAGGCAGGACTCAGATGTTACACTGAGTTGAGGAGACAGAGCTAAGAGTCTAGGACATTAAACTGGCTAGAGAGAAGACAGATGCACAGAAGGAGAACTCCGGACAGCTGTGGAGAGTCCCATTGATTATTCAGCAGAAAACTGATCGGGGCATGTGTGTGAGGAATCTGCTTAGAGCCAAAAGAGAACCATCTGGGAGAAGTAGAGGGAGTAGTTCCTAATGATTATGTAGGACTGGGAATAGTGTCTGTGCCCACCAGACTGGTAAAAATTGTACAGTTTTTGCTTAGGGGTACACAGAGGCAGTATGGAAATACAGTGTGAGAAGCAAGGCACTCAGGAAACAAATTTAAGGAGGCACTCAATCTCAAGTCCATATAAGCACAGGACTGGCACATGAGGTCAAGTGCCTCCTTAAATTCTGCAGCTGATCATCCCCAAGTTAAGTAGGCCCTTCTGCCCAGACAAGCACTTACAGGAGCCCACGTGTAAGCTCCTCCTTGAATTTGTACCCTGGATCCTCACTTGTCTCACAATAGTCTCAGCTCTACTCATAAGATATGAATAATTTGTCACAAACTAAACATACCTATGGGGCTTCTCTAAAAAAATCTTAAAAGCAAGATCCCAAAAGCTCAATCTGTTCCCAAATAATTTAACTGTGTCACAGACCAAACCTCAAGAATAGGAATGCAAAAATAGGTAGTACCCACCCCAAAAGGTGATATTTACAAGGTCTTGCAAAACAAACAAGCAGGAAAATATAGTCCATATTGAGAAGTAAAACTAACCCAGAGCAGACACATATGTTAGTGTACCAGAGAAAGGCATTAAAGCAATTATTATAATTGTATTCCATACATTCAGGAGTTAAGTAGAAACATGGAAGTTATAAATAAGACCCAGAACAGCAATATAAATTATAATAAGTTAAGCACACATTGAAAAAAATGAATTTAAAAAGATGAAAAGGGCATCATTGAGCTATGGAACAAATTCAGGCAGCTTAATGTACATGTAATTAGAGCCTATGCAGGGGGAGTGGTAAAAAAATATGTCAGAAATAATGGCTGAAAAATTTCCAGATTTAATTAAACTATAAACATAAGACAATAAGCTTAATGAACCCCAACAATGAGAAGTATGAGGAAAACCACACAAAGCATATCATGCTCAAAAAACATGACAAAAAGGAAGTTTTAAAGGAGTCATGGGGGAAAGGAAACACATCACATACAGAGGGAGAAAGATGGAGATGACAGTGGCTTTCAGGCCAGAGACCATGCATGTTAGAAGACATTTGAGCAGTATATTTTATGTACCAAAAGAAACAAATATCACAAACTAGAGTTCTACACAAGCAGAAGTATTTTCAAAAACAGAGATGTAATAAACTTTTCCATACATAACAAAAACTGTAAGAATCCATTACCATAAGACCCATACTATAAGGAGTGTTGAGAGAAGTCCTCTGTGTGGCATGTAAGTACTGTACATGCAAAGATGTGCAGCACTATTAGTCATCGGGAATGCGAATGGCAGCCTCAGTGAGATACTGTTCTCCAGTGACAGAAGACCCAGCCTGGGGAGGGTGAGCAGAGAAAGGCGGGAGGAATTAGCAAGGCTCATGAGGACACACTTAGGGATAATTTAAGTGTTCATCATCTTGACTATAGTAACACGTTCATGGATGGGTACATATATCAACACTTACCATCTTGTACACTTTAAATATGTGCAGTTTATTGTATGTTAATTATGCCTCAATAAAATGTTAAAAATATCATTATAATTATGAAAATCTAGACATACATTTAAAGTCTAGCAACGGCAGATCAGTCACATCTAGCACAGTAAAATCCATGTACTGGAATGTTATGCAATAATTGAGAACATGTTTTAGAATTAAATGTATTGACCTTGAATGATGTCTGTAATATATTGTTAAGTTAAAAAACAAGTTTGCTAATTCAATCCTGTTCAATAACAAAACAATATTACCTATGCATAAAATAAATTGAGAAATTAAATTCTAAATATAATTGGTTTGAAATGCAAGAATTATGAGTAATTTTTATCTTTATAATTTTCTGCATTTTCTCATCTACTTAAATGAATAATTACATGATCATATATTTTCATAAAATATTATTGGTATGCGAAAATACTGGTTTTAAATAAGAGTATTAGATGTGTGACATAAAACATAAAGAAAAAAATCAGAAGTTTTATCGGCGGGCTCCTCTGGTGCAGAGTCCTCCTCTCAACAGGCAAGTGAAGGTTCTCCCATCGCCGACGTGAATCCCACAGAGACAAACCGCCTGCTTCATGTCACACTGTGATAGTGTCACGATAGAGATGAGGCTGACAGAAATCCCCCCATGCATCTTCGTGAAATGCTTCTTCCATGATAACAAAGAAGACCAACTTGAGTCAGACTTTCTTTCCATCATGCAGTCTGTAGGCCTTACTTAGAAATCCATCGTCTATCTGCAACTTCCCCAGAGAGATGATCAGCACAATGATTTAGCAGCCCTTCAATCCAGCATACATGGTACCAACAAGCATAAACAATAACTCCTATTTGCCCAAGGACACGGGTTCCTCTCATGCAATGTCCTCGTTTTTTTTATTTTTATTTTTTTCCAATTCATACCAAGCCATGAAGTACACACAGTGAGTATAGTGAGGAGAAAGATGCAGACCACCTCTGAGGACAGGTCGGTTTTCCCGCTCCACACTCAAGCCATGTCCTTTGGAAGCAGCAATTTGACAGTCTTGACTGTGACACGACTTCCATGTAGTGTTTGCTGATGAGGAGTAAGGTGGCTAAAGAGACCAAAATGAACTGAAGGTCATTATGTCCATCAATGCCAACAAGTATGAGGTGATGCATGACAGATAGCTATATTTACTAGATTAAACGATTACTGGCTCTTCTGTTGTTTTTTGTTCGATCTGAGCCAGGAATAACTTAACATACTGGTCATTCTGTCCTTCATGATATCCTATCAAGTTTCCATCCGTATATACTGCGCAACAAGAGAACATACAGCAATTACACCTTCCTGCAGTGACTCATTGCGGAAGCCGAAAGGCCTTTGCTATCATTCTATATATGAAAAATATTTTCATCAAACATACTCTTAGAATGAGGAGTCATATGAAATTTGGAAATTATTTACACCCTTCCTCTTACAAAGGATGAGACAAAGATGCTTGTTAACATCACACAGGAAGCTACTTGCAGAAGCAAGGCCATCAGAACTTAGGTGTTGATTATCCAAACTGTCAGAACTTAGGTGTTGATTATCCAAACTGTCTCTGAAATAATGTCCGAAGTATTATTCGTGATAGATGTGTGCATAAAAACCAAATTTTATTCAAACAAAATGAAGAGCTGACTATACCTTGTGTTAAGTATTTTGCTAAATAAACTAGTTTAAACTTTTTACAGGGTTCAGTATGTTAGATTTTCTTACCACAGAGTAGGCATTACAAATGAACTAATATCTATCTACATTAGAGGGTGGGATAAAACTATATTTACAAATTTAAAACACTTGTGTTATAACAAATATTAATAAAATTAATATTGTAAGTATTATTAACAGTAATAAAAATTACTATTTATTTTTCATAGCCAAGCCAAAAGGTATTAATAATTCAAGTTGGCAACATTCCTCTCATTATGTCATGAAATGTCATGATTTATAGATGCTCTTCAATTAATAGAATGTGCTATACAGACATATACTAGCACTAATTTCTTTGGAATTATATTATTGGCTTACCTTGAGAGTTATATGAATAGGCCTCGCTGTGTATTATTTTATTAGGGGTCTTATTGATGATAATCTTTAAAATGTTAGTCTTCTCTTAAAAGAAGACCATGATATCAATTTCTTTTAAAGATCATTAGTAGAAATAGTTGTGCTATTACTCAGCCATAAGTTTTCTTTTTTAAAAAAAATTCATGTTTTAATCTTCTTTCAGTCTTTATAGTGGGCACATGAAAGCTCAATGTTACCTTTAACTGGCATATATATATGCATTTTACATATTACCCAAAGTCCTGGATTCTACATTTATGTTAATATTACCTTTGCCCAGATTTTCTCAAATATTTTAAGACATTAACACACTTTTTTTTTTTTTTACTTTATCTAAGGTCTAAAAATATCAGACCTTAGATATAGATCTTAAATATTTTTGGAACATAATAACTGGTATAAATAAACAACAATAAAGGATTTTTTGTTAAATGGAGTGAATTGAATACATATATTGACCTTCACTCCTTCCAGAAAACCCTCTAAAATATTAGCAAAAGAAAAAAAAAGATATAAATCCAGATAGACTAACAGAATAGGATGTGTAACAACTGATGAAAGATAACCTAATTTTTTTTTAGAAAATGTAAAAGAGAGATGGCGAGTAAATAACATAGCAGAACAGAATTCAAAAGAGAAGTGTGAAGCTTCCAGAACAAACCCTGTGAAGGCACAGGAGTCAGAGACATCATGCAACTAGGGAAGCATGGATAGGATAAGGCTAAAAATTGGGGTGGGGGGTATTGAATTAAATTCTGAATAAAGAACAGTTAGAAACCCAGGTCTCCTCTTCCCACCATGGCAGACAACAAAGGCTTATTCTCTAGAGACCCTTAACCAGGGCAGGTGTGGGCTCAGAGACCCCAAGCACCATGGTAGAACTGCTCAAAAGTCTTGTAGTGAAACCTATCTACCAGCAAGCCCCTCCCATCCACAGAGGTTTCCCTGTGATTCAAGAAGGTGTCTTCACTGAACACTGGGAGCTGGTGGGGCCTCTCTTCATGCAACTGCTCCATGTGGCAGTTTTGAGCTTCCTGTGGTCTGCCAGTCTCAAAGCAGTTAGACATACTATGCCGCATCACTCAGAACAGGCGTTCCAAGAAACAAAACATGAAAATTGCAATCTCTTAGGATCTGGACCCAGAAACTGGCACAGTGTTTCCTCTGCCATGTTCTACGGGTCAAAGCCATCCTTGAGCATGCCAAGATCCGAGAGGAAGAGACATAAACCTCTTCTCTAAATGGAACAGTGTCAAAGAATTTGTGGCCATTTTAATACTCTACAATTGATAAAAGAACAAGTGGCAGAGAAAAAAAATTAGAAAACAAGAACAAGTCAAAGTTATTATAATAGAACAGCCAAAATGTTAAAAGAAGTTGTATGTTTGGAAGGTAACATTGAAGAAATCTAGAAACTGAAACAAAACAACATAGATATGAAAATTAGGGAAGAGACATGTGAGAAATATTGTGTATTAATCAAGACAATATAACTAACATCCATCTAATTATATCATCAAAAAAGAAAGAAAATAAATAAAATTAATATATTAATGGTCATTTAAAAATAACTGAAAGGAGGTTGAGGAAGAGGGAGAGGCAGAGGAGGAGGAAAGGGATCAAAAGTAGTCAAACAATACTAAAAAGTTTGCAAAAATGGAGGACTTGGTTTTCCAGATGTTTTCAGATAATATCATGAAGTTTCAAAATATAAGAATGAAAGAAAATAAACTACATATTTTCAGAAAAAGAAAACCAGAAAATATAGAAGGAATGCAAATGACATCACAAGTCTTAGTGACAAAACTGGAAGCCAGAGAATAGAGACTAAACATTCTTAAAGGAAATAATTTTCTACAATTTTACACGCAACATAATCGTCAGTGAAGCATGAAGTATAAAAATGGAAATTTTAAACATGCACGTAGATGTGTCCACCCAAACAGGAGAGGAATGCAGGAGGGAGGAAGGCATACGGTCCAGCAGGCAGACGGGAGAGCCAGGCCAGCGCAGGTGCGGCGGCAGGGCCAGGAAAGGCTCAGGTCCACCTGCGGCCCTGCACGACCAGAGCGACCAGCGCGAGGCGGGATGGAGGGCGGTGCGCGGCAACACGCCCAGCCACACCGGCGCCACTGAAAGGGGTCGTAGGGTTCTTTCCACAAGTTAGCAAAGAAAGAGTGGTTACGGACCTCGGGCACCGAGCAAAACTCCAAATAAAGCAAACACCTGCACACGTGAGGGATGTCGGCAGAGGAGCCTCCCGTCCCATCAGCGAACAGCACCTACACTGTCAGCCGCTAAGAAGGAGATATGGCTAATGTTCACTAAAATCCATGTTTCCTTTTCTTCCTGGTTGTGTAAAAAACCACCCTTCCCAGTCCTTTTGTGGTTAGGAGAGACGATGTATTCGGTTTAGAACAAAAAATCCCAAGCAGAAGTAACGGGCGCACTGACTCCAGGATGAGGCGGTGAGAGGGTCTGTGTAACTTCCCAATTTCCCCCTTCCCCTCTTGTGCCACCTGAGGAAGTCACGTGTGTTCTCGACGTTAAAGTATAAGACTTTAACATAAGAAACCACTTCCTCACCTCTCATCACTCATTGTTGGATAAACACCGTACCCTAGGCTATAAATCTGTCATGTATGAAGTCACTGGGGTTAATTTTGCACTATGGTGTATCCTAACCTCTTCCATTTATTACATAATACAAATTTGACTATTATAATAAATTCATAAGAAGTTGGGATATAGTAATTTGACTGGAGATGGGGTGTGGGTGGAATGGTAGTCTCACTGAAGTGCTAGATCTCATCTTTCTTCATAGCAAGTCAGTAAATAATGTGTAAAATTAATACTGAATGGCAATATAAGTATGTATTTAGAAATGAGAGTTAAAGAAGAAGAAACTGCCTGAAAAACTAGAAGTGGTTTTGTCAGAAGAGCTCAAGGATAGAGAGGACTAAAAGAGGGGCTATTACTACTTGTTACAAGAATTTTCTTTTGTCATCATGTATTTTTATTACCTTGATAAAATAAAAATTATTTTAAGGAATACATATATTCATAACTATGTGTCATAATGTTATTATATATTATTATTTCCTGTCTTGAGGGGCTGGAATATTAAGTTAAAATTTAGATGGCTTTTTCTTTAAGGTAAACATTAAGCTGCCCTAACTGATAAGCCCAGTCTATCCGGTGGCATAACATAGTCAACGTTCATTCTTTGCTTGTATAAGAATATGGTGTAGATGGTCTTGGGCAGTTAGTTCTCCCACATGCATTGATTCTAGACTGAGGTTTCTTCCATCTTGTGACTCTGCCTTCTTCAACTCATTTCACTTAAGAGTTTGGGATTTTCCACCTGCTAGAGAGGTGGGGTTGGAATGTGTCTTCATCAGTCAGGGCTGCTATAACAAAGTGCTATAGACTGGGTGGCTTAGAAACAGCAGAAATTTACATTTCCTGGTGCTAGATGCTGGAAGTCCAAGGTCAGGGTGCCAGCATTGTCAGGTTCTGGTGAGGGCCCTTTTCTGGGTTGCAGATTGCCCTATTCTCATTGTGTCCTCACAAGACAGAAAGAGGGTAAGGGAGGTCTCTGGGGTCCCTTTTAGAAGGGCACTAATCCCATTCATCACGGCTCCACCTCATGACTTAATTATGACCTCATGGCCCTAATTAACACGGGGCTCCCAAGGGCCCCCCCTTATTATACCATCACATTGGAGTGAGAATTTCAGCATGTGAGTTCTGGGGAACATGAGCATTCAGTCCATTCAATCCATTCAGTGTCAGTTCAACTGCTGTTGTCTTCCCCTGGTTTGATCTTGGCTATTCATCTGGCTCTTATTTTTAAATGGACAGCAGGCGACAAGCTCCCTGGAAAATGCCAACAATCACGGGCCAACATATGTATCATCACTTATCCAAACGGATGCAGGGGATAGCACCTGCAGAAGATCAACTTAAGAGAGAAGGCCCAGGTCATCATGCAGGTGTCTTAGACACGAGGGCTGTGTGGAGAGCTTCCTCTGGAATTTCTCTTCCTCCTTTTCAGACAAGTTGGAGCAGGTCTTCCCGATTTGGCCCACCAACCTGTATTACCAAAATCAAGACATGTGTAGTGCATTATCATTGCTTCTTGATTTATCCGTGTACAGAACACAGCCATATTTATTGGCAGCTAGTAACATCCCAACAATTGGCTGAAGAAGTAGTTCTCTCTGCTTTGCATGCACACAGACACACCCTCCTGTCTTCACAGCATACCAATCTTTCAGATTCAGCCTGAATCACTTCTCTGTGATAGCTTTCCTTATAGAATCCCTCATGCATGGGGGAGTTGTTAACATGTTCCTTTGTTAGCCATACATAAATATTATTAGACCTTTATTAGACTATATAGACTTCATTTTCTTCTGTGCCTATAACAATAATCATGATAATAATTGTGTATTATTTACTCTGTTCCAGGCATCTTTATAAGTATTTCGCATGTACTCATTAATTCAATCCTCCCACTAATCCGGGAAGTAGGCATCCTTACTATTCCCCGGTTGGCAGGTGAGGTAACTGAGACACAGAGAAGCTAGGTCACATGGATATTACAGATGGAGCCAACACAGGCATGTTTTACTGTTCTATTCTATTGTTTAGACAAACTTAGTAATATCTACTGAATGAATGTTATTTGCATAATTCTGTTTTTGCTTGTATTTTTCTTTTTGATACTTCATCAAGAGACAGATGAGAGGTAGGATCACCATCCATCAGGGCTAGCAATTAGCCTCAAGGGACAAGTAGAGCTCATGCACAGGATATATATGAAGTATTCTATCTAAGCTTGGGTGGTAATAACAAATCTCATTTATTTTAGGGACTGCCATTATTCTTAGAGATAAATGCTAAAGACAAGTGGGTTTAATGCTAGATGCTGGGAACAGAAAAATAAAAAGTGTAAAATATAGCCCTGCCCTTTTATGGCTTAGAGTCTAGTATAGAGATTACACATAAATAAATAATTACACTGGAGCATAATTAGAACAGTGATAAAATCAATAGTAGCATACTTTTGAGTAATTGAGTCATATTTTATTATGGAAAAATATATCATTCTAGATTTTTGGTACAAAGCTAGGTTAAAAAATAATTAAGTATACAACTTATTTTTCTGTTACACACACACACACACACACACACACACACACACATCTTTGATTTATTCACTTCCTGGTCATGTGACCTTGAACAAAGGTCTCAATTTCCTCACTTCTGAAATGGGAATAGTAATATTTCCATTTTAGTATTGTAGTAAGAAAATTATATATGATGATATATTATTAAAGGATTTCTATACATACCTGTTCAATCAATAATTGGTATTTTTGTACCCATTAATCAAATATACAGTTAGAATGAAGAAGACCTAGTGCTGACAGCTCAGTAGGGTGACCACAGCTAACAATAAATTTTTTTCTGCTTCAAAAGAGCTAGAAGAGAAAAATTCAAATGTTCCCAACATAAAGAAAGAAAGGGCAAATGTTTGAGGTGATGGTTCTCCCAATTACCCTGATTTGATCACTATGCATTGTATCCATGTATCAAAATATCACACGTACCTCCAAATATCTATGGCTATTATGTATCATTTCTTAAAGATAATATGAGTGAAAACTCAATTTGGATATAGTATTAAAGGCAATAAAAATCCAGCCAGTGATGACATCCAGTGTAGACAAGATGGAATAGAGATATTTCTGCCCCCCTTCCTGCTAAACACAGTTATGAACCTTGGAAATAATGCAAGAGACAACCAAAGGAAAACTGTAACAAGTTTTACAGTTTAAGAAGGGGAAATAGTTTGAGACCCCAGGAATGGAGGAACAGCACATCAGCAGTGTGTCTTGCATCCCCCCACGCAGAAGGCTGCCAAGACCTGGCATTTTCTGTACCCTGACCCAGCAATGGAAGACAGCCCAGGCAGGCTCCTCCATCCCTGC
Organism: Microcebus murinus; assembly: GCF_040939455.1. Taxonomy (NCBI): domain Eukaryota; kingdom Metazoa; phylum Chordata; class Mammalia; order Primates; family Cheirogaleidae; genus Microcebus; species Microcebus murinus. Next base: position 5,137,881 of record NC_134111.1, read on the forward strand.
CCCCAATTCTCAGCCCCCTGCACCTCCAATCTAACAATTGTCCCTCTGACAATGTCAGGTGAGTCCAATACCACTAGCAAAGGGAGATTGATTAGGAGCCCTGCCAATACGCAGCAGCCAGGGAAACATTCTCTTTTCCCAGTAGCCTGAGGTCCCCTGTCCTGCTGAGAGATGAGGTGGGCAAGTGAGATGCGAAATAGGGTCCAAGAACAGCAAGCAGCCCAGGTGTGGAAGCCTTTTTGTCTCCAGGGGCACATGACTCTCCTCTACCTAGAAACACTGAGGCAGAGGGAAGGAGAGGAGAGGAGAGGGGTGGGAAGGGTGCGCCTCTAGGGAGATCCTACCACCCTAAGGCATCCTTCCTACAGACAGACACCTGGCTGCACGGCCTGTAGAAACCCCTTCCACCCCTGACGCAGCACAAGCTCAGAGCAGCAGGAGCTCCAGAGGCATCAGATAAACCAAGCACATTACAGCAACGCCTCACAGACTCAGAAAATTCAATTGTCATTGCAACCACAGCCCATACAAGTAGATCAAAACCCTCATGGTAACCTAAACAGTGTGACTGTTTGATAAAATAAAAGATCTAAATAGCACCCAGATGATAGATATGTTAATCATCTTGATTTTAGTAATTATTTTCCAATGTGCATATATATCAAAGTATCACATTGTGTACTGTAAATATATGCTATTGTTATTTGTCTATTATAGTTCAACGGAGAAAAATAAGTAAATAAATAGCACCCAGAGTCTCCTAATGTAGTAGGCAAAATATCTAGGACGTAAGAAAAAAAATAACCCAACATTTCACCAAAATCCAAGAAAATCACTATTTGAATGAAAAACGACACTCAATTGATAATGACAGAGAGATGAATCAGATGTTGGAATTATCTGACAAGTATTTTGAAAGCAGTTGGAGAGAAATGGCACATACAGGGGAACACCAATTCGAATGAAAGTAGATTTCTCTACTAAAAGCATGAAGGCCAGAAGTAACTGGTGCAATATTTTTCAAGTGCTGAAAGAAAAGATATAGATTTCTTTATCTGGTGAAACTATCCTTCAGGAATGAAGGAGAACTTAAAGCATTCTCAGATGAAGGAAAACTAAAGGAACTGGTTGCAATCCTTCCTGCCCTTAAAGGTTGGTAGAAGGAAGTTCTTGAAAAAAGAAGAAGGTGGGGAGAAAATGATAAAAGAAAGAATCTTAGAACATCTGGAATAAAGAAAGAACAACAAAAAGAGCAAAAATAGGGGATATACCATTGACTATTGTTTTCTTCTTGACTTAAAAAAATCACATTTGAGTATAGCAATAAAAATAATATCACTTGATAAAAAAAGGTATTTAAAAGAGGTGGAGGTATCTAAATAGAAATGAAATTTCCACTCTTACTCAAAGTGGTAAAATATTGATAATGGCAGGCTGATCTAAGTTAAATTCGTATGTTGCAATATGCGGAGGAGCTGCTTCTGAGCAATGCAAAGAGCCACACAGCAATGCTACGTGCAGCCCAAGTGTAATCCATGGGAAGGCAAGAAAAGAGAAATGGGAAACAAAGAAAACACAATAACATAGAAAACTTAAGCACTAACAATAATTATCGTTAATATAAATGCTCTAAAGATACTAATCAAAAGAGCAGGGATTTCACTGGCTAGTATGACTGTATTCCCTGGGAGTTAAGGCTATCAGCTCTTAAATCTGGAGATCTATAATACAAATACGGCTTTGCTAGTTATTAGCTGAGAAAGCTTGAGCAAGGTACTTGTATAAATCTCAGTCTGTTCATATATAACACAGGCATACTAGCATCTAACCAATATGTAGGGAGTACTTAGTGAATGACAGGCACATTTAGGAGTAAAGCCTAGTAATATAAGTTTATTTTACTCTTAAAATGCTTAGAATGACAGTATGATGTGGATAGCGAGACAAGTAAACGTAAAAGAAAGAGTCATGACCGACTTTGAGCAGAGTGAGAGGCTATGTTGAGAGCCACCTTCTTGGCAAGAGTTGATCATATCATGTGGCACTCCGTGAGGGAAACAGAACTCACTCTTAAGTGTTTCACACATAAAGAGACTTGATTTTCCAAGAGAGATAGACTTTTGTTTTCCTCTTGCACAAGAATTAGAAAAGTGAGTGGGCCAGAGATAGCAGACAGCAGAACTTTATCCTCTCACAGTTCTGGAAGCTAGAAGTCTGAAATCAAGGTGCTGGCGAGACATTCTTCCTCTGATGGCTCTAGGGGAGAATTTTCCCTGGCATCTTCCTGGCTTCTGGTGGTCGTCAGCAATCTTTGGAATTCCTTGGTCTCTGGATGTATCATTCTAATCTCTGACTGTCATAACATGGCTTTCTTCCCTGTGTGTCTAAATGTCTCTCTCCACATAAGGACTCCAGTTATTAGATTTAGGGCCTGGCCAATTTAGCATGAGTGTACTTAAATTGATTACATCAGGAAAGATCTTATATCCAGTTAAGATCACATGCACAGGTACCAAGGATTAGGACTTTTAACACATCTCTTTTGCAGCTCAACACACAACATGAGCCAAGCCAAATAAATAGCAAAATGATTTTTATCAAATTTAGTTTTAAGTAAAATTTTGCTTTCATTAAAGTATAACTTTACAGACCAAAAAGTACCAAAATTGTCACTGTATAGTTTCATAAATTTAGTTAGCAAATAAATATACATTCACATGGATTGAAAAAACAGAAGAAAGACATTAACTGAACTTGAGTGGTCTCTGCTATGGCACATTCTTCCCCAGCAAAAGTTAGCCACTGTCTTGACTTCAATTAGCATGGGGTAGTTTTGCCTGTTTTGCATTTTCTATAATGGAACGATACAAATTTATTCCTGCTTTTGAGCACTTTCACTGAATTTTATGTTTATGAGATCATCTTTGTTTTTGCATGTAGCAAACCCTCCACAAACAAAACGTTCTAGAACTAACCCAGGAGGGTAGATACAACAGAGATGTATTACTCGAAAAGCTAAGTCCAAGAACAAATTACTAGAGCTTTGATCTTAAAATGGAAAAGGCTAATTTAGGAAACTGCAATCACCATCAGCACTACCTCAGTGCCTCTTGGGCACCCAAGAAAGGAGACTGATGCTGGAACGCCGCCACACTGCTCCAGAAACGCCCCGAAGAGAACCACACGGGAGAGCATCTAAGTAGCAGAACCGGGACGACACCGAGAAGCACAGCTGCCAAGGGGGCTGGGAAGCGCAGTTTTTAACACCCCATTCTCTGAAGCAGCAGAAAGGCCCCGGGAAGGAGGGCAGGACGGAGCAGGCACCAGTAGCCCAACAGCAAGGAACACAGGACGCGCAGAGAGGAGGGGGCTGTGCCGGGTCCTGAAGGCCGAGGAGGTATCAGCTGGGAGGACAATGAATGAAGGAAAATAGCTGCTGAGTATTTCCTCTAAATACTGCATCTCAATATGTTTTATCGACGTTCTTCCTGTGTCTATGCTTCTCGTTGAGATATACACATTATAGATATAGATATATAGATATGTAAAGCTACGCATACACACGCATATTGCCTGAAGGGTAACTTTTAAAAAGTAGAAATTTTACTGGGTTAAAGATGTTTGTTTTTAATTTTGATGTATATTGCCAAATTTTCTCTCAAAGAAATTGCTGTGATTTTTGCTTACAACAACAGTGCCTCAGGGTGTCCATTTTTCTATAACTACATCCACAAAATAAACCTTTGCTGAGATTCATAAACTGCCTGAATTAGTAAATTTATCAAAATTAATAAGATTAAAAAGTAGATTTATTGCATTTTAATTTAGATTTCTTTCATTCTAAGTGATATTGGATCTGAGAAGTTTGACTTCTGGAAAGATGCCTGTGGAAGAACCGTGTGGTGGACAGGCGTTAGGTTTGAGAGTTGGAGAGCAATAATTCAATGGGACAAAGTGGAGATCATTTTCAATTAATGGCAAATAAATAACAGTGATTTAACATGTAGGAAATACATGGTATTTTCACCTGGGAAGATGTAGGAATGGATGGAAAGTGAGAATCTGTTAGCATCCCCTATTCAACAATATAGTTGGTTTAAGCATGTTGAGTTTTGATTTTTTTTCTTTTAAAATGATAATGACTTCAGTTGGCATTATGCTGGAATCTTGCCCTAAATACTTTACTAGGGTACTGGTCAAGAGTCTAGACACCCTCTCCCAATCTGAAAATCTACTTTTGTTCCTGAAAAATAGTTTGTGGCTCAGGGATGTTGCTACAAAGCTATTCGTTGACTTGAGTGATGTGGCAATGAAATTGTAGATAGTGTCATTTTAAGAGGTTGTTCTTCAAGAAACACTGGAAACCAAGCCATGATTTAGAAACAAGAAAAGCCAAGCATCAAAACACAGTAACAGCTGGTGGTTTGGAAGGAAAAACATACATAGAGGCTGACCAATTTTAAAATAACCCCATTAATGCCCCTATCTGGAATGAGGCTGTTTTTAAACAAAATTGACTTTTGGAATGATGATTTAGTTTCCTTTGCTTGGCAAAGGCCAGCATGTGCTTTTAGTTTCCAGAAATATTACACATCTTTAAAAAATTGGATGCTACAAATTTAAAAATGTCCATGCTAGAAGAGACTTTAGAATTATTCTATACTGATTGCTTTATTCGTAGACTAGAAAATGAGACAAGTGGTGAAATTACTAAAAATTCGCATAGCAGATTAGAGGAAGAGCTGGAACAAGAGCAGTTACTATGATTCCTAGGCTGCTAGTCTTAGATCACACAGCTGATGATCACACTGTGTGGTATCATAAATGGCATAGAATTGTAGAAAATTTTAGTGTATAAAAACAGTCATTGTGGTTGCATTGACTATGTTACTAATGGAAGCGCTGATGACAAATATACTTAAATTATTAGTTATAAAAACAACATAAATTCAGCCTGCTAAATGTTATAAGACACAGTTTTGTGAATGTAAAAGAAAGGCTTTTTATTTTTCCTCTAAATAGTGGAATAACTCTTATGCAGTCTGAATTGTAAATATGTAGAGGCGAGCCATTTTCTGTCTTTTATTTTTTTTTCTTTATTCTGTCTCTATTTTGTTTGTTCTTTGTTTTCCTCTTACTGTCCGATCTTGTGCCCTGTGGGACACAGGCAATGGGAAGAATGAATCCAGGTATGCAGAGAGCCGTAATCACTGACACTAACATTGAATATACGGCGAGAAGGGAAGCTCCATTCCTTTAACTCTGCAGTGGTTGTCCCCAATGCTTTAATTTTCAAGTCCTCAAGGGATTATGTCATTCAAGCACCCAATAAAAAATAAATAAAAAAACTGAACTAAAACATCTAAGCCATTTAAATGATTTAAGTATTTTCCATGATTGACAAAGGACCAGCCAAAATTACCTGTGAAATAGAATAAATGTTTTGAATTGTCCCATTCTATATTCATCACAAATAATTAATTGATGATGCAATTGAATTTCAAGTGCCTCCTACTGTTGCTTCCTGTCTCTACTGCTCCCTCCCTCCCTTTTCCTCAATTGATTTTCAATAAAGTTACTTGAGTAGTCTGGCTAAAATCTTTTAAAGTCTTCCCACTGAACATGAGATTAACATCAAATTCCTAGGCACACAGGCAAGGGCCCCGGGGAGTCTGATTTCTTTTGCTCCTCCAGCCTTGGTCATGGTGACCCTCACTCCTCACCTATTAATGCTGAGCCAGGTGCACTTCCTGAGAAGGTCTCTGACCATAAAGATTAGTCCAAGGGATAAGTAGGTGAACTAGCATAGGCTAGTTTTATTACATGTATGTGTGTGTGTGTGTGTGTGTGTGTGTGTGTGTATTTTTTTCCAAAAAAAAAGCTAGAGGAAAGTCTGTGGAGGTGTGAGACTACATGTTCTGGGAGCCAGGATTCTATAATGGCTTCACGGAGAAAGTGAATGTTAATGAATGAAATCTCACATGGAACGGAACAGAGACAAGCTATAGAAAGATACAGTTAGATTCCTGTCCCCTGCTCCAATGTCTAGGCTACTCTTTTGTTGTGTTAAATGACATTCCTTTTTCTACGTAAGTAGTTTGATTTGTGTTTCTTTTATAATCGACACAATGTTAAGAACTCCAGACCATATGTGGACTTCTAATGTAGTTACTGTAATATTTTATTTAACACATTTATTTCTATGCTTCTGGCTCTCAGCATTTCTAAGCTAAAATTAGCTACTTACTTTAAATGAATGTACTCCTTTCAGAAATTGCAAGGAACTTAGAAAAACGATATCCTTGCCATACTGATGGTTAGCCAAAGTGGATGTGCTGAGTGCAACAGTTTTAAAGATAGGCTTGGGCAACTGTGATAAAATTGCCATAATCCCATTAACTTTGAGACTTCCTTTGGCACAGAAACAAACAGGGATGTGAATTAAAAATGCAAACATTTTTATCCCGATGTTGCTTTCACCGGCCTACTATAGCATCTACTCTGCTAAGCACATGCAATGAGTAGAGAAGTCATTAGCATTTCTGCAGCAAGGCTTGGGCCTCTCGTCTCTGGTGAAAGCTTGTTAAAGATGACCTAACAGGGTGGTTACCTCTCCATACTCTGTTTTTTAATGGGGCAATCTGAGACTACAAATTCTCAGATGATAGTCAGAGGAGCAAAGGGTCACCACAAGTTGTCAGCAGGTGCCAAGGTCTGCTGGAGGAAATCATCACCTGCTGCAACCCTCGGTCCTAATTAGCCTCCTGTTCATTAATTACATGCAGTTGCCCACAGTCCTGGGAGCCATGGAGCCATTTTGGTTTGTACTAAGATGCAGAGAACATTCTCTTTATCTCTGTAATGTAGTCATATAGCATACAAAGAAAACTAAACTTCTTTCCTAGGCATGCTAGTTTGCATTAGAATATGGGTATCTCTCTATTAATAAATAAGATGGGTGTCCCTGGAAGCAATGAGTTTCCTACATGGCCATGGAAGTGATTTCTAAGGTCTGTGCCCTGGAGAATGGCAAGAGGAGGACGCCAGGTGATGAATATGAAGATCAGGAGGTGACAGCATTTCCTAATTCAGACTGTCCAGTAAGGCCCCAGTGGACTCTCACTGCCATGCCACAATCCAAGCAGCCGGCATATTTGACATTGGCTGGGGATAGGTACCAAAAGTGCACACAGTTTTCTGTTAAGCCGTGACAGTTTGCACACTTAAAGTGACTGTATCCAGGGCTAGAATCAGTTTCACAGATCATGTAATTCACACTTTTGTTTTATAAATGAGTAAAAGGGACATGAAGATATTAAGTGCACACAACTGATTCAGGACAGAGCCAAGACAAAAAGTAAACAATTGACAATAATAACAGTAGCTGTACCTCCTCACTCCTACTTTGCAATCTTGTACTGTTAATTATCCATTGCTCTCCTGTAGCTGTGAGCCAGAGACTCACAGTTCTATGCCAGAGATTTCTCAGCATTCTAATGTGTTAATTTTTTTTTAAATTAACCTTAGCCAGGCATGGTGGCCGCACATGCTTGTAGTCCCAGTGATTCAGAAGGCTGAGGCAGGAGGATGGCTTGAGCCCAGGAGTTCGAGGCTGCAGTGAGTTATGATGATGCCACTGCACTCCTGTACTCCAGCCTGGGCGACAGAGCAAGAACCTGTTAGAAGGAAGGAAGGAAGGAAGGAAGGAAGGAAGGAAGGAAGGAAGGAAGGAAGGAAGGAAGGAAGGAAGGAAGGAAGGAAGGAAGGAAAGAAGGGAGGGAGGGAGGGAGGGAGAGAGGGAAGGAAGGAGGGAGGGAGGGAGGGAGGGAGGGAGGGAGGGAAGGAAGAAGGGAGGGAGGAAGGAAGGAAGGAAGGAAGGAAGGAGGGAGGGAGGGAGGGAGGAAATTAACCTTGACCTTGTTTCCTCTTCCACCAGCTATATTCTATTAATTCTGTGCCTCACATAATACCTTCTACTCATTCTGCCCTCTCCTCCTCCTGCCACCCAGCACCTTTCATTCACTGGGCCCAGTCATGAGTCACCTCCTTTCCTTGTTGAACCAGGCCATTTGGGTGCTAATGGCTAATGTCCAAACGCACACCTATAAGATCTTTCTGGATCTCTAAATGGCATCAGAATGCTGACTACAGTCATCTTAAAATGTTCTCTTTCCTTGTCTTTATACAGCCACTCTTCCTTGTGTCTTCTCTGGGAAAATATCCCTGATTGAATTCTCCTCCCCAGACAACTGTCTGTCCTTTTCTCTCTGCCTTCAGTACTGGTTCCGCCCATCCTGTGCCTAGCATTTCTTCCCACCTTTTGGGTTTTTGTTGCATTCTTTCATCCTGTCCCAGGCTTCAACAAACCAGACTTGTCCCTGGAATGTGGAGGCCTCTAAGCCAGGGGTCCCCCACCTGTGGTGGGTTGTATAGCTGTTTCATTATATTAGTATATTACAATGTAATAATAGTAAAATAAAGTGCACAATAAATGTAATGTGCTTGAATCACCCCAAACCATCCCCCTATCCCGTCTGTGGAAAAATTGTGTTCCATGAAAACAGTTCCCAGTGCTAGAAATGTTGGAGACCAGTGGTCTAACCTATTGCTAATCTGCCATCTGCTCCTGGACAATACTCAGACACACACACACACACACACACACACACACACACACGCACACACACACACACACACACAAGAACCAAGCACCGTCGATGCGCCCTTCCCTCCCCTTTAAACTGGCTTTTCCTGGTGTCGACTTTGTTGAATGGCATCACTATTTAATTTACACAGTTATCTAAAAGGAGCACATTACAAGTCTCTGTGGCTTCTTCTTTCTCCCTCCACTTCTTGGTCCCCATATCCTATTTATTCTTCTAGCAAAATATCTCTTCAATGTCTCCTCCAACCCCCTCTCCAACCTCAGCTGCTGATGCATCGTGGACCTTTATCATGTCTTGCCTAAATTGCCATTACTTCTTAGTGGCTTCCCTATTATCCCAGACTCCCTCTCCTATCTGACATACATCAGCGATCTGGAGTACAGGAAAGCATGCTCCAACCTCAGAGCCTGAGGGGGCTCATGCATGGAAAGCCGTGGCCGCCTGACATGGAAACTTCTCACGGCTGTAGAGGTGGATTGCAGTATGTCGGCCTGCGAGGCGGGGCTCCAGGCCTCCATAGTGTTTGAACACTGGACCAAGTTCCTTCTCTCCCTTCCTCTCAACAATGCCTCGGTTAATATAAAACCAGTCTCCCAGTGGAAAGCATGTAGTTTCTTTTTTTCTTGATCAAATGGGTTGCAGCTACTGACATTAAAGATTGATATCCATGTATATAGCTTGAACTTGGAATAAAATCAGTTTACCTTGATCAAATGGGTTGTACCTACTGAAGAATTATGTGTTTTTCACTTCTAGAAAGGTGAAGAAAATTGGTTAGGACACCTTGTGATTTTGCAGGGAGCCCTGAGAACTTTGATCATTGTATCCTGTGATTTTTTTCACATGAGATCATTGTATTTTGCAGTATGGCAAAGACAATAAAAAGCAAGTGCTGGGTTTTAGTTGCCACCACGTTGGCACCAGAGTGCTGGTGGTCCCCTGATTTTCCCGCTCTCTTAATTAAATGCTATCTCTGTGTCTGTGTCTTTGTTTCTTTCATCTCTTACAACACAGTCTTCCAGGGAACCCTATCTTTATAGTGGATGTCGTGAACCCCAGATACTAAGCCTCATACCGTGTGTGTGCTCTCAAGGTCCTAAGGATGAGTGCACCTGCAGTGGTGGCCACGCCTTTAACTCAAACTCAGACCGTTCTGCCTCCATCCCTGCATCACTTCCCATAGCTCATTTCTGCTCCTGGGGACCACATTCTCCACCAACAACCAGACTTCAGCCATAATCTCAGGCTTCGGTTTCTGGGAAACCTAGGCTGAAACAGTAGCTAACGGTCACAACAGGGAAAAGCAACGCAGATTTTTATTAGTTAAATCCTCTTCATACAATTTTTCAGAAAAGTATTTTTTGTTTTTATAAAAAATACTTTCCAGGGCATTTATTAGCCTGAATTTACATGTGAATATAGATATATAGTCAGTATGTGATTTGACTCTCACTTCTGCCATTCATAAATTATTGAACATGAATAATTTATTAATCTCAATACACTTATTTTTTTCCTCAATGTGATGGGATGAAAATGATCCCCTCACAGGATTGCAAAAATGGATGAAAAGCACCTCTCAGTACTTGCAATTGTGAACATGCACAACTGCATAACAATATATTTCTGTAAATGTGCACAATTTTCAAATGGAGAAAAACAAGTTATTGTCACTCATTATAACCATGACTTTCAGTTACAGGAAATTAAAAATAGTCTAACATATTTAATGGCATATCAAATTTGAGTATGAACTTCCATCATTACATTTCTCTTTAAATTTATTTAATGGATAAGGTTTCCTGATGCTAATTTGATAGAAGTCAAAGAGTTGCTCTTACCAGCATAAAAGATGATTTGTTAGTCTCCATCACATTTTTTTAAGAGACACATAGTTCTTATTGCTTATATAAGCATTTTTATTTTTCCAGTTTCTATAAGGTGGGATGGAATAACATTCACAAACCACTAGTGTATTAACAGATATGAAAATAACCATCACATTAACTGAAAGGCAGCAAAGTGTCAACTTGGGATAGCCTAAAATGTTGATTCATTCCTTGCATATGCGAATCCAGAATATGCAAGGGATTTGACACCTGTCCGTTTAAAATGTATGCAAATACAGATGCGCAGAAGTCGTGCGTCAATCAACGTCCAGACCCAGCTAATTTTGCTCTAAAATAATTAGTTCTTTTACCTCTACAAAAAAAGATGCTTCCCACCAGCAAGAAGACCCTCACCAAATAAAGCCCCTCCACCTTGGACTTCTCAGCCTATATAATTGTAAGAAATACATTTTTTTCTTTATAAAAAAAGTTGCTTATTCAATCATTGTTACACTTAAATGGTGTGTTTATCAATGGATAGAGTTCATAGGAATGATACAGAAGGAACTATTACTTTTTTATTTGCATTGCATTTTGAGCTGTGTGTGTTGTTCCAATGTATCTTTGAGAATCCTTACCACTGCTGACTTAATAACTTGTCACAACATTTTAAAAAATAACCACTTTATCCTCAAAAAAATAGGTTATGATGGTTCTTGACATTCTTGAAGAACTTTCCCAGTATAGACGGTTTGGCTCCCAGAAATTGATGAATGCATGTTTATGGCATAAGTGAATGAACAACTATGTCACAAACTTTTCACTGTGTGTGTGTGTGTGTGTGGGGGGTGTCTAAAAGCTACTTAAAAGGCACTTAATAACACTCCTCAAAATGTGCTGAGCAGCCTGTGAGTTCCGCGTGGTTGTCACTGCCCTCTCTCCTAACAAGTGACAGTGTGATCCTCTCCCATCCGCCTACACACTTGCAGTCATTCGCAGATGACTTACTACTGTCTTGTCACTTCTTTCTTCAGTGTCTCCACTTCTCCAATTCCTTTACCACTCTGTCAGCTCCTTCATGCAAATCAAGCACACCCCTGTGTGAATGGTGGGATTGTCTGCTATGAGGGTCCCTTCCTGCCTTTATTTTTCTTTTATTCCTGACCCATTCCTTGGTGTTGTTTAATCTTGCTCAAATGCCATTTTCTCATTTGTTACCTCCACAATGTCATTAGCCTAGAACTGCAGACCTAAATCCCTCCATCTTTATGTTTTGTCTGAATTTGTCAATCACAGAAAAGTATGACAAGCAAAGTTTAAATCCCCCAGGTTTCTGCAATACCCTTGCTCTAGGGCTCACTCCCCATCCACTGGTTTCCATTACTTCTGGACAAGTCAGACCCCTCTTCTCACACCCCACGCTGGACCACCTCCGAGGCCTGCCTTCCTGGCCAATACTGGGTTGCAAACTACCTTGCTAAACTGTTTTTACCTATCATACAAAGACATCCTTTCTTTTGTTTATTCTAACTTTTTTCTTTTTAACCTAGATGTTTTGTTCTTTTTCTCTCTCTACACTCCATGTGGCTCATAAAATCCTACTGATTAATTAAGTCCCAGTATCAGACATCACCATTCCATCCTAGAGGGTTTATGGAAATGTTTCTCCTGAGCACGTCCATCACTGTTTTAAGGAAACACATTTGGCAATGCTTCTTTCTGTAGTTGGCTATCCATTTCATGGAAACATTTTTGAAGACCTCAACAGAAGGCCTATATTTTGCTTATCACTGCGGTCAATCTTTTCCCATGGAAACAAACTAACAAACCAGCCAAAGACTGTAAATTCTCTGAGAGTAAAGACCATATCTCTGTTTCTTACCATTATATCCCCAGAATCTTTTACAATGTTCAGCTCATAGAAGGCGCTTAATGAATGTGCATTGAATCAGTCATGAGTGGATGACTGAATGTACATATATTTCCTACATGTGTAACATCATGCAGTATCATGTTGAATCCAGGTTACTTCAGTTTGTATTATATGATGAGTTGAGCCTCCCTTGCCATTTAAGCTATGGATAAGCACCGGATGGGACAGATTTAATTGACTTATTTATTATATTATTGAATGTCTTGAATGCCTCCATATTTTACTTAAATAAATTATTTGTGGTATATGTTCTTATATGTATTTCTGATTACAGATTTAGACTAGATCCCTGATCTAGACATTAGCAGTCAAGGGCACACATTTTTAATACTTTTTAATTATTATAATAAATGCTTTCCTAAAAGTATCTTACAGTTTATACAAAGAGCATATCCAACAATGTATTTCATCACATACTTTCAAATCTTGGTTATTTAACTTTAGCATATAAATAACACTTGGAATTTTTTTCCAAAAATAATTAGTTTAGAAGTTTTCAATCATACAAAAGAAGAGAAAATGGTGCAATGAATCTCAACATACCCAGCTTCAGTAAGGACCAACTCTGCCATGGCCAATCTTAATGTCATCTGTTTTCCCACTCACTTATCCTCCTCCACTAAGTCCCAGGCATCATGTTATTCACTTGTAAATATTTAGGTATGGATTTCTAATAGATAAGGGATTTTTTATAAACAAAACCACAATAGTTACAATAGTATTATCACTAAAACAAAATTAACAATAATTCCTTAATATTGTTAAATATTCAGTGTTAAATTTCTGTGTTTATATATAGACCTAACTAACATACCCTCATTTATATTTTTCCAACACAATCTTTTGTTAATGAAACCAGGTTATTTGTTACAAAAAATTGCCACCAGTCAGCATTTTGAAGAGTGCATACACATGGTAATGTATGTATTCCTCAGTGTCTTACCTTCTGTAAATAGGTAGCCAGATTAATTAGTTAAACTATTGATTTATTCTTTCATTGGTAACCCATTTTATAGATACTGTTGACAATTCAGGAAATACTTAATGTGTGTTGGTCTTTTTATTAGAAGTCATTGACAATTATTAGTGAAATTCATTGATTAAGTACTGAAAGTTGCAATATTTCAAATTTAATATTCCTTTTTTCATTTATCAATTCGAATGTCTCTTTAAAAGACACTCCTTATAAACTATTCAATCACGTAAGGTTCAGTTCAAACAGTAAAAACTGAATACATCCTTGCTTCTTTCCTGTTATTTTCCAAATTTCAAAAATAATGATTGGTTTCCTCAGTACTCTCAAAATATGTCTGATAAAAGTTGCTTTCAAGTTATAATCAGAAGCTCATGGATTTAAGCATATCTAATGAGTCTTAATCCAATGTTGTTATGATACCCACAGATGCTCAAATCATCCTGTCATTGGCAGATGTAGTTTATCCAGCCTGGGTTCTGCATCCTTTTGAAACTATCCTTGCAGTCTTTGATAGCTTCCTTACGTTCTGGTTTGACAAAAGGTTCCAGCCTCATCTTGTACTTTTTCCTTCCCAATGAGTATTTTTTCCATTGCTTTTTTGAGAGGGGGCAAGGGTCAAGATATTTAATCATAATCATATCATATACAAATAAAGTTCTATATTTTTTTCTCTCTAATTGTCATGCTTACTGTTGCTTTTTTTCCTACTGAATTCAATAGCAAATATTTTTTAAAAAATATTAACTATTAGTGGAGGCAATAGCAATCCTTATCTAGCTCCTGACAAAAATCCCTCTTTGTTTTCCTTTTAGTCGAAATGCTGGTTCTGGTCTGGAAAAAAAACCTTTATTTTTTTGATATCAGATTTATTTTCTCACTTGGAATAACCCCAGTATATTATGCCTTTCGTGACATTTCTCTTAAATATTCTCCCCTGAAATGAGGCGATCTCCCCTAGTAGCAAAGCTCTCATTTCTTCTCAAGTGTGGCTCAGGATGCTTCACCAGCTTTTCAGTGAGGCCTCCCCGCCAGGCCTCCACCTGTTAATTTCATCTGTTCTTTGAGTCTCCTACCAGATGTACCCCTTCTGAGAAGAAAAAAAGTCAAAATTTCTCTGAGTAAACTGAGATATAATGTTTCCTTTCTGCATCATACCAAGTAAATTCTTGAATTCTTAGTGTTAGGTCCTTGTCTATCTTCTCCACCAGAGCTGAGGCTATCTCACCACGCTTGACTGTCTTCTCATCTCTGGATCCCTGGAACCCAGCAGAGGCCCAGAGGAGAAAAGGCTCTCAGCTATTTTGTAGAATGGATAATCGAACCTTGATGTGATCCTGTCAAGTGATGACCCTCTGATCCTTTTCTCAACTTTCTGTGATTATAAGGATTATAAGGACAATCAGCACCCCCCACACACACACACATCAAGCAAGTAATTGATCCTTAGTTATTTGCTATTTGCTCATTTTGTATTCACAACTATTGCTTATGCTCAACAATGGGTGAAAGTGTATTAGCTAAAGCAGTACTAGCTCTTCTATCCTATAAACACTAGAATCCAAAATAATACAATGGAAATGTATTACTCATTCACATAAAAAGTCCAAACACACATCACTACACTTCACTTTACTGACACAGGGGCCTAGGCTTTGCACTTCTGCTTACTCTGCAGTTCCCTCTTGGATCTGATTCCTTTGCAAGATCTCCTGCATCTAGTGAGCAGATGAAGACAGACAGGCTGGAGCAGGTGCACCTTAGCCCCAAAGTGACCCTTATCACTCTGCTCACCTCTCTATTGGCCAGAATCTGTTGCTTGAGCTCAAAAAGATGTGCAGTCTTCTGGGAAATAAGGTTCACAGCTGGGCAGCCGCTTCTCATAAGCTTCACTTGGCAATGGAAAAGGATCAGGTATGTGTGGTGGTCAGGTAGCCGTCTCTGCCTCTGTAAACATCCACCAAACTTCTCTTACCAACCTACCAGACAAAGGACCTACATACATATAGTAAGTCATCAAAAAGCATACTTTGTTTGAACTAATTATTTAAGTTATTTAGAGTATATAATGCATAGAAAAGCATTAATTATTAAATGCAAGATGTTGGGAGCTTGAAGATTGGAGTAAACGGGAGAAATAGATTCAGATTCATTTGGT
Source organism: Microcebus murinus (assembly GCF_040939455.1). Lineage (NCBI taxonomy): Eukaryota > Metazoa > Chordata > Mammalia > Primates > Cheirogaleidae > Microcebus > Microcebus murinus. Next base: position 5,153,440 of record NC_134111.1, read on the forward strand.
ATCTATAAAAATGCATTTGAGTGTCTAGGAAGATCCAAGGACTTGTGAGTTTATTACACATACAAATGATAGGGTGTTTATACAGTCATGGTTTGATTGCTTGTGTTAGTTATCTATTTCATTCATAAATTTATATAAAATTTAAACAGTGATTACACACACATTCTTCCATTTCTTTTACAAAGACAGACATACAAAGATAGTCATCCTACCACACCATTGTTTCCTAATAGCAAAAATAACAAGAATTTATATGTCCTGAATAGATAATAATTTACACAAATTATAATTCAGACAATAAAGTAAATATTATACAAATATTAATATTTTGTCAAAGTGCAAACTATTTGATATAAAAACAATTTCAATGTATTCTTATAAGAACAGATCCTGAAATATGGTACATAGCATAATTTGATTTCATAAAAACATGAATATTATATTAGTTTTATATTGATGCATAACATATTACCAGAAATGTACCAGCTTAAAATCATACTCACTTATCATATCATGTATCTGTCTGTCAGGAGTCTGCCGTGATAAATCCAGATTCTCTTCTCAGGGTCTCACAAGGCCAGAATCAAGGTGTTGGCAGACCTGCATTTCTTTCTTCAGGCTCTGATGATGAATTCACTTTCAAACTCACTTCAGGCTGTTGGCAGAATTCAGTTTATTGTGGTTGTAGGACTAAGGTCTCTGTTTCCTTGACAGACGGCTCCCTCACTCTCCAAGCCCATACAAGTCAGCAGAATCCTGTTTAGGCTTCTCAGCTCTCTCAGTCCCCTCTGCCTTTTGCCTTCCTCTCCTGCGTTTAAACACTCGTGATTGCACTGGGCCCAGCCAGACAGCCCAGCATGATCTTTCTATCGTAAGGTCAACTGGTCAGTGTCCTTAATCACATCTGCAAAGTTCCTTTTTCCACTTAGGATGACATATTCCCAGTCGCAGGTTTTAAGCTGTGGAGTCTTCTTGGGAGCCATGATTCTGCCCCACCACATACGGATTATCATACACAACCAAAAGAATGTTCAGGTTGAAATTTATGATGAGAATGGTGATATTACTGGCAGTTCTTTTTTCTGTGTTTCTTAATTTTGTTTTTTATTTAAGGGAATAAGTTATGTGTGGATGTGTTAGAAGAAAAATCAGAAAAAAGTAAAAGTGGGAGTTACCTGTGTCTAGCAGATGAAGATTCTTCAACTTTGATAGCTGTCCATGGATACAGCATTGCTGACTTTGTAGTTTGATTCTAAGCACATGCTTTCTGAGTATTTTGCTAATTTAACTCCCCAGGCACCCCAGTACCGGACGGGGCCTGCCTCTCAGGAGCAGGCACGAATGGGCTGTCAAGAGTGGTGTGAAATGGGATGTGACAGAACAGATCTAATGACAGGAGCGTCCAAAGCCCTAGGTTTATATGTGGGTTTCTCAAAAATGTGTAATGAGACGAGTGTCTCTGGAGGCACTCAGATGTGTCCAGGCCTTGTAATGAGATGTCGGGCTAGAAAGCTGTAATAGGTGCTGGGCTGGCACTCTAATACCAACGCTTGCTGGGACTGTGTAATTAGTGGTTTAACTTAGTGTATGCAAGCAGGGGTGTGGCTCGGCCGTAATTAGCTTGGGGCTTGGGAGAGGGGATGCCTGTGCGGCTGGCTGCAAGGGGTGCTCGGGCAGCCTGTGAGAGCGCGTGTGCACACTGCGAGGGAGACGAGTGGCGCAGGGAGCATTCTGCTGGAACAGGAGGCGATGCGGCCTCTTAGCAGGGCGTGGCCATTCCCTAGAAGGAATGAAACGCAGTATGAGACTGTGGGGACAGACGCAGATGTGGCACAGGGGGTAGGGTATGCACTCTGGTGCCAGATGGCACAGGCTAGACCTCTGTTCTATCACTACTAGAACAACTGCATGCAAGTCACGTACGTTCTCCCTGCCTCCCTCTTCATCTTAAAGTCAGGATAACAATAGTACTTATCCTAGAGGGCTGTGGTGAAGAATAATGATTGAATCTATGGAATGTGTTTAAGCCTGGCATATGGGTAAGTGCTGTCTCCGAGGGTTAGCTCTCGTGATGCGTCAGGGGCTAGCAGAGCATTATTGAATTTAATCTTTGTGACAACTGTGTTAGGAAGCAAAGGCTTGGAATCATTCATTTACTCACCCCTAACCACACGATTCGAATTTGGCAGGAAAGAGACCTACTATGTGGCAGTAGATGCAAGTTTCTAGATTGGAGAGTCAAGGCTGCTGAAAGAGAAGATTGCGAGCCTGCAAACCAGCCTTCCCAGTGAGCTGGAGGATGCGGGTAACATGAGCCACACCCTGGTCTTAGGTGGAGGAATGGCTGCTCGCTCCTGACACCACCCTAAACGCCACCTCGCCCACACCCAGGCCACGGTTTCTCCATCTATATAATAGGGAATATTATCCCATCTTTTGGGTGGCTTTAAAAGTTAAAAGTTATGTATGTGTGACACACATATTTTAAGCCTTAAAATAGTGTTTGTCACATTGTAATATTTGGTCAATTAGGATAGTATTTGCAAATAACACAAAACATGATCAGAAGTGATTTCACTCAGGGCTAAGTTGTTATCACTAAATCAGAAATCTGGGTTTAGGCAAGTCAGAAATGATACGGATATCACAGTAACGTCTTTAAGGACTCAGGCTGCTTCTGCTTTCCTGATCTGTGCTTATCATGGGGCAGTATCCGTACTGGTCACTACACGTTGCCTGCGCCTTTGGACGTCATATCTGGAACGCATAAAGAAGAAAGATGGAACAGTGTGATTTGAAGGGCAAAGGACCATCTGTACATATTGCTTAGTCTGCCCCACTGCAAAAGGTTCCTTCGAGTTCCAACCAGTGACTTCTGATCCCTCCTCATTAGCTACCTGGGAGACTGTGAAATGAGTCTGCTGGATTTCCAGTGTGCACACACTCAAGTCAGTGGCTTTTGTGTGGAATGGCCGATGTCTGCACTTATTAAGGATATTACCCTTTTATCATCATTTCATCTGTCAACATTGAGGTAAAACTTAATGATGGAGTAGCTGGCTTGCCATTAGAAAACCTTGGTAAATTAACAAAATCTCAAGGGAAAAAATCATTCTTCATACAGTGGGACTGCTGTTCTACATGATAATCACATTCCTCTGATCCTCTGTAGGTTATGCTTCATATGAGGCTACAAATAGAACAAATACTGTTTTTCCAAGGCATATTCTACATTTCTTCCTTTACTTCTGCCTAAAATGGGAGGAGCTGCATATCTATGGTAGAAATCCAACAATGGTTATTAATAAACAAAACAAACAAATTGATTTCTCTCTTTGAATGCAAAGGAGTAAAACTGTAAGAATTTCAATAGAGGCATTTTACAAACTCATGGACTTTACAATGGTCTTTAGCTATATCTTCATGGAGCCAATGGTGGTCTCTCTTCTTCATCTCTTTCTCTAAGCTTAAAAAAGAAATTCATAACACAGTATAAATTATCTCTCTGAAAGAAATCTTCACCTGAGACTAGGTACTTCTGTGAATTTCTCTTTTGATGATGAAAAGCTGATGGTGGATAATGTATTACTCAGGTTAGTCTAATTTAAGCTGCAACAGAATAAAACTTCCAAATCTTAATAGCTTAAATAATCAAAGTATTATTTATTACACATACTAGTGTCCAAAGAAAGTTGGTCGGGGTGGCGGGAGGTCTGCTCAGCAAAACCACGCAGGTGTGCAGGGGACAAAGGCACCAAGATCATCTCACGCCATTTTCTCCGTGCAAGGATCCAGTTTCACCATAGCATTTACTCCGAGAAATGAAGAGTCAGACACAGACAATTAAATGCTTTAGTCTAGAAGTAACATGTATTTTTTTTTCATATTTCTTTAGTCAAAACTAGTCACGTGATCACATACGGACAAGTAAGGAAGAACTGTGAGTCCATGAACATTGGTTGAATCTATCTCTGTTATTAACCTGCTTCATTTTCCAAACTCCTAAAAACAAATAAAGAGTTTCTGTTTGTTCTCTCCACTGTCTTACCACCGCCCCGCCCCCGCCGGTCTCCAGCCCTACAACTTACTCCTAACTCCCTAGAGTTAGAGCTAATATAAAGGTCTCGGAGAACTGACATATCCCACTCCTTTGCCCTTAATCTGTGAAACGTTCCTGAAACAAGTAACACTGGTTACTTTAAAATTCTTTAAATTTAAATCCCTTAAACTGTTACTCACTAGTTATGAGTTCTTTAAGTTATTCCCCAGGCTCCCTGGTATGACCTGGCTCCAGACTCATTCTCAACTTATGTCATCATCATCTTTGGATTTGCTATTCTGTTTTGTTTAGCTCCGCTCTGCTTTCTCCCGTAGTGCCTGCCTGCCTGCCTTCCTCCAGTTGATTCTTTTAGTTTTTTGGCTTTCTGTTTGAAATTGTATTTTCATGACTTTTTCCAATTGTTATTCTTTTTTTTGTTTGTTTCTTTTACCAGGGTTAATGTGTTTCTTATTTATTTAGAGTTGTTAGTAATAATAAAATGATGATAAATGCTTAATAAGGCACTTACCAGGTGCTTTTCTAAGCATTTTCTAATGTTACCTAATAATTATTTTTAAAACTTTGTTTTTACCACTCCAGGCACTTTTGAGCGTACAGTTCAGTGGCATTAAGTATGTTCACATTGTTGTGCAACCATCACCACCATCTACCTCCAGAAAGTTTTTCATCTTCCTAAACTGAACCTCCTTACCCGTTAAAAAATAACCCTTTCCTAGGATTTCCCAACCCACCCTCCACTATCCTTTCTGTCTTTATAAAACTGGCTATTCTGTATACATCATTTAAGTATAATCCAAGTATTTGTTCTTTTGTGACTGGCTTATTTCACTTGGTATAATATCTCTAAGGTTGATCCGTGTTGTAGCATGTGTCAAAATTTCTTTTTTAAGGCCTCATAATATTCCATTGTATGTATATACCATGCTTTGTTTATCCATTCATTTGTCAACAGACACTGGGTTGCTTCAACCTTTTGGGTATTGTGAGTAATGCTGCTATGAACATGGATGCACAAATAGCAAGTCTCTATTTTCAGTTATTTTGAATATATACTAAAGAGCAAAAATTCTGGCAATTCAATTTATATCAATGTATATGGTGATTCTATTTTTATTTATTTATTTATTTATTTATTTATTTTTTTGAGGAATCACTGTACTGTTTTTCATAGTGGGTGTGCCATTTAACCTTCCCATTAAAATAAATAAGGGTTGGAATTTTTCCTCATCCTTGTCAACAACTAAGGATTAGTGATGTTGAGCATCTTTTCATGTATTTATGGGCCATTTGTTTATCTTCTTTGGAGAAATGTCAACTCATATTCTTTGCTCATTTTTGAATTGGATTTTTTTATTGTTGAGTTGTAGTTCTTTCTATATTCTGAATAATTATCCCATATCACATATGTGATTCACAAATGTTTTCTCTCATACCATGGGTCAACTTATCACTCTGTTTCATGGTGTCTTTTGATGCACACCAGTTTTAAATTTTGATATAGTTTAATTTATCAATTTTTTTTGCTTATGCTCTTGGGTCTTATCCAAAAATCTACCAAATCCAATATCATGAAGGTTTTCCCTATGTTTTCTTATAAGAATTTACTAGTTTTACCTCTCACATTTAGGTCTTTCATTCATTTTGCGTCACTTTTTTGTGTATGTTATAAGGCAAGGGGTAAAATCCATTCTTTTGCATATGGCTATCTAGTTTTCTCAACACCATTTATTGAAAAGGCTATCTATTTCCCGTTGCATAATCTTGGGCCTCCTTGTCAAAAATCATTTGCCCATATATGTGAGAGTTTATTTCTGAACTCTCTATTATATTATTTTGCTCAATATGTCTGTTTTGCTGCTGATACCAAACTGTTTTGATTATTGTACCTTTGTAGTAAGCATTGAAACTGGAAGAGTGACACCTCCTACTTCGTTTTTCTTTTTCAAGATTGCTTTGGATATTCAGAGTTCCTTGAGATTCCATATGAATTTAAAGATTAACTTTTCTATTTCTGTAAAAAACACCTTCAGGATTTTTGTAGGAATTGGATTAAATCTGTAGATCACTGCAGGTAGTATTGACATTTTAGTTTATCTTCTTCTAATCCATGAACATAGAGTGCCTTTCTATTTATTGGTCTTTAATTTCTTTCTACACCATTCTGTAGTTTTCAGGTTACAAGTCTTTTACATCCTTGGTTAAGTTTATTCCTAAGTATTTTTTGATTATGTGAATAATGGAATCATATTTTTAATTTCCTTTTAGATTGTTTATTGTTACTATAAAGAAACATGGCTGATTTTTGTATGTTGATTTTGTATACTGCAACTTTGCTGAAGTAATTTATTAATTCTAACACATTTTTGGTGCAATTTTCTACATCTGCAAGAATCAATAATTTTACTTCTTCCTTTCTAATTTTAATGTTCGTTTTATTTCCCCACATGCCTAATTGCTCTGGCTAGGACTATGTTGAATAGAAGTGGTGAAAACAAGCATCTTTGTCTTGTTCCTAATCTTACAAGAAAAGCTTTCAGTCTTTCACCATTGAGTATAATGTCAGCTATGTTTTTATACATATATATATATACATATATATATGTATATATATATATATATAGCTTTTCTTATTTTGAGGTACTTTCTCCTATTCCTGGTTAATTGGTTTTTTTCTAATGCAAGGGTATTGAATCCGATTCAATAAAGATGATGAATTATTTTTCTATTATTCTGTTCATGTTGTATATTACAAAAGATTGATTTGTGTATGTTGAACCATACTTGCTTTGGGGAATAAATCACACCTGAGCATGATGTATAATCTTTTTAATATGCTATTGAATTTAGTTTGCTAGTATTTTGCTTTTAATATGCTGTTGGATGATTGAATTGGCTTGGCTAGTATTTTATCGAGGATTTTGGTATCAGTATTCTCAAGTTCTTAAGTGATATTGATCTGAGCTTTCTTTTCTTGTTGTGTTTTTATTTTTCTCCGGCTTCGTTATCAGGTTCATACTGGTCTCATATAATGAGTTTGAGAGTTTTCCCTCCTCTTCAACTTTTTAGAAGAGTTGAATAGGATTGGTGCTGATTCTTCTGTAAATGTTCAGTAGAATTCATCAGCAAAGCCATCTGATTTCTTTCTTCTCCAACCCATTAATTGTTTGAGTATGTTGTTGAATTTCAACATATTTGTGAATTTTGCAATTTTTCTTCTGCTTTTCATTTTTATTTTCAATCCTTTGTTATTGGAAAAGATACATTATATGATTTCGATCTTTCTAAATTTACTGAGACCTGCTTCATGGCATAACATATGGTCTATCCTGGAGAATGACCCATGCACACTTGAGAGACATGTATATTTTGCTGTTGTTGGGTAGAGTCTTCTGTTAGGTCAACTGATCTATAATGTTGTTCAACTCCTTTTTTTTCCTTATTGGTATTCTGTCTGGTTGTTCTATCCATTATTGAAAGTGGGATAGTGAAGAGGTGTCTATTATTGTAGAGGTGTCTATTCCTCTCTTCAATTCTGTAGTGTTTTCTTTATATATTTAGAGCCTCTGATGTGGGGTGCATATATGTTTATAATTGTCATATCTTCTTGGTGTATTGAGCTTATTGTCAGGATGTAACGTCCTTCTATGTTTTTTGTAACACTTGTTAACTTAACATCTATTTCAACCAATATTAGTATATCTGTGCCTATTTTATTTTGGTCACCATTTACATGAAATATCTTTTTCCATTCTGTCATTTTCAATTTATGTGTGTATCCCTTATATCTAAACTGAGCTTCTTGCAGAGAGCATATAGTTGGATCCTGGTTTGTTTGTTTGTTTGTTTGTTTTTAATCCATGCTGTCAGTTTACATCTTTTTATTAGGAAGGTTAATCCATTCATGTATAAAGTTATACAGAGAGGGGAAAGTTTACTTTTGACACTTTGTTATTTGTTTTTTATATGTCTTATAACTTTTTTTGGTCCTTCATTTCTTCCATTACTGCCTTCCTTTATGTTTCATTTAATTTTTGTAATAACATTCTTTGATTCACTTTTCATTCCCTGTAGGGGACTGACATATATTTTCCTAGTTTAAGAATTAAAGTTAGTGAGTAATGTACGTGTTCTGCCCAGAGTGTTTGAAAGTAATCTGTTCCAGACAAGGTCCTTGTGATAAATAAGGATGTTGCCTAGAGGCATAACAAAGGACCTGAGTTGTAAGTAAGCAAGAGCTACCCCACCCCACAGCATTGGGGGTCTGGAGGCCACATAATAAACACATTATTCCTGTGATTGCTGCATACACCCCATAAGATGGCTGGTTAGTCAATGGTGGGTAAGATCCCTCAAGGGAGGGGTGATCTAAGCCAGGCACAGCCACCAGGCTTCAGCCGAAGATCTTAGGGGGTCACCCTAAGAAGCTGGGGATGAGAAATGCTCCCTGTGGCTCACCTTGCCTATCCTTGCTAATCTCTGTCCTTTATCTATACCTAGTACCTAGAGCAACCACCTTGAAATTCTGAATCAGGGGATATCTGCTTCCCTAAGGCTAACTGTTCCAGAATTTATGGCTATCGCTGCCAGGCCTGGGTGGTTACGTACAAGGAACTAACTTTAATTTTTTAGAGTATAAAAATAAAATGGACCCAGTGACTCAAGTCAACCGTCTGTATGTGTGTCCACATTTTTCTTTGTGTTCTGTGTTTGCATTTTGAGTTCTGTGTTCATCCTCCATCCTGTAAATGAGCCACAATTCCCCTTTCTGTATATTCTACAGGTAGTTTCCTTAGAAAATTTCCATTTACCATGGAAATTACATATGATATCCTAAAGTTATAACAACTTTTTTTATACTGATATCGATTAATTTCAATCACATGCAGAAACTCTAGGTTTAGGTGGTGAGCCTACCCTCCACCTTTCACTTTCTGTTAATGACATCACTAGTTTCATTTCTATATATTGTGCACTGATTATCAAAGATTTTTAATGATATTTAATACTTAATCTTTTAAATTTTGTGGAATAAAATATGGATTTATAAACCAAAATAAAATAATACTGCTTTTCATATTTGTTCATGTATTTACTTTTAATAGAGAACTTTAATTTTTTATATGGATTTGAGCTACTTTCTAGAATCCTTTCACTTCAACTTGAATGTCAACTCACTCTAGCATTTCTTGAAGGGCAGGTCAAGTGATAACAAAATCCCTAGACTTTCATTTATCTTGGGCTGTCTTAATTTCTCTCTCATTTTTATTGGAAATGGAATTCCCAGTCAATAGGATTTTTTTCTTTTGACATTTCTAATATATCAACACATTATTTCTGACCTGCTAGATTTCTGCTGAGAACCCCTCTGATAAGTTACTGAGGATCCCTTATACACGATGAGTCATTTTTCTTGTGTTACTTTCAAGATTTTCTTTGTTGTCTTTCAACAGTTTAATGGTAATGTATTTCAGTATTGGAATCTTTGAGTTTATCTAACTTGGATTTGATTAACTTTCTCAGATTTGTAGGTCTATGTCTTTGTTCATATGTGGCCACTATTTTTTCTCATAATCTCTGTGTCCCTTTCTCTGTATCTTCTCCTCCTGCAAGTGCAATATTTAATATACCTGTCCTTTGGATGGTGTGCCATAAATCTTTTAGTTATTGTTCACCTTTTTAATAAGTTATTTCATTGAAGTGTGATTGACATACAAAAAGCTGTAGAAAATTGATGTATACAACTTGATGTGTTTCGAGACAAGTATATCGTCATGAAACTATCCTCATAATCAATACCATAAACTTATCTATCACCATCGATAGTTCTTTCTGGCTTTTTTTTTTTTTTGCCTTGTTTGTTGTTAGTACTTTTGTTTGGTTTTTATTTTGTGGTAAGAGCATTTAACATAACAGCTACCCTCTTAGCAGAACTTTAAGTGCACAATAGAGTTTTGTTAATTATGTGTCCTATGTTGTGCAATAGACCTCCAAAATTTATTTGTCTCACATGACAGAACTTTGAAGCCTTGATCATCACTTTCCTATTTCCTTTCCCCCCAGCCCCTGGCAATCAAAACTCTCCTTTCTGCTTCTATGAGTTTGACTGTTTTAGATTCCATACATACACAGTATCATACAGCATTTCCCTTTTTATGTCTGACTTATTTCACTTAGCAGGATCTCTTCCAGGTCAATGTAGTTTCAAATGAACAAGATTCCTTTCTTTATAAATGCTGATTAATATTTCATTGTATGTGTATAGCACTTTTTATGTATGTATATAATACTTGTGTATGTATATAACACTTTTATCCATTAATCTGCTGATGGCCATTGAGGGTGTTTTCATATTTTAGCTATTATAAATACTACCGCAATGAACATGGGAGTGCAGAAATTTCTTCAGAATCCAGATTTCAATTACTTTGGACATACAGTTGACTCTTGAACAACATAGGGATTAGAGGCACCAACCCACATATAGTCAAAAATATGATTATAACTTAGATTTCCCCAAAACTAAACTACTGATATCCTACTGTTGACCAGAAGACTTATTGATAATGTAAAATCAATTAGCACATATATTGTATGTTACACATGTTATATACTGTATTCTTACCATAAAATGTGCTACAGAAAAGAAAATGTTATTAAGAGAATCATAAGGAAGAGAAAATTTATTTATTATTCATTAGGTGGAAGTGGATCATCATAAAGGTCTGCAATGCCATTAATTTCATATTGAGTAGGCTGAAGAGGAAGAAGAAGAGGAGGGCTGGGTCTTGCCTTCTCAGTGGTGGCAGAGGCAGAAAAAAATTTACGTGTAAGTGGAATTATGTAATTCAAGTGTGTGTTGTTCAAGTGTCAACTATGTACTTAGAAGTGAGATTGCTGAATCAGATGGTAATTCTATTTTTAATTGGATGAGGACCTTCTGTACTGTTTTCCATAGCGGCTGTAATAATTCACATTCCCACCAACAGTGTATGTGTTCCCTTTTCTCTATATCCTTCCCAACATTTATTTTCTTTTTTGTCTTTTTTATGATAGCCATTCTAAGAGGTGTGAGGTGATATTTTATTGTAGTTTTGATTTGCATTTTCCTGATGATTATTGAAATTGAGAACCTTTTCATTTACCTATTGGTCATTTGTATGTCTTTGAAGAAATGTCTGTGCATGTTTTTGTCCATTTTTTAAAATCAGATGTTATTATTGCTGATGATAAATTGATGTTGACTATGTTTTGCTAGTGGATTATAAGAGATCCTTATATAATATATTGTGGATACTAAATCCCTATAAGATAAAAGTCTATAAAAATTTTTCTGCTTGCCATGGGTTGCCTTTTCACTTTGTTAGTTTCATACTTTGATACACAGAAGTGTTTAATTTTTATATAGTCTCATATATTTAGTTTTACTTTTGTTGCCTGTATTTTTGGTGTCATAGTCAAGAAGTAATTGCCTAATCCAACACTTAGTAGTTTTTGCCTATATTTTTTCCTAAGGGTTTTATTGCTTTAGGATTTATGTTTAGGTCTTTATTCTATTTAGAGTTGATTTTTATATATGCTATGAGATGAGGGACTAATTTTATTCTTTCTCATGTGGGTATCAAATTTTTTCAACACTGCTTATTGAAGAAAATGGCTTTTTTCCATTGTGTATTCTTGGCACCCTTGTTGAAAATCAGTTATATATATATATATATATATATATATATATATATATATATATACACACACACACACATATACATATATCTGTACATGCTTGAGCTGATTTCTGGGCTCTCTATCTTGTTCTATTTATCTGTATTTCTCTTTTTATGCCAGTATCATACTGTTTTAATTACTGTAGCTTTGTAATATATTTTGAAATCAGGGACTGTGATACCATCAGCATTGTTCTTCCTCAAAATTGCTTACTATGCTCAGGGCCATTTGTGGTTACAAATTAATTTTAGGATATTTTTCTATTTTTCTGAAGAATGCTATTGGGATCTTGATTGTGATTGTATTGAATCTATACATTGCTTTGGGAATTATGGAAATTCTAACAATATTAGTTTTTCCAATCAGTTAACACTGAATACCCATCCATTTATTTGTGTATTTTAAAATTTCTCTTATCAATGTTTTACAGTTTTCAGTGGCCAAGTCTTTTATTGCCTTGGTTAAGTTTATCCTTATTTTATTCTTTTTAATGCAAATGTAAATGGGATTGCTTTATTAACTTCCTTTTCTGATAGTTTAGTTCATTGTTAGTATACAGTTGATCCTTGAACAACACAGGTTTAAACTGCATGGGTCGACTTGTACACAGATTTTCTTCTGCTTCTGCCACTTGGAAAAAGCAAGACCAACCACTTCTTACTACTCTTCTTTTTTCTCCTCAGCCTATTCTATGTGAAAATGACAAGGATAAAGACCACTTTTGATGATCCTCTTCTACTTAATGAATAGTAAATACATTTTCTTTTTCTTATGATTTTCTTAATATTTCCTTTTCTCTAGCTTACTTTATTTTTATTGTTTATTTATTTATTTATTCTTTGTTTTTGAAAACAAAGTTCCCACTCTCTTTTTGAGACAAGTTCCCACTCTCTTGCCCAGGCTGGAGTGCAGTGGTGTGATCACAGCTCACTGCAGCCTCAAACTCCTGGACTCAAGCGATCCTTCTGCCTCAACATCACAAAGTGCTGGGCTTACAGGTGTGAGCCACCATTTCTGGCCTCCTGATTACTTTATTGTAAGAATACAATATATAATACATATGACATAGAAAATATGTGTTAACTGACTATGTTATTGGTAAGACTTTGGTCAACAGTAAGCTATTAGTAAAGTTTTGCGAGAGTCAAAATTATATGCAAACTTTTTACTGCGTGGAGGGTCAGAATCTCTAAACCCTGTGTTGCTCAAGGGTCATTTACATAGTAATGCAACTGATTTTTGTATGTTGATTTTCATCCTACAACTTTAGTAAATTTATTTATTAACTCTAATTTTTTATAGAGACTTTAGAATTTTCTACATTCAAGAGCATTTCATGTGCAAATAGATAGTTTTACTTCATCTTTTCTGATTTGTATGGTTTTATTTATTTTTCTTGTTTAACTTCCCTTGTTAGGGCTTTCAGTGTTAGTGTCATTTGAACAGTAGACATGTGAGTGGGCATCTTTGCCTTCTTCCAGTCTTAGAGGAAATGCTTTCAGCTATCTTGAGTATTTTATCAATGAGGAGCTTTTCATAATGACTTCTGTTATATTGGGATAAATTCCTTCTAGATCTAATTTGCTAAGAATTTTTATTATGAAAATGTGTTAAAATTGTGTGATTTTATTTCTGCTTACATTGAGATGGTTATGTAATTTATATCCTTCATTCTGTTAATGTTGTGTTGTATCACACTGACAATTGCAACTCAGGAATAAAGCCTACATGGTCATGATGTTTAATTCTTAATATACTGTTATATTTGAGTTGCTAGTATTTCACTGAGGAGTTTTGGATCTATGTGCATCAGAAATATTGGACTGTAGTTTCCTTTTCTTGTAGTGTCTTTTTCTCGCTTTGCCAACAAGTTGATTTTGGCCCTATAAAATGAGTTTATAAGTCTCGCCACTCCTTCCATATGCTTGAAGAGTTTAAAAATGATTGGTGTTAATTTTCTTTAAATGTTGGATAGAATTCAACTTTGAAGCAATCTGGCTCCTGGCTTTTCTTTGTTGGAAACTTTTTTTATTACTCCTTCAATCTCCTTATTTATTATTGGTAGGTTCAGGGTTTCTATTTCTTCTTGATTCAGTCCTGGTAGATTGCATGTTTCTAAGAAAAACTACATTTCTTTCAGATTTTCTAATTTATTATCATATTATTGTTTATAATAGTCCTTTATGATCCTTTTTATCATGTGGGATTAGTTGTAATGTTTGCTGTTTCATTTCTAATTTTCTTAGGTTCTCTTCTTCGAGTCTCTCTTTCCCTTTTTATTCTAGGTAAACTTCGTCAATTTCGTTTATCTTTTCAAAACATCGTCTTGATTTTACTGATTTTTTCTATAATTTTTTCCTATTTTTAATTTATTTCTCTTCTAATCCTTTTCTTTTTTTTTCCTTCTGTTAATTTGGGGTTTAGTTTTTTCTTCTTTTTCTAGTTCTTTGAGGTATAAAGTTAGGCTGTTTATTTGGAATCTTTTTTTTTTTTTTTTTTTTTTTTTTTGAGACAGAGTCTTGCTTTGTTGCCCAGGCTAGAGTGAGTGCCTTGGTGTCAGCCTAGCTCACAGCAACCTCAAACTCCTGGGCTCAAGCAATCCTGCTGCCTCAGCCTCCTGAGTAGCTGGGACTACAGGCATGCGCCACCACGCCCGGCTAATTTTTTCTCTATATATTAGTTGGCCAATTAATTTCTATTTTTTTAGTAGAGGTGGGGTCTCGCTCTTATTCAGGCTGATTTTGAACTCCTGACCTCAAGCAATCAGCCCGCCTCAGCCTCCCAAAGTGCTGGGATTACAGGCGTGAGCCACCGCGCCCGGCCTGGAATCTTTTTAATTGTTAACAAACGTATTTTGGGTATAAACTTCCCTTTGAGTGATGTTTTTGCATCATCCCACAAGTGTTGGGATGTTGTGATCTTATTTATTTTCATTTGTATTGAGATATTCCCCAATTTTCTCTTTGATTTCTGCTTTGACCCAATAGGTTTTGTAGAGTGCTGTTTAATTTCCATGTATTTGTAAGTTTTCTCTCTTTTATTGATTTCTATTTTAATTCCATTGTAATCAAAAGAGGTACTTTGAATAATTTTAATCTTAAATTTGTTAAGACTTATTTTGTGTGTTAGTATACAATCTATCCTAGAAAATGTTCTATGTGCACTTGAGAAAAATCAATATTCTTTTGCTATTGGGTGGAGAGTTCTGTCTTTTAGGTTTGTTTAGTCTATAGTGTTATTACTTTCTGCTTTTTTCCTATTGATTTTCTTTCTGATTTATTCATTATAGTAAATGGAGTATTGAAACCTCTTACAATTACTATATTTTTGTTTATGTCTTCCTTTAGATTTGTCAATACTTGCCTTATACACAGGTTGTGCATCCATAATCTAAAAATCCCAAATGCTCCAAAATCCAAAACTTTGAGCACTGACATGACACTGCAAGTGTCATAGGTGGATAATTCTGCACCTGACCTCGTGTGAGAAGTTGTAGTTATATTTTTTACTGTTAAGTACTTGTGTGAATAAGTATAAGAAAATAATTGGAATTGGTAGTATAAAAATTCAGTCAGGAACTATGGTCATGCCAAAGAACCACAGATGGTTCACAAGTGTATCTGAAATAGTGACACTTTTGCTCTCTGATGGTTCAGTGTACATAAACTTTGTTTGATGCACAAATTTATTAAAATATTGTACACAATTTCCTTCAGCCTATGTACATGAAGCATATAGAAAACATAAATTAATATTATATTTGGACCTGGGTCCCATTTTCAAGATATCTCAGTATGCATATAAAATAGTTTAGAATTTTAAAAAAATCTCAAACACTCTTGTCCCAAGCTTTTCAAATAAGGGACATTCAACCTGTATTTAGGTCCTTCGATGTTGGGTACCTATATATTTGTGATGAATATGTCTTCCTGTTGAATTGACCCTTTTATTATAATGTAATTACCTTCTTTGTCTCTTATGGCAGTTTTTAACTTAACGTCTATTTTGTCTGTTATAAATATAGCCACTCCTGATCTTTTTGGTTTCCATTTGCATGGAATATGTTTCTCTGCCTTTTCACTTTCAGCTTATGTGTGTTCCTAATCTATAGTGAGGTTTTTGCAGCCAGTATATATAATAGTTGGATATTGATTATTAATCCACTCTGTCACCCTATGTCTTTTCATTTGAGAGTTAGGTCCATTTGTATTTAAAATAATTATTAAGAAGTATAGAATTCCTATTGCTCCTTTGTTAACTGTTTTTTGTCTGTTTTGTAGTTCTTTTGTTCCTCTTTTCTTCCCTGTTTTTGTTTATGGTTTGATAAGTTTTTGTGGGTTTTTTTGGTATTGATATGCTTTGATTCTTTTCTCTTTATATTTTGTGTACCTGTTGTACTTTTTTTGTGGTTTTCATAAGGTTTGCATTGGATGTTTTATAGTTATAATGGTCTTTTATGTGCTGATAGCAACTTATCTGCAATCACAGAAACTCTAGAGTTTACTTCCCTTCCTCCCCAGTGTATGTAAGAGATGCTGGATTTTACTTCTTTCTGTATTATGTTTCCATGAACAAATCTGTGGTCATAGTTATTTTATCTGTTTACTTTTCTTCATTACTTTTTCTTCTCAGACTCAATAATTTTATATAACCTGTCTTCAAATTTACTTTTTCTTTCTTTTGTCTGTCTGAATCAGCTGTTGAACCTTCTAGTGAAACTTTTCCATTCAGTTATTTTATTTTTCAGATCCAGAATTTCTCTTTGGTGGTCTTAAAAATAATTTCTATGCCTTTTTTGTAAAAGTCCTTTGATTTATATATCATTTTCCTGATTTCTTTTAGTTCTTTTACTGTGTTTTCACTTAGCTTGTTTATCATGTTTAAGACAATTATTTTGAAGCCTTTCACTAGGAAGTCCAAGGATCGTGTTTCTTCAGAGTCTGTTTCTAGAAATTTATTTTTTTACATTAGAATGGGCTGTGTTTTCCTGTTTCTTTGTTTACTTTGTAATCCTTAATTGAAAATTGATCAAGTGAAAGAACAGCCACCTCTCCTAGGCGTTGCAGACTGGCTTCGTGCAGGGGAAGAGGACCTTTGTTAATTAGAAGGACACGTTCTAAGATGTATAATCAGCCCAGTGTGAAGACTTCAGGTCTTCTTTTCTGGGAATATGTCTTTTCTGGCCTGTGTGTCTGTCCCCCTCCCCCCATCCCCCATACATAGCTATTTTTAAATGTCTTGTTTTCTCTGTTACTCTCACCCATATTTCTTCTCTGGGCTGTAGATGTTCTATTGTGCTCCTCACTCAGTAAGCTCTTGCTTAGATCTGCAGGTCTGTGGTTTTCTTGGATTCCATGGGCAATGCCGGATGCTTCCTGCAGTTTTTACTCCTCTGAGATCCAAACCATGCTACGTTTTGGCTATGGAAGCTCATGTTAGGTGACACATCAACCAGTCCCTCGAGCAGTCCCATGGCAGCTAGAATATGGCAAATGGGGTCTGCTCTGCTCTTTCTGGTTCACCGAGAAATCAAGAAAATGGGCCACCCCTTCCCCAAACCATGCCACACCACAGAGAAAAGGGGGTGGGCTGCAATGAATAATCAAACACATGGAATTTTTTCTTTTTCTTTTTTTGAATTTTCTACTGTATTAAAAGTGGCTTTTTCTTAATTAGGTGCACATTTCTCCACTGTAGATCTTCGACTGACTTTTGGAGCTCCTATAAAGATATTTTACCCTGTCTTAGTTTGTTTACTTAACCACTTTGGTATGAGCATCGACTATAGCCGACAGCCATGATATGACTTTTCTAATTTTTCATTTATCAAAATAAAATTGTGAATATTTAAAAACAGCGAAATAAAAACATATGTGTATATGTTACCTATTCTTATTTACATGACATGTAAAGCTGCCTGTAAAGTAAAACAAGCTTTCAGTGCTTTCAAGCTTTCCTCATCACACAAGAGCAAAACGGACCCGTCGTCCATGCGCAGCACCGACCACCGTGGGGACCGTGAGCGCCGCTGTGGGCGAGGTTTTGCGGCCGGTGAGGGCCACACCCAAGTGGTTAGCGTTTTCTTTGGGGAGTGAGGGTCTGGAGTTTGCTAGTCTGCCATCTTGCTGACATCACTGCCAATTTAATTCTTAAAAGAAGCCTATAACACAGATACTAGAAACAACGTACCTTTTTTTCAGATTAGAAAACCATGACGAAGAGGGGCTGAGTGACTTTGCCAAGGTCACACGGACGGTAATCAGCGGAGAGCAGTTTTGAAAAATTTCCCATGAATTTAGAAATTTCTGGGACTAGGGTTTACTCTGAGATAGAGGAAAAGCCTTGATATCCCCATTTGTTTTCTAATCTTTCAGTCCGACCTTGAATTTAGAAACATACAGAGGAAGTAATAGACTGATACTCAAACTCAGTTGTTATGTCATAGCTAAGCAGGAGAAATCAAAGTGGAGCCAGTTAACCTAAAGAAAGAAATTCTAAACGAGATTAAAAAAAAAAGATGTATCATTGGTATAAATAACACATAGCAGAAAAACTAACTTTACCCTTCAGCTGTACAGAGCGCCTGTGAGAAATGACTTTTTATTTTAGTTATTCTTTTGCTAAGTGTTTTGAAGTCCACTGAGTAGGAAGGGTTACCAGAAAGATGATTTAGTGGAAATTGGAAAACAATAGTTTTAGAAGAGTGTTTGATTTCAATATATATCTTATGCTCCCTGGGAACTCTCCCTTCTTAGCATTGAGACCACGTCTGGCGAGCAGTTGGCAGGAGGCAAAGGTCTGCAGCGAGGGAGTACAAACAAGACAATTACTGGAATTCAGAAAAGCAAAAGAGGCTTTCCCCACACAAAGGACTGAATATCAAGCAGCAGTTTTATCTTACACTCTAAATGAAATGCATCTGTCTATTCCATTCTAGTTGGGTCTAAAAGCCTATGGTGGGAGGTTAATTCTCATAATCATCAAATAAGTAGTTTTCTTTAATAGTCATTTAAAAATCAAAGAGGTGTCTGAAATGTGATAGGATCTGAACAATGGTGTAGAGGGCTCAAAGTATAATCTACTAATAATCCATTGATAATCATTATCACTAATTTAGGAATCATTCTCATACATTTGTGAATATCACAACAGACAAATCAATAAATATTTAATGATTATCTAAAATGGACCCAAGCCTTATAGTTTGTGGGAGCAATATGATGAGTATGACACTTTTAGTTCAAGGAACTTCATAAGTAAAACTGGCAGGAAAACAAATAAATTGGAGTATAGCTTGATTCATTTATTTAGGACACATTTGCTAAGTGCTTGCTCAGTGCCTAACACTAAGATAGATGTTACAGCCAAAAACAAAAGTTAAATAGTACATTGGCCCTGCCCTTAAGGATCTACAGAGAGGCACAGAAGACCAAGACATGGAAGAGAGTTAACAGTCACAGGGCACTGTGGTGCAAGCTAAGGTAAGGGTGCATACCAAATGTAGGAGCAGAAAGGTGAGGACCCAGTTGCAGGAGGACTGAATTGCCTCCTGGAAAATTCAAACCTTATTTACTATTGCTCTGGGCGTGTCTAATGAACTTATGCTGTAGATAGTTACACATCTATATGCTAGTTTTAAGAAAAGGGTTCAAATTAAAAGATGGATGCAGCTACTAAAAGACAGATAAGAAGGAAGCTAAGTGTCCAGAATTATGCACACGCATCACCTTGAGAAGATCCACATCATGAGTTCAGCAGCGTGCAGGCTATTTCTTGCTCTGCCTAGCTCTATGGATATGTGTACAGAGATAGCTGTGAAACCTGAGAGAGCTCTTATACAAAGTGTAAAATACCAGTGAGAAATCACTACAGATTACCTTAATGGGATGAAATTTGAAGAGAGAGTCTTTCCTAAGGCTTTGGTCCCCAAGCACAACACTTGGCAGTGCAGAGCATTGCAATGGGGCTTGGACTGTATATGTGCCCAGGGAGCCTGGGGAGGTGCTGATAGAACAACCGTGGACAGCAGACATGCCTAGTGGTGTCGGGCAGGGCAGAGAGGCAGTGCAGAGCAGCAGAGGCACCCCAGGGCATGGCACACCCAGGGTAACAGCAGCAGCCAGCAATGTGACAAGCGGATCAAGAGACAGACTATAGCGTCAGGGGAGCCCTGCGGAGTAGAAGCCGCAGTCAGTAGGAAACACCACGCTCTGGCGCTGCCTCAAGGATGTCTGCAAGGACAAATCTACTGGTGGGCATGTGACAGAAACCCAACAGTATCACCCAGGAAGGATGGCTTTGGAGTAGACCATGGTTCAGCTTGAACACGGGTTAAAGCCAGGGAGACCTGGGTTGTTTGTTAATGTGACTCCCATCTGCACCCATCTCAGAAGGTGGAAGAAGTGGGAGCAGTATATGTACACACACAATGTAAGGTACCTGGCAAAAGATACCTTAGAAGTTTCTACTTTTCCTTTTTTCTTAAACAGCTTTATTAATATATAATTCATATGCCATGTAAGTCACCTACTTAAATTGTGCAATGCAAAGGTTTTCAGTAAGAACACAGAGTTGTGCAACCATCATCATAATCTAATTTTAGAATGTTCTCATAACCCCCAAAAGAATACTCTTACTCATTAGAAGCCATGTCCCTATACCTTTCTCTTGTCCCTGGCAACCACTAGTCTATTTTCCTTTTCTAGAGATTTGCTGTTCTTATTTCCTATAAATGAAATTATAAAGTATGCAATTTTTGTAACTGGCTTCTTTCAATTAGCATAATGTTTTCAGGTCCATTCATGTTGTAACATATATCACTACTTCCTTCCTTTCTGCTGTCCAATCATATTCCAGTGTATAGATACACCATACTTTGTTTATTCAATCATTAGTTTATGGAGACTTGGATTGTTTCCACTTTGTGGCTACTATAAATAACTTCAGTGAACATCCATGTGCAAATTTTTATGTGGATGTATATTTTCATTTCTCTTGAATATATACGTGGGACTGGAATTACTGAGTCATATGGTAACTCAATGTTTAACATATTGAAGAACTGGCAAACTATTTTCTAAAGTGACTATATCATTTTACATTCCCAGAAGCTATGTATGAGAGTTTCATATCCTCATCAACACTTGCTAATATCTGTCTTTTATTGTAGTTTCTCTTGTATGAGGGAAGTGGTATGTCATTGTGATTCTAACTTAGATTCTTTAATGACAAATTATTTTTGAGTGTTTTTTTCATATGCTTATGGCACATTTGTATATCTTCTTTGGAGAAATTTCTGTTTTTACTAGGACTCTTTATCATTTATTTGGGGGTTGTAAGAAATTTTTGTATATTATGTATATAATTCCCTTGTCAGATAGATCACTTGCAAATATTTTCTGCTATTGTGTGGGTTTTCTTTTCACATTCTTGATGGTGGTGTTTGCAGCTTCAAACTTTTTTATTTTGAGGTAGTTCAATTAATCTAACTTTTCTTCATTTTTTTCATATATAAAAGAAAATGCCTAACCCAATTTTATAAAAATGTACTGCTATACTTTTCCTAAAAGTTTTATATTTTTAGCTTTTACATTTTGGTCTATAATCTGCTTTGAGTTAATTTTTGTGCATGGTGTGAAAAGGGGGCCCAACTTAATTCTCTTGCCTGTGGATAGCCAGTTGTCCAAGTATCATCTGTTGAAAAGACTATTTATACACCCATGGAATAGTCTTGCAGCCTTGTAGGAAAACAATTAACTATATATTGCTAAGTTTATTTCTGGACTTTCATTTCTATTCCATTGATCTATATATCTATTCTTATGCCAGCACCACACTAACCAGATCACTACAAAACTTTTTGTAGAAACGTTTGAAAGCAAGAATTGTGAATTCTCCAACTTTGTTCTTATTTTTCTGGATTGTTTTGTCTATTCTGTGTACATTATATTTCCAATTGAATTTTAGGATCAACTTGTCACTTTCTGCAAAAGAAGTATCTGGGACTTGATAGGGAATATATTGAATCTGTACATTAATTCAGGAGTAGTGCCATCTTCATAATATTCAGGGAACCCAAGCCACATCAGCCTGGAATACTAGAGTATTTACAAGACACAACTGGGGGAGGGTGAGAGATGCTAGTGGCTTTTGCCCTTCCGGGTTGAAACTACAGCTCTAGACCAGCAGCTGGTGAGAGTAGGAACCCCGTGTCATCAGCCACACCCACGCAGAGCAGAGCTCCTGCTACACTGAGCTGGGAGTAAATAGAAGTGGTTCATACAGCAGCCTCACCAAGACTTAGTAGATTTTCTTGAATATATTTGTCTCCATTTACTATATGCCCTGAGGAAAATTTTCAGAGACTAAATGGTTATTTTTTGTTTTATTATTTTAAAATAATTCTGTGCAGGTAAGTGATTGTTCCACTGGTAGCTTCTTACACACTGTTCCTACCTGTGGTTTCTCAGCTGCCTCTTCCTAACATCTCCAGTGAAAAGTCATTATGGTTCTGTCTACTGCCGTAGACATGCAGATGAAATGTGGGCTCCTCTGCTCTTCTAGGCACAGTGGTGCTTCCTATGTGCACATTCTTAAGCTAGAATCTACTTAGAACTCATGAAAATCAGCAAGAAAAATATCAAACAACCCTATCAAAAAGTGGGCAAAGGACATGAACAGAAACTTTTCAAAAGAAGACAGAATGATGGCTAACAAACATATGAAAAAATGCTCAACATCTCTAATCATCAAGGAAATGCAAATCAAAACTACAATGAGATATCACTTATCTTCAGTAAGAATGGTCTTTATCAAAACATCCCAAAACATTAGATGTTGGCGTGGATGCGCAGGGATAGGAACACTCCTACACTGCTGCTGGGACTGCAAACTAGTTCAAACTCTGTGGAAAGCAATATGGAGATACCTTAAAGCATTACAAGTAGGTCTACCATTTGATCCAGCAATCCCATTACTGGGTATCTACCCAAAAGATCCAATGACACTCTACAAGAAAGACACCTACATTCTAATGTTTATAGCAGCACAATTCATAATTGCAAAGCTGTGCCCATCAATTCATGAGTGGATTAATAAAATGTAGAATATGTATACCATGGAGTACTATTCAGCTCTAAGAAACAACGGTGATATAGCACATCTTGTATTTTCCTGGATAGAGCTGGAACCCATTCTACTATACTACTAAGTGAAGTGTCCCAAGAATGGAAAAACAAGCACCAAATGTACTCACCAGCAAACTGGTATTAACTGAGAAGCACCTAAGTGGACACATAAGAACTACATTAATTGGGTGTTGGGCAGGTGGGAGGGGGAGAGGGGCGGGTATATACATACATAATGAGTGAGATGTGCACCGTATGGGGGATGGTCATGCTTGAAGCTCAGACTTGTGGGAGGAGGGGTGCAAAGGCATTTTTTGAAACCTTAAAATTTGTAACCCTATAATATGCTGAAATTAAAAAAAAACTATTATTATTTTATTTAATCACCTAATATTATAATCATTTTCTTAGAAACTCAAAGCCAGGTCTGCAGTATATTCTTCTGTGTGATATCAGTGTCCATGATAGAACTGACACTGAATAAATATTTATTGAATAAACAAGTGAATCCATGCATTCATGAATAAGGTTAGCCAATTGAAACAGAGAAGGAATTAGACTTTTATCTCTACAGTTTATAATATAAATAATGAAAATAATATAATACAGCATATTATTTATCTAAATACTTTCATTACCTCCTCTTCCATTAAACACAAATGTAAATACAAAATCTCAAATGCAATTCCTGAATTTAATTCCTTCCCCTAGGGTAACTTGAAGTTATCCCAGGTTGCTGAGTAAAGGCTATTTAATGTAAAGTGTTTTATAACATGGGAAATGAAGCCAGGGAGTGTTTTTAATAAAGGGACAATTTGCTGGGAAAGGAAAATTAGAATCAGCAAATTTTTGACCTGACAAATTAGAAAATATTATTACTATTTTTCATGCAGTGTACTTAATAATTGCCAAGTACTTGCTCTAATGTGCATTAGAGTCTATTAAATCATCTTTGTGCTACCATTGTCTGCATTCCTGTTCTTGTACTTTTCACACACAACTGTAATTACTGTACTTACTTATGCATTTATTTGCATCATTAACTGAGGTTCTTTAAGAGTTATCACAGAGTATTGAATATCTGTATGCCCAGATGCATAGCACATAATCAGTGCTCAATAAACGTTTGTTCAACACTTTATCTTATGGATCATCCTGTGTTGTAATGATGTGCTTTCATGTCAGCTCCCTTGAGCTTCTCAAAAACAGTCTTTTATCTTCCTGACAATGGTTCTCAGATTGAATAAATAGATTAACAAGCAAACAAATAAATGAGGGAATTCATGGCTGGGTACATTTACTAAAAACTCTGTTTTATATTTCACAGGCTTTGATGTAGGAATTGTTCTATTAACGTATACATCCACACCTCAGTGACTCTGAACTCCTTCCTACTTAACTATGTAGTCTAATGTCTCAGGGAGCCTCCTTCCCAAATATCCGCAAGAGTACTCTCCAGTTCATGAACAGGGGTAGCAATTGGTTTGCTTGATGACTCTCCTTTCCTCATAATAAAGTTTCTCTGGGGTCTTCATGGCCTTTCTTATATAAAGGCCTTTGTCAAATCCACCAAGTCCTTCAGAAATGATTGCATGTATTCACAGAGTACAACTGACTATGTATTTATTTGTTTGTTTGGCATCCAAACCTTCAAACAGAAAGCTGGAGGAAATACACAACCGTGCCCTTGCTGGGGGCAGACATCCTCCACCACCATGGAGCTCTAGGAGCCCAGTCATCTCTCCTCTCAGTTCTAGCAGCAAAGGAAAAGGGCAGATAACATAGGCTTTACCAACTGAATAATCCTCCGTGAGATGTTGAATCAAGAGCAAATGGAGTGAGGGGCTGTTGGAACTCCTGGTGGCAGGAGTGTGCGGGCAGTGGTGCTCAGTGGTGGCAGCAAACTGCACAGACACCAGCTAATCAGATGCATCTTCCTGATCACCATCAATATTGTGAGTTACAACATCTTTTAAATAAATTCTTCATTTTGTTTAATGCAATTCGAGTTAGTTTCTCTTGCTTGGAACCCCAAATTTTGACTGATATAATATTTACAGTATAAAGGTAAACAGGATGAAACATTTCCAGGAAGTTACTCAGGTCCAATGTAAATCAACAGATGCAAATAAATATTTCAGGAAAGAATATCATTTAACTCCTCTCAGTGGAATGGCTGAGTCCTGCTCTTTCTCAGATGGGATATAGAATAGGTAGCCTGCTCATATCACCTCTTAAATTGCTTGATGGAGACCAGTGTATTTAAAACTGTTTCATAAAACTAGTTTGTGAGTACTGTGAAAAAAAAAAAAAGGAATTCATAGTCATACAATTTTGTGGTATACTGGATGCCAAATTCTTCTCTGGAGATTCACTACATACCTTATCCTATTAAAGATTCTCATTTATCGTACTCAACTACAAAAAACAATGGTTATCTAACACCTGTTATATTATCCTGGATAGACCTTGAGCCCATCCTTTGAAGTGAGGTATCACTGGGAGATCAAATTGGTACTAACTGACCAACGCTAAGGTGCTCACACGGTAGTAATACTCGCTGGGTGCCTGCCGGGTGGGGTGTAAGGAGGTAAACACACAACTAGTGGAAGCAGAACACACTGTGTGGGGGAGGGACATGCTTGTAGCCCTGCTTGGGTGGTGCAAACGTATTACATGTAACCAAAATATTTATACTCCTATAATAAATAAATAAATAAATAAGCATAAAAAATAGATCATATATTTTGAAACACACTAATTAACATAGTATGGGACAGCAGCCTACTGAAACCAAACTCACTAACATTAATAGGTGTTACTGGTGTTCTTGATTCACACTGGTGGGAACACATGCAAAGCCTGTGAAAAGGACTTGCTAAAGAACCGGAAATGCTTTAATGCCAGTTTTCAACCCTGTGTGGAAAAATTCTTTGTGAGTCCTGGCACCTGCCTCACACTGCAAGTGACTTAAGAAATCAGAATGTGTAACGGAGGACTCATTTCAGATCAAAGAAATAAACAAAAAAAAAATACTTATTGGAAAATATGAAGGACCAAATACTCACAGATAACGAATACCCTTTTGGAAATAAATAAGCTTTCTAATTGTTTTATAGGTGTTAGCTGGAGTAGAAATGTAGTATCTCAAATAGGGTACTAAGGGAGAAAGAGAGCAAAGGAAATTTCATTATCATTCATTTCAATATTGCTCATACTAGAACCAACTTAGAGAAAGAGGGATCTGAAGACATTAGTGTAAAGGTAATCAGTAGAAATATTATATATGTATATAGATATACATATGGCTTTCTAAATATAAAAATAAATACTGATAAGAACAAAAAGTAAACAATGTAGATAATATAATGAAATAATCTCTGTATATGTATCATGTGTGCTTGTGTGTGTCTAGGTTTATTATTCATAGTATATACCCATATCCTCATATGAGGACTGTAACATAAAAATATGAAAAAAAGAAGCTGGAAGCAAGTGTGGAAATCACACTAATAAATGTTAATGGCTCAAGCTCACCAACTGAAAATTTAAAAAAATCACTTTCAGATTTGCTTAGAAAGTAAAATAAAACACTGTGCAGGCAATAAATAGAGACTAAGAATGGTTTAAAAATAAAAGACGTATCAAGTAAAGAAAACAAAAAGAAAGCAGTTTCTCAGTCATGGTGTATGACAAAGGATTTAGACTAACAGCATTATTAGATGCAAAGGTCATTCTTAAATGCTAAAGCATCACAAAGAAGATATTCAATATTTATGAATATTTATTTGCTCAAATATGCAGAAATAAGTTTTATAATTTAGAAATTAAAGAAGATGCAAAAATAAAACATGGAAGCATATTAATAATATACTTTAATGAATTACACTCAATCAAAAATATCTCATTCAGTAAAAAATTAATGAAGATATAGAAGTCCTAAAAACAGAAAAAATTTAGATCTTTTAGATATATATGAAAATCTGAACCCCAATTATAAAGAACATATCCTTTTTCAAATATGCAAGAAACTTTTATGAAAATTGATGATAACAGTAAAGAAAATACCTATGTATTCCAAGAACAAAAATAATTCAGATAGAATTATCTGATTGCTAAAATGTAGAAATACTAGTTAATAGTATTGCTGACTGACTACAAGACGATGCACTAGAATATAATACTATTTTTTACAGGAAAAAAAATATCTGGATATAACACAACATATAATAGCATTAAATATCTTTGGATACAAAGTAAAATATAGACTGAAAATTCATAATTTTTGAGAATTATATAAAGGAAAAACAAAATAAAATCTATGTCATAGAGACAAAACTGTCTCTTGCAGCAATATTTTAGCATTATGTAGCTAAATCAATAACAATGAAAATAAAGGTACAAAGCACTAAGAATTTAGAAAATAATAAAATACTAAGAATTTAGAAAATTATAAAATACTAAAGCATATAAAATTAAAAGGAAGAAAATTAGAACTATGTAAGTAAATATTAATGAAGACCACACAAAATACACAGAACTTATAAATAAATGTAATTTTTTAAAAAAATCGTAAAAGATAAATTTGTGACTATACTGTCAAGAAAAAGGGAGAAACAACCAGTAAACAAAATTCTAAAAGACAGAGCAGGAAAAGACTAATTTTGACAATTCTTTGCAAATAAATTTGAAAACCTAGACGAAATGGACAAACTTGTAGGAAAATATACTAAAAATTGATCCTAGGAAAGATAGAAAATTAAAAAGCTAAATTAATATAGAAGAAATAAATAAAATACTTTAAAAACCTACTATATGCATGTGTGTGTATGTGTATGTATTCATGTATATATAAAAAATAAAATCAGGTCCAGAGGGTTTTGCAGGGGAATTTTAACCAAGCATAAACTACTGAGACGATCATGATCATTGAGGATTATTATTTCTTCTGGTGCTGGTGTTTGACTGGGCTTTCTCAGTCCAGTGATTCCTGCTCAAGGCCACTCCTAAGGTTGCTTTTGAAGCTGGATGGTGGGCATTTTCCGAAGATGTCTGAAACACCGTTTCCCCTCTGACAAGCTCTTCTAACTTACTTGCTCCTCACATAAAGCAGTGAGGTCTAGACCCCTACTCTTAAAACTCGGTGGGCTTGTGAATGCTTCGACCAATAAAGTTTTTTTGAAAGCTCCAAGATGAGGTCAGAAATGTGCTGCAGCCTGTACCCTGTCCTAAAAAGCTTGTTCTGGGAGCCCTGAGCCGCCACTTTCGAAGTCCGCTGACCCAGTTGCTGCGGCAAGGTCAGGAGGCAAACCCCTCTGTAGCTGCTCCACTCGGCACGTCTAGTTTTTGAGCCTGCCAGCCCAGGTGTCAGTCTTGAGAATTGCTGATCCTTCTGGCGAGTTCATGTGGAAACTACAAAATCACTCCCAGGCTTTGCATCTTCCAAGAGGAAGACACCGGCACACAAAGTCTGGCCGTCCCTGCTCATATAGTCGTGAGCATAATAAAATGATTCTTTCTGGCTGCTAGATTTTGGGGTAATTTGCTATGTAGCAATAAAATCTATGCAGCCACATGGATGTTATTATTATTACAACATATAACATATATTATCATATTATACATGGATTTTTGTCAATAAATATACTGGAAACCTTTTTTGGAGGTTTGTAACAATTTGAAAAAACAAACTGCATAACCTAGAAATATAAAAAAATTAAGAAAATATGTCATGAATGCATAAAAATATCTGAAGATACTAGTCTATTTTTGTGTTAAATGACTGTTTATGTTATTGGCAATTGGCAAGGCTTCCAGTCAACAGTGGTCTATAAGCAATTTTGGCAATTCAAAACTTATACCTGGATTTTCAACTGCCCCAGAATGGTGCCCCTCAATCCTGCATTGTTCAAGGGTCACCTGTAATTTACAGCAGAAAGAAAGGAGTGAAGTTATCTTTCTGCTTTGATTGCTTTTGTATCATTTGATTTGGGGTGGGAGTTGTTTTATTTAGTAAACATATTTTAACTTATAATCTTACCTTTTTGTTAGCATTTAATTTGTATATAGAAATAATACATTAAAGCCATTGTGGTCTGACTTACTAGGTAACATGAGTTACCTGTACTTCGTGGCAACCTTGACAGATCTCTCCAGGTGGTACGTAGTCATCTCTTTAAAGAATTGATTGTTAACTGGCATGGAGAATGTGTTTGGTGGTTCAACTTAAGGTATATCACACATATGATATTCATATATGGTAGTCCTGAAGGATTGCTCATGGACAGGTAGTTGACTTTCAGATAGTCAGTTGAAAATGTATCTATCACGTACTAATGAGATACAAACGAGATAAGGAAACAAACAGTAGATCCAAACATACTTCGTATGTTTTTACTCAGAAAGGTTGAATCTCCAAATCACTGGTCAAACTGATTTTCACATGAGTGACAGTGGCTCCTATCCCACAACGGATATAAGTAGAGATGTGTTTATTTAAAATAAATAAGGATTCTGCTGAGACTGCTGGCCTAGATAGATACAACATCAATAATAATAATAATAATAATGATAATAAAACAGCTAGTATCTAATTCCTATGCTACATACACTATTTTAAGACCCTACCCTATAAGTCGTGGATCCAGGATTCAAATTCAGAAAATTACTGAAATACTCTAGAGAACACAGTCAATAGAGATTTAGCCATAGAGACAGAGTGTTAGAGGCAAGGACCCTCAAAGACCCTCAACTCCCCTATGACTCGTCCTACACACGGACTTCGCCCTGGAAAATTCCAGCTATAGCTCCGAGAAGAATGCAGTCCATGACGTGCTGACCACGGGATGCTCCAGGGAGTGCTGACTGCAATTGTTCCCGACCACCTGCCAGGTTGGAGATGAGTAACCAGTCAAAAACAGGATACCGATAAGACGCTGATTGGGGCTGATTAACCCAGACCCAAGCCTCATCATCAACACTCTATTTTTTTGCCTCTACTTCCTTGTTTTTGTATGCTTATAAAACCTACTAAGAATCTAAGTAAAGCAGACCTTGACAATCATTCGCTTGGTCTCGTTCCTTTCTCTCGCCCATCTCTTTCAGGCACGGTCCCCCTCGCCGCCGCGAGTAACAGAAGGTCCCGCGGGCCGGGACAACAGAGTACAGAGCCACACACACAGAAGCATAAGGGTTGTGGGGATACTTATGATAAGAGTGTGTTATTTGTGCAAGGAACCACTAACTTGAACACCTGAATATTAGCTTGAAAAATAAAAACCCTCTTCCTCATTCCTCACCCCAAAATATCGGCACAGAGGGAAAGGAATGAGGTCACACTCAAGTTGTTTAAGGTTTTTTCACAGTTCCATTGAAAACTCCTAGCCTGATAAATGCTCTTGCTCCCTGTCTGTAGACTTCCTCCCCACAGTGGGAACAGGGAGGAGTATGGAGCAAGAGGAGACCTGCCCGTATGTTCACAACGTGTGAAGTGTGACACGTGCACGGCTAATATCCCAGAGGGTGAGCTGGCAAGGGGCTTTTCCCCTGTGGCTTCCTAACCGAGCAGGATGTAGCCAACATTTATAATTCTAGAGTTCAGCCACTCTTCTTTGAAAAATTGCTTTCATCTATTTTTCTCTTTACCCCCGCAGAGGGCCTGGGAGTTTAAGCAACAGGAGATGTGAACTGAGTACTTGCTTGTGTTTTCTAAACTCTTGATGTCTCAGTCTCTGAGACAGTAATATAAGAATATAAAAACTAATAATAATAACAATAATAGTCCCGGAGGCTTGTCATGATTACTAGAGACGGTATAAATGAAGCACTAATTGTAAATTATAGTAGTTATTCCAAAGTTTAGTCCCTTTTCCCACATCAGCATATGAAGGAATTCCAAGGGGTTGGAATGTGTTTCAATTTCTAGTGCCTTGAATGGGAGGGCCCAAGGCCAGTTTTACTGTGGAAAATTCATTTGCACTCAAATGCGTGTGACCTATAATCAGCTCATGACGTGAACTTTAGAGGAATAATTACATTTTAGCAGAAGGTAGCAATTTAAGTCAAAGAAAGATAGCTCTTGGTGATAATCTGGAATCCATTTAGTGCAGTTTGAGGCAGACCCTTAGGAAGAAGGCAACCTTTGACCGCTTGGTTCTGTTGAATAGGTTTGTACTGGCTTTTGACAGCCAAGCGAGTGGAAGGGTGTCTGGCCAGGCACACCTTGCTAACTGGGAGCTCATTCTTGATACCACGGAATCAACTAGAAATTGCTGGAAATTCTTTCCCTTTCTCTTTTCTTCCCTGGACAAACTGAATTTATCACAGGACTTCTCATGATTAAAAAACGTCAAGACACAAATGGGAAAATTCATAATGGTGGAATTTCGAGAACTATGAAAGACTGTGGAAAAGATAATGTTGAAAAAAGAAACTGTCCTGATTTTCTTCAGCTACAATCTGAGGAAAGGGATAGTCATTGAGCATTTTCCTATTATGGGTATTTATGTATGTGAAATTGGGCTTAATTTTCATAACATAACTACAGAAAAGTTTCAGTATTTTACATAGCTTTTACTGCCACATATTCATTATTAAAATTATGGAAAATGAAGAAAAAGTACTGATGTAAAAATTTTGAAAATATGATTTCATCTCAAAGACAACTATTATTTTTATGTGCTTACTTGTATTGTTTTTCAGTATGTGTATGATGTATTTTATATAATTTACATTATATTACACATAAATTATTCATCCTGTTATTTTCATCCATTGTGCGCAGTTTAATGTCTGTGTGCTATTCCATTACATGGATGTTTTTGTATTTATAAATGTATACATTAATATATGTCAATATATTTACATGAGTAATGTAAAACAGACATTAAAAATCTTTTTGCAGGACAAATTAGGTATGAAGTGTAACTAATGGGTAGAATTAATTCTATAATATGAATTAATATTGAAATACTATTTAGCTGCCATCAATGAAATTTATTTGCCCCGAACATTTGAGGTTTATTTATAGTTGTCATAATGCTGAATTTCTGAAACTCATTTTTAGAAAGGTTTTGATGGCTTTTATACTTTATACGCCTACATTTGTATTTAAAATTTGTATGTAAATGAAAATATCAGAGGAAAAAATCAACTTCTAAGTAACTAATAATTCTACCCGTCCTTCTTGCCATTTGTAACCTTATATTTAGGTGCAATTATCCCCAGTGGAGGAAATGTCTGCCATTCCAATGTCTACTCTTCAAAATCAATCAGCAGGAAGAGGTGCATTTTTGTTTGACTGGATATGGTAAAACTCTTGTAACCAGCTCTGTGAACAAATTTCAATGACCCTGTAGGATTTGTATAATCTTTTCCCTCTCGTGTTTTAGATTCTCGGGCCAGTAGAGCTTGATGATGAGAATCCTGCAACTTTTAATTAACTACTTGAACCTTTCGAGTGGTTTCTCAGAAATCATGGGATTTCTGTAAGACAAAGGAGTTGATTCCAAGGGCGCCTGCTGCAGACTTCCTGACACCAAGACCACTCCTCACTAACCACCCCAGGCACAAAGCCCCTTGTTAAAATGCCTCTAGTCTTCCTTACTCAGGGAGGTGGACTTGAGGCTGCTTCCCTTCTTCTCCACCCCCCACGCCCCCACCCCATCTTTTGTATTGAAATTTCCTTTCTTGCTTGGCAATCCCCCTTGTCTCAGGAAGTGGCTGTCTGTGGGGCCAGTCATCAGTTCCAAGCCAGACTCCTTTGGGGTTCAGTAACACTGTTATCAGAGAGGAGTTCAAGCAAGGTTCCTGTGCACCTGGGTCATCAGTGGCAATTTTTTTTTTTTTTTTTTTTTGGAGACAGAGTCTCACTCTGTTGCCCGGGCTAGAGTGCAGTGGTGTCAGCCTAGCTCACAGCAACCTCAAACTCCTAGGCTCAAGTGATCCTCCTGCCTCAGCCTCCCGAGTAGCTGGGACTACAGGCATGCACCACCATGCCAGGCAAATTATTCTTTATGTGTATGTTTTTTAATTGCCCAGCTAATTTCTTTCTTTTTTTTTAGTAGAGACGGTGTCTCGCTCTTGCTAAGGCTGGTCTCAAACTCCTGAGCTCAAATGATCTGCTTGCCTGAGCCTACCAGAGTGCTAGGATTACAGGCGTGAGCCGCCACGCCCAGCCAGCAGTGGCATCTTTAGAGCAATACTTACACATATGGAATGAGCGGTATATAGACCGATGTCTTCAGAGAAGCTCCCTTCATAGTCCTCTCCACCATCTGCAAAGTGTCAGTAAGTAACAACTCACTATGAAATCCGTTTTAAAGTTCAGAGCAATTTTCCTTCAGAGATTCCGGCAGGAAATTTATAAATAAAAATTTCAAAATATTTTTATAAATATAAAATCTGATGGAAACTTATATATATATATATATATATATATATATATAGATTTAGATATACATTCTTTCTTTTTACTTCTCTCTCTCTGTATATATACATAGACTTAGCCATGGATGTAGACATACACACACATGTATGTGTACACACACACACAAACACACACACGTGCGCATGCATAGAGAGAGATCCACTGTTTCTGGAGCTCTCCAGTAGGAGTATTCTTGGGAATAACTAAATAACCATCACAAGAATTTTCTTCCTGGGTGCTTAACACGCTGCTGGTCTGTGGTCAATCGCTCCGTCCAGTCAATGGCAGGAGTGGTTCCAGCATCCTTTCGTTTCACTCAGAGTGGGAGGAGTATGAAACTAGAGACAGCCTGGCTGGCAAATGATCTTCTGAAACTTACTGAATTCCCCAACAGTTGGACATTCAACTATTCCTACACTTCTATATTATAAATAATGCTGTGGTCAATATATTTATGGCTAAACCTTTATCCACGTGTCTTACTATATGCTAGGATAGATATTTAAAAGGAATATTCGTGGTCGAAAGATCTGAACATATTTATGTTCAAATCACATTCCAGAAAATACATTTTAATTTACACAATCACCACCAGTTTATACTTCCAGTTTATACCACCAGTTTATACACCAGTCTGTATTTCCCCACATTTTAGGGTACTCTTAGGACTAAAATGACTAAAATACTCATAGGGGATAAGCTCTAATGGTGGTCTTTCAAGAAGTTGTAGAAGAGACCTCATACGGAGAACGCTTCTGAGATCAGCCTTCAAATGAAATGAAATAGAACTAACATTTTCTGACACCTACTGTACATTGTAATAGATGTTTTGGAAACATTTTATGTAATCTTCATAACTCCAGCAGATGAGTATTTTATCCCTGTTGCTGCACCTTTGGAAGCTGTCTCAGAGAGGTTAATTAACTTACCATGGATTGAACAGCTTGAGTGATGCTGAGCTTCACACTGACACATTCCAGGCATCAAAAGTAAGAGACCATGCTGCCTCTCAAATCATACCGTATACAGAGCCAATAATTCAAGTGATCAGACCCCTACCGAATAGTCCCTTCTCTGTGATCCTTCATCTTATGTTTAATTAAAATGTGAAGTAACAAATCCCATATCACCATATTCATTATTCATACAAAATTACATGTGTCACATACAAGTGACAGTAGAATATTGAAAATTTCTATAAAGCCATTTATCACCATCACATCTTTGCATTACTGCTGCTTAATAAACAACAGATTACCATCTCTTGGCACCGTGAGGCAAGCACACACGAAGAAAGGAAATAGTTTAGCAACATTTAACGAATGGCAAGGCCTAACTATTATTTATGTGTGCTCATTACAAGCTGCTGTTTTTTTACAATCAATCCATAATTTTAAAACAATAGTAAATGGTATTATTGTAATCAAACAATAAATTTGGTTAAAAGAAAACGCTCACATATGGAAGTAGATGGAACTCTCTGCCCTTAAAAATGAGTAACTGCACATCACTGTTGACACAGCTGTTCCTGTGAAATGCCATCACTTCTTCCCTCTGGTTCCAAATCTTGGGTGACTTGGAGATGAGGGAAATTTCCATTACATGTAATTCCTTTTTATAGCAAAGGAACAACAGCTAAATGAAGTCAATTACAAGTTGGAGGCAGTGTCTCAGATGAGATATGGTATATAGTAATTAATAGTAACTGAAAATTACTATGTTGAAAACCTTGCTGGAGTTTATCAGAAACATGAATAGTACCTGTCTCTACCTAGTGCCTTCGACCTGTATGCATATGAATTTCAAACACACCTTCTTTTTAAAACACAACAGCTTTATTAAGATGTAATTTACATACCATGCACCTCACCCATTTAAAGTGTCCAATTCAATGGTTTCTATGAATAGTATATGAAAACTGTGTTTTCATACAATTGTACAAACATCACAATATAATTGTAGAATTTTTAGTCACCCTAAAAGGAACCCCCTCACTCCCCATTTCCTCAAGCCTCCATACTGCCCCACTACAGTTGAACCCATCTTGTTTTTTAGGGGAGCTCTGTGGCTTTATGGCTTTCAAAATTTCCTGTTAAAAATAAAGAATCAGGGCTCTGATTGGAGTAGACGGTTTGACAACCCATGCCACACCTTAAAATATCTAATTTCTGTTTCTTTTATAATTTATATTTACTTTCCTAGCTGCACACATTATTTTTTCTTTTCCAGAGGATTCCTAGGAATAAAGTTGCCTTTACTAAATAGCAGTAGTCTAGCTCAGTTCGGCAGGAAGAAAAATGTGAAAGCAAGTGAGGTTTCTCTGAGTATTTGGAGATAATATTTCAGAATATGCAGAGGGAAGGGAGCGAGTTCTCTTTCGATATTGAGCTGCCATATGAGTGTCAACATAACTCCACAGGGCAAGGATAACAGGGGAGGCCAGTGGGGGCGGCTCTGGGGACTGCAGTAGGGCACAATCTGGACAAATCAAGATCCACCTTCACTGTGATCCAGCCCCCTTGACCTGAGAACCCTGGGATCTTTATGAACTTGGCAACGCTTGTGTGTATTCTAACATTGTGAGCCCATATTTCCTGTCTAGACAGGAGTGCCGCAGGCTTGGGACAACATGACTTAGTCCCAATAGACCATTAGCATGGTGTACTTGGCTCTTCATTTGTGGAGAAAGCTAATCAAGTGGGACCGCAGATAGCTTTCAACTTGATGTCTGTGACTGTGCCATTATTTGTGTTGCTCGATGTTAATCCTAGGACTCACCTGGAAAAGAGCACCTTGTGCAGCTCAGGGCCACAGTGCCTTTGCCATCCACTCCCATCACAGTATCAGAGGAAGGAGGGACTTATTCTTTGGAAAACAGAGAGGATGCCCAGGCAGTGAGAGACCATATAACCTGGGCTCTCAATCAGCATTAGACGCTGAAGAGAGCAATTGTGTCAGTGAAGTGTTTGTCTATCCGGTGGAATCTGTGGCTTCTGTTGTGTGGGTTGATAGGGATCAATATTCTCCCAAGCAGACTTTCACTTTCATCAATCAGTGCCTCCCGCTGGCATGTCATGCACACACGCGGGCACACATGGGCACACACATGCACACGCACACATGAAGCCATACCCCTGTGCTCCTGTTTGGAACCTGCTCTCTACTTAAATCTTGAAGACCACCTTTTCCTGGGGTCCAGAGACTTGCCAGAGTACCCAGTGCATATGAAAAAAGGCAAGGCTGCCAGAGAAGTTTGAACAGTGCCAACAAAACTGAGGCTAGAGGGCACGGAGAGGATAGTATGAGAAAGAACTTAAAGCAGAGGGAGAGCAGGTGGTATAATCTAAGGCCTCAGAATGTCTATGTGGTTCTGCAAACAGTTTGGACTGGTGTGTATGTGTGTAGCTGCTTAGGTTTTAGGAAGGAAGATCCCATGTGGAAAGGTAAATCCCACTCCATGTAGGTCCTCTGCCAGAGGTTCTCTTATTTTTAATTTTATATTTGCCATTCACAAATACATTATCTCAAGTGGATGACTTAGAAGAATTGACTGAATGAAAAAGATGTTCATGAACAATATAAAAAGATGAGAAAAGTTGGCAATACTTGTAATATTAATACAATTTGGCTTAAAATTGTCAACTTTGCCATATTCCAGTTAATAGTTTTTGCTTATGTTTTCAGCAGGTATGATAATCTGTGTTACATAAGAGATATCCCTTGTTATTTATTTTTTATTCATCCTCACTTTTTATTTCATGCTCTTTTTTCTTATTTTGACACATAATAATTGTATGTATTTATGGGGTACAATGTGATTTTTCAATACATTTATACATTGTGTAATGATAGATCAGTGAACATACCTACCACCTCAAACATTTATCATTTCTTTGTAGCGAGAACATTAAAAATCCTCTTTTCTAGCTATTTTGAAATAGTCAATATGCACTTTTTAGCTACAGTCACCCTACTATGCAGCAGGACACCAGAACTTATTCCTCCTGTCTGGTTGTAACTTTGTACCCGTTGACCAGTTTCCCCATTCTCCTGTCCCTCCCCTCCTCAGTAGCTGGTAACCACCGTTCTCTTCTCTACTTCTATGAGATCAACTTTTTAGATGTCAAATATGAGTGAGATCATGCAGTGTTTGTCCTGTGGCTAGCTCATTTCACTTAACATGATGTTCATACTAGTTCATCTCTTTGTTGTAAATGACAGGATTTCCTTCTTTTTCTTGTTGTATATCATTCCACTGTGTATATATACCACAATTTCTTTAGTCATTCATCTGCTGATCAACACTTGGGTTCATTTTGTAACCTGGCGGTTGTGAATAGTGCTGCAATAAACATGGAGTGTAGATATCGATTCAATATACTGATTTCATTCCTTTGGCTATATACCCCGTAGTGGGATTTATGGATCACATGGTGGTACTATTCTAATTTTTAAAGGAAACTTCAAATTGCTTTCCATAGTGACTGTACTAATTTACATTCTCGCCAACAGTGTGCAAGGGCTGCCTTTTCTCCACATCCTCACCAACACTTACTTTTGTCCTTTTGATCACAGCTGTGCTGAGTAAGATGATTTCTCACTGCGGTTTTGCTTTGACGGTTTCTTACCTCAGTGTCTGGATCTCTAAGGCAGTGTTGCTGGGCTATGACTGCACCTTGGAACAACCTGGGGATCTTTCAAAAATGCTACATCAGAAGTAATTAAATTAGCATCCTTAGGTGTGGGGCTCAAGTGTTGGAATTTTAATAAAGTTTCCCAGGGAATTTTAATATAGAGATAGGTTTGAGAACTGCTGGCCAGCTTACAAAAGTTTGGTTTCACCTACACTTACAGTTTCTCTTAAAATGCAGATTCCTGGGCCTAGTCCCAGAGGCACTGAAGCTGATTGCCTGGGGGCAGTGGGGGTGGTGGATGGTTCCCATGTGTCCACTCGCCCTAGTCTGATTTGCAGGCACACTGAAGCACAGAGCACTGAAGTATGGGCTGCATTTAAGTAGCACTTCATCTCGCCTTCTCATCCTACCTCCAGAGAAGGGTTTCTTTCTTACCCAATCTTGAATGGATGATCAACTGCTTTCTTCAGAGTGCCCGACACATAGGGCCATCAAGTATTTTAGATTGCTCAATTATCTTAAAATGTATTTAATGCTTTTACAATTTAGTAAAACACATGATCTTTCATTTACAAGCAGCATATGTACAGTTAATTTTGGTGGAAGATTCTTTATTTTGCCTTTTCTTCCTTCATGAAGGTGAAGACCAGGAGGGTACCTAACAAACACTTGCTGAGCACTCACTAGCTAGCAGGTGCTGAGGCTCTGCCCTCGCTGAGGCACACACACATCTAATAGTCATTGAGTTGTAACAAATCTGAGATCTAGAATTTTTATTTTTTTGGTCATCGTGATTTATTTTTATT
Source organism: Microcebus murinus (assembly GCF_040939455.1). Taxonomy (NCBI): domain Eukaryota; kingdom Metazoa; phylum Chordata; class Mammalia; order Primates; family Cheirogaleidae; genus Microcebus; species Microcebus murinus. Next base: position 5,192,211 of record NC_134111.1, read on the forward strand.
TTTTTATTTCAAAATACTAAGGGGGAACAAATAAATGTTTTTGCTACATGGATACATTATTTAATGCTTAAATAAGGACTACTGGGTACAGTGAAATATAGAATTTTTATGAGTTAGATTTTATTTTCATTTTCCACACTATGCCCTGTTTCCTGTATCTTTTCCAGTTTGAAGTAGAAACTCACAGGAGCCAAACACAAGAAAACCAGTACCTGAATAATGGCTAACACTTCTGCAATCATTTTTACTTCCATCGCTTTTTCGGGTTGGTGACCGTGCAGGGGTCTTGTCGTGTCTTTGAAATGGCATTTGGGCAAAGATTAGCCACTCCCTACCTTTCAACTGTGAGCCAAACAGAATTGTTAAAGGCATAAAAAGTCTACACCTTTTACTTTTCCTTCTTTGGTGGCTCATCAGAAAAATAAAAAAAGTGGTAGTTTCTTCTTCCATCAAATTTAATGGTTCTCGATAGTCCTATTAGTGATATCAAAGTAAATAAATGATTTACCCAGTGGGATGAAAGGCCCATCACAGAATGCAGAATGGTAATCCTGATATACTCAAGATAGATTATTTTGGAGCAGTGAATATATATTTATATCAATATATATTGTTCAGTACTAAATCTGATAAACTTTGTCTTTTACATTTTACTTAATGATGCTTTTGAGAGTTTGATGATCCATTCTGTCATATTTTACACAAAAATCAGGGCAACATAAAAGGAAAAAAGATATGGGCATAGAACAAATGCTTAAAACAGCTTGATATATAAGTCTTGTTGAAATTTAACCACTTTAGAAAGCACAGAGTTTATGATCTCATTTTTTTAAAGCTTCTGCTCATTTTTTGTCAGTATATTTAATGCCTGTGAAGGACAAATCTTTTTTAAATTTGATCACAGCATTTATAAATTCACATTATAAGATCCTATTCATACCTACAATGGATAGAGAAACCAGAGCAAAGACTTGGATATTCTGTCTCTGTGCAACTATAAGCGCCCAGGAAAGCCTAGAGCACGGGGCCCCTCGGGACTCTCTAGGTGGGTGGAGCAGTTGGGGGCAGGCAGGGAAATCTGTGAAGGGTCACTTGCAGGGGCTTTCTCATCGCCTACTAGAGCTGGCACGGGCCCCAGATTATTCAAACCCCAGGGAACATGGGCGTGTGGAAGGTGGCGCGGAACTGCTGTTGCAGCCTTGGGCGGGGAGGGCGTCTGGGCTCGTCTGGGTCTGCACAGGGGCATCTGGAAGCTCTTTCCCTCCATCCCCACGGAACCCTGCCTGCTTCCCTGTGTCTCGCTTGAGTCCCCTATATACCCTCCTCGTTCTGTCCCCTACAGAGGTACCTCCTTTATCCCCGTTTTTCACATATATTATTCCAGGTGCCAAATTATCATCCAATCTGCCTCTCTCTGATTTCTGACAGTTTGCTCCCTTTGCTCATTGCACCTCATCCGTGTCTGATTCCTCATGCTGCCTTCTGGCCCATTCCCCTTGGGTCCCTTACATCCTGAGCCAAACCCCCGATAAGCAAGATTGCTTTTCAATTAGTTTCTGGATCCCTGGTGTCCTTTCAGTTCCTTGGAGAACTTTCTAAATGGCTTCTGTGTGTTAGGACAATGCTGGTAATACTAAGATGAACAGAGAGGCCTGACTTCAAGGAGCTCAGAACAGAGCCGTAGAGAGGGGTGTCTAGATGTGGGGCCAGCATGGCGGGCTCCTCGGGAGACTGAGGAAGACAGGGCCCTGGAGAAATTCACTCTGCTGCACTCAGTCATACCGCCCTACGGCTGCCAGGTCCTGCCCTGTCAGGTCTCTCTTCCAATGTGCCATTAGAAGAGAAAATGTATTAGAAACAGACCTCACACAAGCCTCTGTGTTCACATGGAAGAGTGCTCCCTCCTGCCCCAAGTCTCTTTCTGTCGTCTCTGCTCCCCTGTGTCCGGCTTCCCCTTCTTGGCTTCCACTGCCTTCCTCCTCTTCTCCCTCCTCCCTACCTCTTTCTCCCGGGACCATTCATCAGTCTCAGGCTGCCCAGAAGGGAGATGTCATGCATTTGTCTGAGAAGGGGTAGCCACTTTCCCTGAAAACAGAAAACACAGAAGTTGTCTGTTTGGACTTCCAGTCACCCCTGAGCTCCCGGGACTTTGTCCTGCCTCCTACTTGTGTACACGTGGTGCTCCAGCCACTTGAAGTCAACAGGTTTCCCAACCATGCAAAGTTCCTTTTGGAGCTTTGATATTCTGCATTCTCTCCTTGGGATGGCTTTTATTTTATTTTATTTTATTCTTGTCTACTACTGGGCCAAGGTTCTATAATCTGAGATGCAGCAGACATTATATCCTTTTCTAAGAAGCTTTGATTACTACCCAGCTTTTCCCAGCCCCAACACAGCAGCTGCCCCCGCCTCCACTGGGAAAGCCTCCGCTCTGCACCCGTCTGCAGCCACGCTTCTCTGCCCCGATGCCTGGGAGAGTCCCACTGCTCCGTCAGTGACTGCTGGCCTGCGCACCTCCTGCCCAGGCAGGATCCACGGTTCCAGCTCTGCGCGGCCCGGTCTGGCAGCTGGCACGTGAGAGCAGAGGACGACCTGTTGACTGCCAGCACGTGCATGTGCTGGAATGAGTCCTCGCGTTAACTCGGGGAGAGTATCCACACAGGGAGTCATGCGCCCGGTGAAGTAAAGACACAAGAAGCCGATGGTTATGGGGTCTCAGGCAAACAGCAAATTTGAGAGTATAAGAAGTGACACTGGGCTTCTTAGTTTCTAGATATAATCCAGGACTCTGGGTGGAGTTAAAACAAAACATAACAAAACAAAGTAAAACAAAACCGTCCCAATACTCTCTCATGTCTGATCATGCTCAAAATGATGACAAACTGACCACTGTATACAGATTTCTACAGAAATGCGTATCTTACCTGGAAGATTCCTCCCTAAAACCAATCTACAGTATTTTCTCAATGTTTAAAATTCAAGAACTAATATATAACTTCTGTCCTTCCTTAATTAGAAGCAATATTTTCTGAGAACTTTATAGAAAAAAAGAATCACAATTTTACTCCCTAAGAAGGATATTTAGTATTTGTTCCTTAGAACTTTTACATTAAATAGATAAATTAACTTAAAACATTAGAAAAATGGCCCCCAAACAAGCCGCTCATAAGAAAAGGGCGTGCGTGTCAGTGACGGATGAAGCTGACATGAGTAGCCTGCTGCTTGACCCCAGTTATTCATAATCACTTATCCCTCGGTTGGTTTGCAAAAAGTGAGATAAAATAATGTCCAGGAGTAAATTTATTCACTGAGATATCAGCAAAAGGAAATAGAAAGATCACAGAATCATTGAGAGGAAAGGAAGTGTGAAACTCTTTTGTGTTTTTGAGAAAACATGCTGCTAATGAGTTTCTAAAACACCATTTGCTGAGAAATAACTAGCATAAAAGAGCACGTTTTAGGTCTGCTGTCCCCTGCTGTTGGTTGATTTTTTTTTTTTTTTTTTTTTTTTTTTTTTTTTATTGTGGCTGAAGGAGGACAGGGTTGGAATGCTACCATGGAGAATTACAACTTTCAAAGATTCTCAGACTGCAGAGTTGAGAGGGGACCTTACTGTCACAGAGTTCAAATACTCATTTGCTTATTCTCAGTCATCCTCAAATATCCCCCAGAGCATAGCACTGTCCTGCGGCCTGGAAACACAGCAATGCACACACATGCATCTCACATCTAGTCGTCCCATTAAACACACTCGGCACTTTTAGAAAAACTGACCCAATGGGTAAAGGATTGTGTAGGCAGTGGCAAAGGAAACAAGAAAAGGGAAAAATTAAAATCTAAGTTTATTTATTTTTTAAAATGTAACAAATCCAATGTTAAAGTTTTTAGTCTGGAATTGGTGAGAAAAAAAGAATGCGAGTATACATTATGTAAATAACAACTTAAAAAGACATTGTAGAATACTATTGCTCAAAGGTCACCATCATCCTTTAATATTGACTGAATTCCAATTACACCTTACTCAGCTTCTGTGGACCTTTAGAAGAAGGTCAGCAGCCAGTAGCTGCTAGGTTTATTGGAAAGAACCCTCAAACAGAGGCCGAGAAAAGCCTTCCTGCTGCTGGGTCTATTAGTCCCCGGCTTGGAGGGAGCACTTGCATTCTGGGCTCTGTTACGTGAACAGCAATAGCTGCTCCACCTGCCCCCAGAGCACCGGCAACACACCAACTACACAAGAATCAGTATTTCTGGGCGTTCTAGGTGACTGCCAGAGGTTAGTGGTTACCCGTCCCGTGACAATGGTCTGGGTGCAGTTAAAGAGCAATTGTCTCTGCACTGCCTAGCAAGGCTTCCTCGTTAGTCGTGCACGGTAGCATGGGACTCGCACAAGGCCCTGGAGAGCACGGGGGTGTAAATACAGCACGGCATTATCCGAAGCACACAGTGGGCACAGCTGCCCAGAGCCACAGGCTCCTCAGACTCTCTTCCGGGTTCTCCAGGCCCCACCCTCCCTGACACGCTGAGCTCCTGCTGCTGTGCACGCCTCCCTCGTTGTTCCCCGAGACTGTCTGGCTGTGCACCTGGCTGACCCTGCTCTCCAGCCAGAAACCTCTCCTGTCCTCCTTCCAGCCCATCTATTCCCGATCACCGCAAGCTTGGTCCTCCAGTCAGTCTTCATTCTGACTGACTCTTGGGGCCACCGAGCCACTGCGACTCTCCTCTGATCACTCGGGGAATTTTGCTCCGCTGCTTTGGCAAGCCCATTGCACACCACTGTGTATTCTTAGCTGCTACCCTGCGAGCGCCGCAGTCCCCAGCCAGTATTAATCCCTTGAAGGAGGCGTCTCATCTCCCACAGCGTCCCGAGCAGTGTCTTGCTGATGAAACACATGCAAACAGATATTTTTGGCTGACGGAGCCCTGGTTGGAACGTCAGAGACCTTTGGGGGAGGGGGATTTTATTATTTCAACAACTTTCATTTACATGTGATACTATGTCTTTTTTTTTTTTACCACAGTGAAGAAAATAAAATAACTTTAGAATACAATTTGCCTAACTAACTCCTCTTTCATTGAAATAAAGATTGTATCAGTGCAGCCCTGGATCCTCCTCCTAAGAGTCTGTGAAATAGATATTTCTTCCTTTTCTTAAAAATATCTCTTTCTTAAAACACTATGGGTTCCCAAAACAATCATTTTACCTTCCTTTCAATTGTGTTTCCCTTAATATTATTGTTTTTGTTGGACATGAAGCGTTAGACTTAAGTGGGACTTAGGGTAGCGAGAGTTTTCAACTTATAAAGCCAGTTAAGAAAGAGCTTCACCAAAGGAAAACTTTTAGAGTTGATGCTTCATACAGAACTTTAAGGCTGGGTGCACATTTTACATTTATAATAATAAGAATGTCTTAAAATTAAGGGAAACTATGCTTTACTTTCAAACACTCGAATGCCTTACTGATTGCCATTTTTGCACCATCACTGTTTTGTTGGTTGTATGAGAACAATGCATTATTTCTCTTATGTTAAAGAATTAGCCTCTGTTAGTGGAGTGATTGTACTTGTCATAAACAAATCAATTTTTATAAATATCTTTTAAAAAGATCCTTGTAATGATTTAGCTGGGCTGAGCATTGTAAAAGAAATTAATTATTAATAAATGAGAGTGCATATAAAGTACCCGATCATTATCAGAGACTGGTCATTACTACTACCAATAATACAATTAGCATTTTTTAAAAAAATATGCAAAATGAAAGAAACCAGACCCCGCCCCCCCAAAAAGAAGAAAACATAACATATTCTGTATCAATCATCCATGTACAATTCTGGAAAATGCAAAACCATCTACACTGAGACAGCAGATCAGTGACTCCGTGGGAAAGGGGGAGGGCCCGGAGTGAGAACTTGCAGAGAGACACGAGAGAACTATTGAGATGATGGTTATGTTCCCAACCTTGATTCGGTGACGGCTTCACAGGTGTATACATAAGTCAAAAACTTACACAATTGTGCATTTTAAGAGGTGTGCAAATATAGTCACGGCCGCCGCCTGCAGAGGCCTCTCCCTGGCCCTTGCAGCGCTCCCCGCCCCGCCCTTCCGCTTCCAGGGGACCCTCTGCCCAGGGAAAGCTGTGGCGTCTCTGCGGCAGTGTCCCCCTTCCCCTTTATGAACGTGAGTGCCCTCAGACTCTATTCCTGCTCAGGCTTGTCCAAAGGAAAGCACCAACATTATACCCAATACAAAAACTATCCAGGACTCAAAATGCATTCTCTCTCACATCCGCGCACGCGCGTTACTTCACTTCAACAGGTATCCACGCGCTCCACCAAAGGAACAAAATCACCTCGGTGGACAGGCAGGCATCAGGACGATGGAAGGCAGGTTGAAATGTGGGGCCACATGTGAGGGTGATGGGCTATGCTCAAGACCAGCCCTGCTGGGACCTTTGTCGCATTTATTCACTGTTCACTCATTCAGTAATTCATTCATGCAATATAAAGTTTTGAAGATCTAGTATGGGGGAAGCCTGTAGCTCAGTTCTGAGGATCCAGAAAGGAAGCAAACAATGTGCCTGCCCTTCCGCTCTCACAGAAGAGGGGAGATAACGAATAGATATGTATTCACAGAGTAATGTGAGTTATTGCAAAACATTTCTGGCAAAACTCTTATCCTCATCCAATGTGCTTCTTGCCATTTTTCATTCATATGCACAGTTTTTAATTTTGTTATTATTTCAAAATATTATGGGGATACAAAGGTTTTTGGTTACATGAATTGCTTTTGTTATACTTGAGTCAGGGCTACAAGTGTGCCCATTACCCAGACAGTGTTCATTGTACCCGTTACGTAGGTTTTTGCCCATCCCCTGCAACCGCCTAGCCCCTGCTTGATTTCCACTGAGTTTGACTTCCCTCTGCCTATGCACATTTTTATGCATCTAAAAAGGATGTCTTACATTTTAAGACATATGGAATGATCACATTATCAAAAAGATTTCTGAAATAAGAGGATCAAGTATTCAATTCTTTTAGGGAAGTCATGGAAGGCTTTTTGGAGGAGGTGTCATTGACTCTGGTCTGGAATCTTGAATGTTCCAATGTTGCCATCATCAAGTTGTATTTGTGCAGTAACATTTATTTTCTTTCTCACAAGGGTAAAGCATCTAAATAAAGATCTCCATATCACTATCCAGATCACACCTAAAGTGACCATATCATTGAATTATTTTGCATTCATTTATATATATATATATATATATATATTTTTTTTTTTTTTTTTTTTGAGACAGAGTCGCACTGTGTTGCCCTGGCTAGAGTGCCGTGGCATCAGCCCAGCTCACAGCAACCTCACACTCCTGGGCTTGAGCAATGTTTCTGCCTCAGCCGCCCGAATAGCTGAGACTACGGATATGTGCCACCATGCCCTGCTAATTTTTTCTCTACATTTTTAGTTGGCCAATTAATTTCTTTCTATTTTTAGTAGAGACGGGGTCTTGCTCTAGCTCAGCCTGGTTTCGAACTCCTGACCTTGAGCAATCCACCTGCCTCGGCCTCCCAGAGTACTAAAATTACAGGCGTGAGCCACAGTGCCCAGCCTCATTTATGATTTTTTTAGTCACAAATTTCTGAGAATCTTAAGTGTATCAGAGAACTCTGCTGAACTTAGAGAAATAGAAATAAGAAACGAGATAAAAATCTCTTTCTCAGACAATATTATCACTTTCCACACTCAGTGAGGACTTTTGGGCAGAGCAGGGCTGACAATAATAAGAAATAAGAATCATAAATAAATACACACCTTTTTAAACTTAGGTATGTTTTGTTCTGCCCAGCTTTTTCTCATATAGCTAGAAAATAGTAAAGCAACTTTCTGTGACTTGGCTAACCAAGTGTAAAAGTCTATTATTTGGGCACACCTGCAGACATACAGATGCTCCAAACTCCGTCCTGAAGACTCCAATTAGGCGGAATCTACTGTGCAGAAAAGAAACTGAAAACAATCTCAGAAATCTACCTATATGCTGTGTGCTTCAGAATATCTGAAGCTTCAAGTTGTGGTGCATTTTGCTGTAGATCTGTAGGCATTTATTCATGCTATTTAGAGTGAAGAAAGTTTGTCTTCCATTGTCATTGTGGAAAGTTTTTCTAAGGGCATAGTGTGAAACTCTTTCCTTTTCCTCCGCTGCACTTCTGACTCTTACATTTTCTTCTAATAAACAATGTTGCCAAGTATTTGTAGATTTCATTTTTTTCCTTCTCCTGTGGCTGCTGTGGGCAAAAGCACTCTGACATTGATCTCATTCTGGAGATGCCCTGTCCTAAGGCTTCTAATCAGCACGGAGCTGTCAGTTTAAATTCCCCGAGAAACTCTCCTGTCTTAGGGGCTTGGTGCAAGAAATGGCAGCAGGAAATGGAAAGGTCAGAAAAAGAGACATACTGTATTTCAGACTCATCAAGGCAACCCAATGCAAATGGGTCAAGGCAATCCCATACAAATCTCTCATCAGGCAACCTGGTAATTTCTCATGGAGTCAGTCTTGCAGTGACCTTCACTAAGTGACCCTTTATTTAGGTTTTGGTTTCTATTTGCTTTTCCAGATTTAAAAACAAAAAGACAAAGAAAGCCATGCGATAATGCAGAAAGAATGTAACTACAGTACTGAAGGGAGAAAAACAAATAAAAACAAAAAAGTTAAAACATGGCTTTATATCTATTGTCTTTTCATTTTGCTGTCATCACCCATTGTTTATTACCATAGTCTCTTTAAAAAAAATAAGCTACTTAAATAAACACTTTTTGCAAATCCAGTATAGAGCTCTAGGTTAGACACTGGGCAAAATTCAAATGGTCCCTGATTTTCTTCTCTTAATGAGCTTAGGATCTACTGAGGGGAGATGCAAAAGTGACTCTATGAAGAGCAAGTTGTGACATGTGCCAGGCATGATATTTAATATGGATATTTCTGATTAATTCAGTGGGCTGAGCTCATGCAGAATATCCCTTCTTTTGCTTCAAATAATAGAAATTCTAGGAAATATTCTGTATAGAGAGTCAAGCTTAACCCCTGGGTGCATTCAGGAGGGAGGCTTTGGGGGAAAGACACTCTTACAAGTTTAGCAGGTTTACAAACTGGCATAATGATTATGAAGGAGAATTTGGAAAGACCTAACAAAGCTAAAAAATAATTTAAGTCTTGTCCCAGTAGTATCACATTTAGAAATTTATTCTTAAGATATATCACCAAAAATATAAAAATACATATGCACAAGGTTATTCATCGCAGCACTGTCTGTCATTACAAAATATTGGAAACAACCAGTCATATGTAAGAAACCGGATGAAAAGCTCTGGCACATCCCTCTGTTATGGGATGATTTCCAGATATATTTTTAAATTTAAATGTTATTTAAATTTAAATTATAAATTTTAAAAAGGCAAATTAAAAAGGAATTTAAAGCACAGTATTTTATATAAGAAAACATAAGAAGTAAATATATATATGTTTTGAACATATTATCACTAAAAGCAACACGGTAGAATTAAGCCACGCCCATCATTCAAGGGTGGTCCTGAATGGAGTAGAAATGTTGAGAGTGGGGAAGGGCCCTTGTTTGGTTGCATATTTTTTATAGTTTTGACTTACGATGACAAGCTAATGTTTACATATCCTAAAAATCTAAAATAAAATAATTAAGGATTTGAAAGAAAAAATCCTAAAATAGAATTCAAACAAAATAAAATGATAAAACTGCATTCCAAACAAACAATATTATAGCTACTCTGAAAACTTCTGTGTCTGATAGGTTTGAGAAAAATGTTAAATATAATGACTATAAAAGGAATTGATTAGATCTTCCACTATTAAAGGAACTTACAAATATGGAAAAGGGTCAAGAATAAATTGAATGCTGGGAAGTCGTATTGGAATCGGAGGAATTGACATGAGGACAAGGTTTATGACAGTTAGAGATAAGGATATGGAGATGTCAAAAAATGTATGTCTTCCCATTTATTCATACTCCTAGCTTGATTGAGACTATAAGCAGCAGTTCACCATTAGCAATGAGCATACCAAAAGTCCACATCTTGGTTTCTAAATTCTCTTCTTCATAAAAAGGGCTCTTTGTGCTCCAAGGAGGAGCCCACTGAGAGGGCTCCAGATTGAAAGAGCCTTCTTAGTGGCCAACCTTGGACAATTTGATCATGACAGCAGACAATGACTGTAACAGATTATAACCTATTTAATAAAATGAAAATGCATGTGTTCATTTGGATAGAAATAAGGAATACATAAACAAATGGGGCAGAAGACAAAGCTTTTCCTTACAGTGGGATGGCAACTAAGCATGCAAAATAAATGATGGAGCTGGAACATTATCTTTGGCAACCATCTTATTAATGATATTTGTAGACAAAGCCATCAATACATACTAGAACTAACGGGTGTCTGAGGAGGAACAGGATATGTACATGCTCTCAAAGTATCCTAAGATAACCCATTAACTACAAAGAGAACACTGGTAACCACACAGTGGAGAATCCTGATAAACAACTTATCTAAGGATCAAAGCCAACATCAACAGAGATGAGACAAACCGGCATTGCAAGACTCTTGATTAACTTTACTGAGAAGAAAACATCGTCATTTCTCTGGAAGGCCTACCAAAAATGCATAAACAAATGCAATCATGAGGAAGCATTAGACATTTAAAAAAAATCCAAGAATATTCTACAAAATAACTGGCCTGCACTGTTCAAAATATCAAAATTATATTAAAAATACACTTATATTGGCATGAATAGAAATCAGTTTTCAAAGGATTGAGAAATAAAGTTGAAGAAGTGAATTAGAACATAAACTATATTTATTCATGTATCTGATTCAGCAAAATTGGAAAAAAAAAAAAAGAAAGAAAGAAAAACTAGACCAAAACAATAAGGAATGAGAAATTTTGTTGGGTTTGTCTTTGTTACTTTTGGGACATTTGAACCTGTTTCTATTTGAGTCTATGACATATATAATAAATCAGTTTCTTAACATTGGTCAGTTATCTCTTTGTTGTGCTAGGAAACAAACGATTCCCAATTCTCAATGGTGTACTACAAAAACAGGGTGGATTCCCATTCATGCCACATGTCCGCCATTGTGGGTCACCTGTTTTTATCTTCTTCATTCTGAGATGCAGGTTAAAGGAGAAGCACTCTCAGTGTCTCTCAGACACTGCTGTCCTCGAGCCTGAGAGAACTGAGACACAGAGAACCCGGAGAGGCTATCTATCGGAGCTTCTTCTTAGCAGTGGCACAGGCCACTTCTGCGCTCATTCCATAACCAAAGCATGTCACATGCCAAGCATCCAAGCATGGCATTCACGAGCCAAGGAAGTAAAATGCCCTTTTATGAGGGAGGAGCAAATAACCGGGAACACATAGTGTCAAATTGTTGACTTTAAGGGTAAAATTATAACATACTTAAGCTGAATGTTTTGTAAATTAGGGGGGGGGACAGGGTTACAGAGGAAAAGAAAAAAAACACAAAAATTGGACGCACTCTCATAGAATATTGTTGGGAACATTATGCTAGTACATTTGCTTTTATCTCTTGTCTCCACATATACATATTCACTCACACACACACTGTGCACAAGAATTTACAACTAGCTCTTTGTAATCGAAATTGTATTCTTAAGATTTCTCCAGGTCATCAAAAAGTTTATAAATATTATTTTAAATGGATACACAATAGTCTACAAAATTGATACGACATTTTAAATTTGAACTTTTAAAATTCCTTTTTAAATTAAAACTTCTTAAAGTAGCCAGGCTATTTCCATTTTTTTCTGTTAAAATAATGCCATAATGAACAAATTCTGTATTTTTATTTTAGTATACAATTATTTCGTCAGGATGAATTTCTAAAAAGGGAATAATTGAATGGAATCCTCATAACCGTTTGAAGGTTTTTTGATGCACATTATCAAATTGCTTTCTACAAAAATATTTGTACAATTTATTATGTCTTTGTTTCCCAGAAGTACTATTGTATCCACTGTCCTGAGGCAAAATAATTGCCATTCTATAGCACCCCGTTGTTGAAATGCCTATGATTTGTGAAATGGAACCAGAGGAGAGATACTCAACTTTCCCTAATAAGAACATCCATGCACTCAAACACTAACACTTCTCTTAAATTGACTTCAGTCTTTATTTCAGATTTTCCAGGAAATAAGAAGTACCTCATCCTTAGAAAACTTTTGCTTCGGCTTGCCTTAAAATATCAGTTCAGAGTTTGATATATTGGAATACTCTCTGCCTCGTGTCCTCCGACGACAATAGATGTATGTACGATATTCTGTGAATCCCAGAGCCATAAGCATGTTTAATGAGTCTAGTGGCTGAGCAATGGTAAAGAGCTGCTTCATTATCTCTGACAGTCCAACAGAGACCCAGAGGCAACCCAGACTCAGCATCTTCCCCTGCAACCACCTGTCAAGTCTGCAGCAGAGCAGGACAAAAGAAAACAAGAGTTTATGATCTCCTGCTCCTAGCTCTTCCTTTACTTTCCCTGACACAGATCAGCTGCCCTAGCACTCCCCTTCCTGCTGTGACTATTGATCTCATTCATAAAAAATAGCATTTGAGTGAGAGGAGGCATTGCATGCTGCCAGCCAGTGCAAGGAAGGGTTTCTTTCCCAAAATTAATTGGTTGTCACAGGAGGAAGGGCTTCTTATCAGATGCAAGGGGCAAAGCACTAGATTTCAGATCAGATAGTTGAAGAACATATATTTCATTGATGAAATTATTGGTATATGACCTTTCTCAGAAGCCCCATTTTCTAAAGAAATAATAACACAACAAAGTTCACATTTGATAAGGCTAGTATGCCCAGTGGACCTTATCAAAAAGTATAGTTGGTTTTTTTTCTTTTCTTTTTCAATGCTCTTGGTAACAACCCTCCTTGGAAGCTGAGGATACCCAGTGAAATGCTCTTGTCCAGCAAGATGTGAGCTGGGTGGTTGCTTTCACGGAATAACCTTCTGAAGAGCTGCTTTTGTTTACCTCTGATCTTTGTCAGTGAGCAGAGAATGACACATTATTGACTGTCAGTCCATGGTGCAATTAAGGAAACATTGTTATCCTTATATCTATCCATAGTCAGGACAGAGGAAAATAGTCTGACTTTGAGTCTCTGTATCTGGATCCATTTTATTCAAACTCAGCCATTATTATCTGCCCCTCTCTTCCTTCTCTTCTCATACTTGCTTCAGTTCCCTGAAAGGTATTAGTCTGGATTTTGGTTTGGATAATTCCACCTTCCCTTTTGTAATCAGGTTAAGCATCACATCTGATTACTTAGTTCATTTAGAAACTGTTTTCTGCCTCCTGCATGAGCCTGTTCATAAATCTATGAAAACATTTTGCAGCCTGTTTTGTCAGAGATCATGTCCTGTTCATTACATATCTTAAACTATCGGTCTGAAATCTAGCAGAGACACAGTTAGAATCAGTGTGCATCTAATCACTTGTTTATTTGCTTCTTTAAAGAAAACAATAACAACAAAAGATGCCAGACGGCACCAGCCTACCTCTGGACTGTTGGGTTTTATATATTGAATGGGACCCGAGTATGGAAAAGTCTGAAATTTATAAAGCATCACATGCCATCTGTTGCATGCTGTATGTTCAGATAGGAAGCATTGTAGTAAGCACATACCACGTATCAAGTATATGTTGAATGACTGATTGTGGTGGTTACTTTTATGTGTTATTCCTTAAATGCCCAGGGAGCTAGAAATACATTCTTTCCAGAGACATCTACGAGGGTGTTTCCAGAAGAGATTAGCATTTGAGTTGGCAGGCTCAGGAAAGCAGGTCACCCTTGCTCATGCAGATGGACATCATCTAATCCATTGAGAGCACGAATAGAACAGAAAGGTAGAGGCAGAGCAGATTTGCTTTTTCTGCTTGTGCTGGGACATCTATCTTCTCCTGTCCTTGGACATAGGTGCTCCTGGCCCTCTGGCCTTTGTGCTCAGACAGGGACTTATGCCACTGACTCCCCTGATTCTCAAGCCCTTGGGTCTGTACTGGAACTACACCACTGGCTTCCCTAGGACTCCAGCTTGCAGACAACAGACTGTGGGTCTTCTCAGCCTCCATAGGAATGAGCCTGTCTCTCAGAATAAATGTTCTTCTCTGGGTATCTATGTCTATATCCGTATCTATTCTATTGGTTCCGTTTTTCTGGAGAATGTTGACTAACATATGGGTAGGAACAAACTTGGCTCAAGCCTATCTGTCATAGAAACCTTTAGGATACTGAGTTGGATACAGTCATGTGTCTGCCAGATAGTTGTTTACAGGTAAAATTTGTATGTGTTTGTAAAACATGTAGTTGACCTAAGCTGAAATCTAACCAACCTTGCTGTTTTATTGTTTAGTGATTTAATATGTAGAATTTTCCATAAGAGAGGATAGCCTAGACAGAGGAAGCATCTAAGGACAGAGAAGAAAAATCAGGATTCTAGTTTATTTTACCTGAAATTCTGTGAATTTATTTTTCTATGCATGGACATATTATATTCAGTTATATTTCTCTTTTGCCTGGGAGCAATTAAATGGAAGACAGTGTTAAACTTTCCCATATAAAATTTCTCATGCTTGGTTCAAAAGAAGTTGGACCTAGAAATGCCTTCATCATGATACAACAGGCATTGCTATGGCAAATGCATCTGCAACTACTGGAAAAACATTTAGTACCTGGAAAATAGAAAGCAATAAATATCAACTAAAATCCTGTAGGTAGATGTGACACCAGGTGAGTTCCGTCTTAAGCAGCAAAGGGAGATCGGCAGTGTACAATTGTGGCTGCTACTGTGAAAAAATAAAGCAATTTAATAATTATCTATCACATACTTTGACTCCCCAATCGAAACAGTTGCATGTCCCCCTCACCCCGCTCCGTTCTTAATAGTGGGGCTGTGTGTTATTTATCTTCATAACCTCAGCACCCAACAGGGCATCTGTCACACTGAGGAAACTCAATGCTTGTTAAATTGCGATTTATAGACATTACTTCTCAAAATCACAAGCTACATCCAAGAAAGTCTTTTTGAATGACTTCATTTATAAGGAATGTCATGCCTTTGGGGTTGTTCTTACAAACTGTGAGATGGCAGGGAAGAAAAGGGACGAAGGATGACAGAAAAAAGGGAGCAGGGAGTAGAAAAAGAAGAAAGAAAGGAGGTAGAAGGAGGAAGTAGGACATTTAATGGAGAAAGGAAGAGGGTACTTCAGAAATCAATCAATATTTCCCTGCATTCCACCAAACATATGGATAACAGCTTTTCTCACCAATATCCAAAAAAGAATCTAGAAACAATTGAAAAATATAATGATATGTTAAACCAGAGTTAACACAAAGCTCAGGGGCATACATAGTTCTGTGGGCACGGAGAAATCATCTGGGATTTCCAGTAGACAAGGTTTGCTGCTGTTGCTGTTGTTTGCTTGTCATTTTATGTGTTTTTGTTTGTTGTTTTTGTTTGTTTGTTTCTAACTGTTTAAATATCTTCCAACCCAACTAGGAAAAGAAAGGCTGGGAAATGGGTTTGAATGAACTGCAAGCCCATCATCTTTTGCTAATGTAACAAAATTACAGAGTCATACTAAAATGAGAGAAAATGCTTGGAGGCAAAATATGGAGATATATTTCCATGGTCCTCTGAGCATTTTATCATGGTGTATATAATCAGCTTACATTCAAGAGGAAACAGTGTTCAGCTATTTAGTTGGCTGTCTATTGCTTGAAACATCTCTTGATTATTGTATATTTTCTTCTTAACATAGACTTCAGATTGTCCTAATTAACCAAGAAAATCTTTGTTATCAGCAAAGTTGACATTAGACATGAGATAACCTGGGATACTAGAGTTGTTTTTCTTACTTGGGGAAAAATAACAGTAGTGTTAGAAAAAAGAAAGGATTGATATTTTTCTTAAAAACATCAAGTAGACTTTTAAAATAACTACTACAACACCAGGGTGCCTGGAGAACAAAGGCAAGTGGCCGATGTCTGTGTCTACTGTGGCTTATCACCTAATTTCTGAAGTGCCCTAAAATCACTGGACTTTATGAAATCAGCCCGTCAACCACATTAAAATCAGTGGTTGTCATGGTGAGGACATGCTGGATATAAGGACCTTTATAGGTCAAGGCAGCACAGTTGCTCACGGGCAATGGCTAAGATTTCAGCATGGGCAGCATTGTAGGTTCTTTGAGTGATAAAATCTTAGATTTGGAGTGAATTTTAGGATAATCTCATTGCCACTCTTTATAGTCCATCCATGACGGGAAAATGCAGCCCCAGGAAGAGACTTACCCCAGCCCCCAGAAAAGTGGCGACAGAACTCAGACTGCTCAAATCTTCCAACCTGTGCTCCCCAGGACCCTAGACTGACAAGAAGGAAACTGAAAACAGGAACAACAAAAACTTTCTGGCATTGAGACTGTTTTCCTTGGAGGTAGACAACCGGGTGCCTAGAAGAGGATCGTTTTCCTTTTATATTTCAGGAAGCTGCAGCAAATCAGCAGCAGAGCACTACGTGGTGCACCTTGCTGTCCCCCCATGGGCAGTTATCCCTCATTTCTTTTTTTTTTCTCCTCCCCCCTCCCCCCAGCACACTCCTTAAGAACTGCCTTTATGTCATAATATTTTGCAAGGCCACTGCACTGAATTTTGATCTTTGTGGAGGTCTGGTTTGAAGAGGAATGTCAGAAAGTGGGAAGCAACAGGCGATAAATACATAAATATCTGAGAAGCAGCTATCACCCTCTTTGTATCTATTTAAACGTTGTTTATTTTCTCTTTTATTACAAACAACATCATATACTACTATATCCTCATTTTTTCCTTCTTAACTCCATCTAATGTCATCTTAAAATAGGTCAGATTAGAATGACAAGCAGAGATTTGGAATTCATTTATGAAAATCATCCTTTGGAAAATATACTCCAGAAACTGCTACAAAGAAGAAAAGTCCAGGGAGCCTGGGTTGCACATCTGGCCTTGTGTGCATTTCAATTAATATTAATGAGGGCCCCCCATGTGCCAGGAACTCTGCTAGAAGCTGAGAGTACAAATCATGGCTTTGCTCATTGCCAGCTGTCTAAATTTTGGGGGCTTCAAAAACTGGATCTGTAGAATAGAGTTTAACAATATTTCTCTCATGGGATTATTGTGAGGATTAAATGTGCTAATTTGTGTAAATTCCTTGGAATAATTTCTGCCATATAATCACTATTCAAGAAATGTCAGCTATTAATATTCTGATGTATTTTCTCTTAGAACCTTTTTTCTATCTTTTTGCCATCTGGCTCTGTCCCAGTGGGTCCTTTTCCAATGGCATGTCCATGAGTCTTTGCTCACCTGCCTAACCCATGTCTTGAGTTAGGTAAATGCTCTGGTTCCATTAACAAATGTTCTATCAAGGGTGGTGCATGTGGTTGATTCCATGTGGGTTTGGGGTATGGCATGGATTTGCAAAAGTTCATATAGGAGGTTACAGTTAATTCAAATGTGGGAATTGGGACATAAGGAGATAATTCAATTCTTACATATGAAGAGGAAACCTCAGTTTATGCTATATCATGGCAGGTTTCAAGTCTAGAAGAAGCGGCAGACAAAACCCACCCCCTGCCTTTCATAGTTCCCAACGCTGATAGACTGGAGAAAGCACGATGTTACCTTAATCTCAACGAGGGGACCCTGGTAAATGCTTAACAGGCTGTTTGAAAAAACAATCAAACAAAATCATTAATTTCTAGCATTTTCTGATTTCCAGGATATAAACACTTCCACCTAGGCCAATTTCGAGCTACCAGTATGTGGCCACTCAACACGGATTTGGGAAGAGAAGCACTATCGGCCCGGAGAGTAGGTGAGAGCCAGGCGCCCACGTCACAGCGTCAGCGCCACACTGGCCCCTCTGGAGTCCGGCAAATTAATGTTTTAATCCTCTGTGTCCTCACCTGTAAAGTGGGGACTGTGAGCGCTACCTTGGGTACGGGCGGTAATGCTAAATGAGATATTATAACATGTAAAATTTGAATATTGTAGGTGTTGTGCCTATCATAGAGATTTCAAAACACTACTTTCTCTCTTTTCTTCTTTTGTTAAGATCTGGACTCCAGGAATACTCTGGATACCCAGAGGTAGAAACGTTGACACCAAGGCAGAGAAATACCAGAAAAGGGTCACAGACTCCCAAAGATTTACAGTCAGTTAATGAATTCACCTATAACGCTAAACTGTTCCTGAACATAAAGCGCAATGGCAAGAGACCTTTTGCCTCATGTGCCTTTACCTGTGACTTTTCCCTCTACCAAGGTGTCACAGGATTCTGTTAGGGTGAGGACTGAACATGTTGTTTGTTTGTTTGTTTAATCTTTCCCAGTTCTTTCTTTCTCTCTTTCTCTCTCTCTCTCTCCCTCCCTCCCTCCCTCCCTCTCTCTCTCTCTCTCTCTCCCTCCCTCCCTCCCTCTCTCTCTCTCTCTCTCTTTCTTGACAGAGTCTCACTTTGTTGCCCAGGCTAGAGTGAGTGCCGTGGTGTCAGCCTGGCTCACAGCAATGTCAAACTCCTGGGCTCAAGCCATCCTCTTGCCTCAGCCTCCCGAGTAGCTGGGACTATAGACATGCGCCACCGTACCCGGCTAATTTTTTCTATATATATTAGTTGGTCAATTAATTTCTTTCTATTTATAGTAGAGACGGATCTCGCTCTTGCTCAGGCTGGTTTCCAACTCCTGAGCTCAAATAATCCTCCCTCCTTGGCCTCCCAGAGAGCTAGGATTACAGGTGAGCCACCGCGCCTGGCCTCCCAGTTCTTTCTTTAAAGGCTTGCATGTATTAAGTCTATATCGTATACCTTTGAGTGACTGATTGGTTGGCTTGAAGCCACATCATATATAAAAATAAAAGTATTTCATTTGGGGGTTTGTTTATTTTTTAACTATACTGTCCCACCCAGATGTTAGTAAGAGTGAGTTGTCCACATGTTCACCTCCGTGTCGCCTGGGCTGGTCCACCAGGACCAGCTTCCCTGCCATTGTGGGCCTTCTCTCACACTGCAACGGAGTCCTGAGTCAACCATTAAAACTCCCACCTGGAAACAACCACTCCAGATTTAACCCACGTGTTGGTCTCGTAAGAAATTAGCTTGATATCAATTTATTTCTACTTCTTGCCAACTTGAGCCAATTTTCTATTCTAAAGTTAAAGTTATTTCAATGAGAAACTAGAATAAGACACACTAATGTATCTTTAATATTTGTGCCAGACATATAATTTCAATCAATCCTGTGAGATAGACATTATTAAATTTATGTTACGTAATTTGGGACTGAGGCTCCGAGACAGTCACCTCTTCAAGTCTGCACAGATTTGTTTAGACAATTCTATAATATTCTACCTGCCTCGCCTTTACTTCCTATTCTCTCTCCAGACTCAAATACAGCAATAAATAATTAAGTTATTGCTGAGTGCCTACTAAGCACCAGTCATTAGGTTAGGCATTGTGTGGGTAAAACAGAAGGCAAGACTTCTTCTCAGCCCCCATTCTACCCGCTCTTTTGCCAGCTTCCTCACTTCTCATGACCGCTTCCTTGTCAAGACATTCTATTCCCTGGGCTTCCACGACCTAATTCTCTCCTAGTTTCTCTCTTAGAGTCTTGTGTCTCTTTTGCCCTCCTCCATTTGGGCATTAAGTTGACATTTGTTCCTCATGTCAACAATCCTAGGCTCTTTCCTCTTTCTATATATCCTCCTGGGCAAAATCACACCACACCACCAGCATCGATAGCCATCCACTGTGAGCTGAATCTTGTCCTCCCAAAATGTATATGTTGAAGTCCTAAACCCCAGTACTTCAGGATACGACTGTATATGGAAACAGAAGCTTTGATGGGGTGATTAAAGGTTAAATGAGGTCATATGGGTGAGCGATAATCCAATATGACTACTGCCCTTATAAGAAGAGGGGAACAGGACACAGGCAGGCACAGAAGAAAGACCACGTGAAGACACTGAAAGAAGATGACCATTTACAGGCCAAACAGAGAGGCCTCAGAATAAATCCGCCCTGCCAAACCTTCACCTTAGACTTTTTGCCTCTACAACTGTGAGGAAATAAAATTCTGTTGTTTAATCCTTGCAGTGGCACTTTGTTATGGAAGCCCTTGCAAACTAATACACCACCCATATGCAGGTGATAATGAAATGTATGTTTCTAAACCAGTTATCTTCTCTGAGCCCTAGACTTGGTTGTGCAATTGAAAGTTCTTCTTTTTTGGATGTTTCAAAGTGATATCTGTAAAATCAAATTAATGATCTCTCCCATCCAAATATACAGCCATCTTCTAGTTTTCTCACTCTCTATGCATCTAGCTACAGCCAAGTCTGACATATCCATCTTCATTATTCTCGTGCTAGCACATCATTATGTCCTGTCAGTTTTGTCTCCTAAATATGTGTTGAATCTATCTGCTTGTCTCCATTTCTACCAACTTAGTTTATGCTATCATTTCTCATACGTATAATTACTCAGCCTCTTGACTGGTGTTCCTGAATATGTTCTTACTTTTCCCAGTCTGTTTTCCATGCTGCAATGAATCTGTCTGATTAACACCCTTTATTCCCCCTTTTGTTGCTTTTATCAGAAAGACAAACACTTTAAGATGGTACACAAGGCAGTTCTGGGTCAATTAGCTGGAAAATCAGTTCACCAAAAGCCATTTGCTGAATTATGAGGATTTATTTTATAGTGTTCTATTTTCCCTTTCTTTTCTCCTGCCCTTGTACTTGACCTTTAATCTATCCCAACCCTCTTATAAGCTCTTGTGGATGATCGCGGAACATCTGATCCAGGAGCACATACAGAGGTAGAGCAAACGGCAGAGGGAAAGACAAATACAGAGACGGGGGCAAGACTAAAGATTCAATAAAACCCTCGGGACTTGTGTTAGGTAATTGGTCATTTAGGACCAATAGGTCCTAACCTATTTAGGACCGCCGCTCTGTGGGATGCTGCTGTTTATTCTCTCCCGCAGCAAAGGGTCAGTAGTTTCTTAGAGAATGGATGAAAAAGGAAGCAGAGGCAGGCTCTGGGCAGAGCAGGCTTACAGCTGGAGGGTGAAGGGCTGGAGCATGATGAAGTAAAACTGGAGAAACGAGAGATAAAGAGCAGCAAAAGAAGTAGAGCCAGCATTAGTTTAGGAGAATAGACTCTGGGAAATAATTTCTGGAAAATTGTCCTACTTCCCCAGCCCCTAAAAGCCCTGAAAGAGCCAGGCATTGTCATCATTCCAAGTCCATGTCATGCCAGTTTCTCCCCTACAATCCTGCTAATCACCTTCAAACAGAGCCTTCTGGAAGCCTGATGGAAGGCCTGCAGCAGTGGCATGCCCCTAGTCAAAACCACTCGGAAGGCTGAGGCTGGAGCGTCTTTTGAGCCTAGGTGGAAAGAATGATGGAGTATTTCCTACCTGGAGATGTTAAGCTGCCTCGTAGTTGCTTCAACATGTGTAGGATTACTGGTGGTCTTCAGAGGCAAGGTGGGGTTTGAGGCCTGGATTCTGGCCTTTAATGGATGTAGGTGAGAAATGTCAAATACTTTCCTAATATGTCCCCGAGTAGGCACTAATTCCACCCAACAACACCAGGGCTGATAAACAGATGTGGAGTGCATGGGTGATGCCGCCATAGGCCTTCCCACTCACTGTTCCCTCTCCCTCCAGTGCTATTCCCTCCCCTCTCTCTCTGATTCCTATTTAACATTCAGACCTTGGATAAGTTGCTGCTTCATAGGACCTTCCAAATATATCAACTTATGCATGGTACGCTCACAGTTTTATAATTGGACATTTATTCATGTGATCAGTTGACTAATGTTTGTTTTCCCAGAAGACTGTACAGCTGCATGTGGACAAGAACCACACCTGTTTTTGGTAACAACTTTTTTGATAATCCCTAGCACCTGCCAGAGTACCAAGCACATGGAGGCACTCAGTGTTCATTGAAAGTGCAGATGAACAGATGCATGAATGGCATAGCACTGATCCCAACGCTCTTGCTCTGTGGCTGGCCCGGGGAGCAGAGCCAGCCATCTCACGCCCTTGCCCTGGTCAGGCCCAGCACAGAATGACCTGTGGGCAGAGGAGGGGAGGCTGCATTGGTCTTGACACAGCGACCTCACTCTGTGCTGAGTGCAGAGCTAGACAAAAGGTTAACTATTCAATTAAATTTTAATCCCCAAGGACTAAAATTTAGCATTGGAAAGGTGACACTTGCATTGAACCACTTTAAAGCTGGGGCCAACCTCTCTCTCGCAGGCTCCTAAGTCAGCTCATGGGCAACCACGTGAACCGCCTCTCTGGAGGACTTGGCCGCCGCTCTGTGGGATGCTGCTGTTTATTCTCTCCCGCAGCAAAGGGTCAGTAGTTTCTTAGAGAATGAATGAAAAAGGAAGCAGAGGCAGGCTCTGGGCAGAGCAGGCTTACAGCTGGAGGGTGAAGGGCTGGAGCATGATGAAGTAAAACTGGAGAAGCGAGAGATAAAGAGCAGCAATAGAAGCAGAGCCAGCATTAAAATCATTTGCTGTTGGTTGAAATAGAAACTTCTATGTCCCTCATCTGCAAAGAAACCCGAGGCAGACACACACCTCCGGATATTCATTATTTAAGTCTTTAATTGGGCACTTCAAAAGATCACAATTAAGATTTTCAAAAATACAAAGTCTAAGTTGAAAGGAATCCATGGGAGCCTACACCATTGAATCTTCTTGTCTGAACCAATGGCCCTATTAAAAACAGGAGGGGGCAACGTACAAAGGCATAATTCATGAATCATTGGTTAAAGGAAGTATTCAGACGACTCCCCCCTTCAGCCCGCTAATGGGCTAAGAATGAAGAAGAAGAATGAGGACAGACTGATTATGCTGTCATCAACTCATAACTCTGCAATGGAGATAGACATGCACTCCAAGAGGCCACCCCATTCCAAATGCCTGTGAAAATAAAAGTCAGAGAAACTATGGTCCATGCCTCCATCTGTTCTGAGCTCTGCCTCTGCTTGCACACTTCAGTTCTGGCAATGTGTGCATGCTCGGTGAATGGATTCATCCACTCCTACTTTTAGGTTCTAAACAGCTCACCCCTAACGCTAAACATGCCTCCCATGCCGCCAGCAGCCTGATACCCTGGTCAGTGCTGCACTGGGCTGCAAACTTGCTTTGTCCCTGATGCTGTCACACTGGTCTTTGGTCTGCTGCCCTCGAATATCTATCCTTTCTTCTGTCCTTGAGTTCCACTACTTCTCACAACCAAGAATATTCATTTTCCTCCTAGTATGTGGAATTCTGCCCAACTTCTGCAAGCTAGAGGCAAATTAAGGAATCCCAGTGCAGCAGCTTGACATTCCATCACCATTTCCCTGAGGTTTGTTTTGTCCTTTAACCTAGCTGGTACACTTTTGCCCTCTTTTTACGTCACCAAGCCCACATGGGGTATTCTCAGGCTCCTCATCCTGCCCAGTGCTGTAGATCATCCAGGACAGAGGATCTTAGTTGTTCTTAGAAGGTTTTAGTCCTAAAGTCCACAAGCTGAGCTGTACACCTCAGAGCTGAGAAATCATGTCTCTTTTGGATTCTTCCAGAATCTTTCTGGGGATTCCATTATTTTGTGAAGCCAGGATGGCCTGGCACCATGCTCTATGTGGGCAGCCAAGATAGCCTGATGCTGAGGCCCCATCATCCCAAACTCCAGCTTTCCCAGGCATCCATCTATTGCCTGGAACACACTTTCATGAGGTCCCCAAAGGCCCCTTGACCCCCACCTGCCAGCCTACTACTTCCAGTAAGTATCTTTCCAACTTATAAGTACAGCCTTGAGAATCACCCTGATTTCTGGGAGACTGCCCTTTCTGAACAGGTTCTGGCATTTACTGAGTTTCTGATGGTGATTTCTTGGATCTAGCCTGTCTTAGGTGAGCACTGGGTGTAGCCTGCTTCTAGACATCATTTCTAGCATGTTTTCCCTGCCTTGTTTCATCTCGTTTGACTGTTGTGATGTCTCTCTGTACAGTTCAGCACAGCACACTTCTGGTGTGCCCCCAGGGAATGAGTTGGAGCCATTGCAGGAAAGCACATTGATAGCTAACTGGCCTGCAGCCATGCATGGCTTCCTTAGAAATACAGGACAACAATGGCTACATACCCGTGAATATTCTCCCAAACTCAGTGAGGACAGCTTTTCTAAGCACAATTTTCTGTAACTTTCCTCATATTTCCCTAGTTATATTACAAAAAACTGATGCTTTATTGTCACCATAGAGTTCACCGAAGAATGCAGCATTATAAAGGCAGTTGAATATTTATAAATTTAGCCATGGCAGCATTATTACAATGGTAACATATCAGACACAAGCTAAATGTCCATCCATAGGTTACTGGTTGAATAAACTGTGGGTCATTAACACAAAATAGGACTTTTCAGCTATTAAATAAGATTGATTTCTATCATATGATATATAGTATGATGTACTGGATGTATCATCAAGTGAAAAAATCAAGGAACAATAGAGTACATATAGTATGCAACTCTACCTCTTGTGTAGAAATGAGAAAGCACTGAGGTTATGTACATTTTTGTATTTATGTATGTGTATATTTTACATGCCTATATTTGCAAAAAGAAATATAGGAAGGACATACCAGAATCTAAAGAAAACAGTTACCTGTGCATGAGGAAACAGTTAGGCTGGATAGGAACAGAAGTAAGAATTTTCTGAGTATAAATGTATATAGTCATGACTTTAGAACCATGCATATGTTTTACATAGTCAGAAGCTGAAATTAAAGTTGAAGGTATGAAAAAGTGAACTCTTAAGTCAATTTTTAATAAAGATAAATCTGGCTATAAATCAAAGTGTCAAAATATTTACTCAGAGAAAATCATCCTTTATTCTAGTAACTTTGGATAAGAACTGTTATAACTCTATAGCCACAGAGGGATACATTTTAATGAAAAAATAATTGCAGAAGAAATTTTGGCTTCTTTTAGTAGGATTATTATTGGCATTAATAATTGCATAATATTTCTGAAACTCTTGTTCATGAATTGTGGGTGAGAATGAAAGAATAAATATATGAATAATGTTAGAAATCAGTTCCTCACTGAGGAATAGATGAAGATAAAAATAAGGAATCTGTGAAGCTGAGAAATAACCCTATACTTTTGCTTTTTAATTACAGAATTAGTATAAAATTTCTAAAAATTAAAAAAGAAAAGAAAAACAACAAAAGCAAAACAGTTTTGTTTACAGAACAAGCTTAGAAACAGAGAGACCCCATCACCAACAAGATCATCTAGTCTCCAGCTATACATATTCTATATCATCATAAGAAATTATTTCTTATTAAAAGAACCAGGGTTCCCTTTTTAAAAAAAAGTCTGGTTTAGGTTTGAGGCAGGAGTAATATTAAGAGCTGGAAATATTTTTTCAGAAAGCAAATCAGCAATCAAAGAATGGTGTGGATATGTCCATAATACACCTCAGACCTATGTGTTAGATCAAGTAGGACAAAAGAACTGGCTTTAGGGGCCATGGGCTAAAGTTTGGACAATTTGAACAATGAAAAGAAAAATGGAGAATACCTGCTAAAAATTGCAGAAGAAATGGTAGAATTTTTAAAAATCAGATTTTGCAACCCCTATTGTAATAGCTTATTCAGGCAAAGATTAGCAAATATTGTTAATAAATCCACTGGGTACTTCAAGAAAGTAAGACAAATGACCAGTACAGAAAGCTGTTAAGAAAGTCAAGAAATACAGGGACTAAAGATAGCCACTGCTTTATTTAGCAAAAGACATCTGTGATGGTAGCAAGATTCCTTCCTGTAGAACGATAGTGAATAAATAAGTTGACCTCCATCAGTCATTCTGCCTTGCACTGCCTGGACTTTATGTTGTTCACAAACTCTTTGAAGTTTTTCATTTTTCACTCAATTATCCCTCTTTCCTCAGCTTTGCTTCACTGGGACACAGCCGTACCCTAACGCAAGGCTTTTCCGTAACTGCCAGCAGGGCGTGCCCAGTCTCCACAACCTTTAGGAGCTAAATGAACTGGTGACATTCTCCTAAATACCTGTTGAGGTTTCACATCCCAATTTCTCAATAGTGTTTTTAAAATTAATTTTTTAAAACTCATGTGGCTATTCCAACTATTATGTCTCCTCATGAATGATTATGTACTGAACTTTTAGTATTTCCCATATTTTGCAGATGACTTTCGATTTATTACTGTCTTCCTTTTCTCCCAAGCTCCTGTTGTTCTAAAGGGCAACTCCAAAAGCCACATAGATGAACTGAGCAAATGTCTGACCATAAATATTCTTGAGCTGCTCATATTCTTAAATCTTCCTGGGTAGGCCAGTAGGCTATCCTGTGAATACACTGGTCATCTCTCCCCAAACAATGCCCCTCTACAGTGTTACTCTACTGTTCGATTTTCGGGCCTTGCCCTGGGTCTCAGCTTTCTCACCGTCTGCACTTCCTGCTGTTTACATCATCACACAGAACGCCTTCCTCTGTCCTCCAGGCTATACGCCCAGTGGCCCATCACTTTACCGCTTTTTGTTTATTTTTTAAATCATGATTCTGCATATTTCTGGATGAATGGATGAAACTGGACAATTGATGTCCTAACTGTGCCATTGTAAATCCTCATACTTCTCCATTTTTCTTTTTCTTTTTTATTTCTGCTATGATAGGTTAGCGTGAGCATTTTATCTAGCTCTCAGTCTCAGATGGAATGCTTCTAATATTTCACCATTAAGTGTGATGCATGCTGTAAGTTTTTAGTAGATACTCTTTATTGTATT
This sequence comes from Microcebus murinus, assembly GCF_040939455.1. Taxonomy (NCBI): domain Eukaryota; kingdom Metazoa; phylum Chordata; class Mammalia; order Primates; family Cheirogaleidae; genus Microcebus; species Microcebus murinus. The sequence continues at coordinate 5,219,145 of NC_134111.1, forward strand.
GAAGAAAAGCCCTTTTACTCCTGGAATTCTAGGAGATTTTATCATGAATGGCTTTTTTATCACATAATTTTCTATATGTATTGAAGTGAGATATCTCCTTCATTCTGTTAATGTAGAGAATTACAATAATTGATTTTCAAATATTAGACTAACTTCACATTCCTAGAAAACATTCAACATGGTCAAGATTTATTTTCTTTTTTGTATAGATAGCTGAGTGTTTGCAAATATACAAAAAAGACTTGTATCTTCATGAAATAAAATAACATACTATTTACCTTTCTTACAATGGCCTTGACAGATTTTTCTAACAAAGGCTAGCTGGGCTCATAAAACAAGTTGGAAATGTTATTTTCTTCCCTGTTCTTTAAAAATATACTTAAGTTTGGTGTATATCTTTCTTAAATGTTTACTAGAATTCATCAATGAAATAATCTGGGCCTGGAGTTTTTGTTGGAAGTTCTAAAATTATAGTTTCATTATTTTTAATAGATATAGAATTATTTAGCACTATATTTTTATCATGTCAGTTTTGGTAAATGATATCTTTCTAAAAATTGATCCATTTGATTTATGTTCTTGAACTTATTGGCAAATTTTTTCACAATATCCTATTATAATATTTTAATGTCTGCAGGACCAATCATGGTGTACTTACTAACTTCTGATGTTTTTCATCAGCATTTTCACTAGCTATCAGTTTTATTAACATTTTCAAAGAGATATCTTTTTTGCTTAAAGAATTCTATGGTATATATTTGAAGTTCACAACATGATGCTATGGTATACATGCAGATGGTAAAACGGCTACTCTAGTGAAGTGGATTAACATATCTAACATCTCACAGGGTTACTTTTTTAAGTGTGAGACGAGCAGCTAAAGATCTACTTATTTAGCAAAATTCTTGATATGATACAACTGTACTAACTTTGGTCCTCGTTTTTGCATTCGATCTCTAAACTTATTCCTCCTATGTGGCTGCTATTTTGTGTCCTTCCACTTGTGACTTCCCATTTCCTCTCTACACATTCCTGCCCATGTCCTCCAGGCCCGTTTATGTGGCAAATAGCACAGGCTCCTATTCTGAGACTGAATAAAATTACATTTTTTATACACACACATATATGTACACATGTACACATATACATATATGATACTACATTTTCTTTGTCCATTAATCCATCAGGGGACATTTAGATTGTTTCCGTGCCGTGGCTATTGTGAATGATGCTGCCATGGATACGGGAGTGCAGATGTCTTTACAAAGTGGAGATTTCATCTCCTTTGGGTATACACCCAGAACAGGGATTGCTGGATCATATGCTAGTTCTATTTTTAATTTATTTCGGAACCTCTTCTAGCTATTTTAAACTATGTAATACATTATTTTTAACTATACTCTAACCCTACTATACTCTCTAATACTAGATCTTAGTTTTTCTAACTATATTTTAATATCTATTTCTATTAACCATACCCTCTAAATGCCCCCTCCTTGCTAATCTTCCCAACCTCAGGTAACCACCAGGCAACTCTACCTCCATGAGATGCACTTTTATAGATCCCACATGTGAGTGAAAACATGCACTATCTCTCTCTCTCTATGCCTGACTTATTCACTTAACATAATAATCTCTGCTTTCATCAATTTGCTATAAAGGACAGGATTTCATTCTTTTTATGGTTTAGTAATATTCCACCATGTATATGTACAACATTTTCTTTATTCATCCACTGATGGACACTGAGGTTGAGTCCATATCTTGGCTATGTGTATGTCTTCTTTCAAGAAATATCTATTCAGATCTTTTGCCCATTTTTAATTGGATTATTTGGATATTTTTGCTATTAAGTTGTTTGAATTCCTTATATATTCTGGTTATTAATATCTGATTAGATGGATAGGTTACAAAAATTTTCTCCCATTCTGTAGGTTGTCTCTCACTTTGTTAATTGTTTTCTTTACTGTACAGTAGCTTTTTAGCTTGATATAATTCCAAGTGTCTATTTTTGCTTTTGGGGTCTTCCTCCAAAAGTCTTTACCCAGACCAATGTCTTAAAATGTTTCTTTAATGTTTCCTTCTAAAAGTGTCATAGTTTCAGATCTTACATATGTCTTTAACTCATTTTGATTTGACTTTTGTATATGATGAGAGAAAGAGGTGCAGCTTCATTCTTCTGCATATGATAACCCAGTTTTGCCAAAACCATTTGAGGAACAGACTGCCCTTTCCCCAGTGTATGTTCTTGGCACCTTTGTCAATAATGAGTTTGCTGTAAATGTCTAAACTTACTTCTGTATTCGCAATTCTGTTTCACTGATGTATGTAAGTGTGCCTGTGTGTGTGTTTGTGTGTGTGTGTGTCATTATCACACTGTTTTGGTCACAATGGCTTTGTAGCATATTTTGAAGTCAGATAGTGTGATGCCTCCAGCTTTGCTCTTTTTGCTCAGTATCGCTTTCGCTATTTGGAGTCTTTTTTGGTTCCATACGGATTTTAGGATTTTTTTTTTCTACTTCTGAGAAGAATGTCATTGGTGTCTTGATAGAGATTGCATTGAAACTATAGATCTCTTTGCATAGCACTGGCATTTTAACGATATTAATGCTTCCAATACATGAGCATGGGATATTGTTCCGTTGCGTGTGTATGTTTGTGTATTCTCTTCAAATTCTTCCATCAATATTTCTTGAAGAGATTTTTCACTTCTTTGGTTAAATTTATTCCTAGGTACTTTATATGTGGTGTAGCTATTGTAAATGGAGTAGCTTTCTTGATTTCCTTTTCAGTTTATTTGCTGTTGGCATATGTAAATGCAACTGATTTTTTGTATGTTGATTTTGCATCCTACAACATTATTGAATTTGTTTATAAGTTATAACAATTTTTTTAGGTGGAGTCTTTAGGTTTTTGTAAATATAATATCATGTCATCCCTGAAGAAAGATAATTTGACTTCTTCCTTTCCAATTTGAAAGCCCTTTCTTTCTTTCTCTTGTATAATGGCTCTGGATAGGAATTCCATTACTATGTTGAATAAAACTGGTGAAAGTGAGCATCTTTGTCTTGTTTCAGATCTTAGAGGAAAAGCTTTTGATTTCCCCCATTGTATAGGATGCTAGCTATGGGTTTGTCATATATGGCCTTTATTTTTTGAAGTATGTTAATTTTATACTCATTTTTTATCACATAGGGATAATAAATTTTGTCTAATACTATTTTTAGCATCTATTGAAATGATGATGTTTTTTGTCCTGGATTCTGTTAATGTGATGCATTTACTCAATGACTTGCATATGTTGAACTGTCCTTGTGTTTCTGGGAAGAATCATGGTGTTCTGTTGGATTTGGTGTGCTACTATTGTTTAAAGGATTTTTGCATTTATATTCATAGAGATATAGACCTGCAGTTTTATTTTTGCTGTGTCTTTGTCTGGCTTTGGTATGAGGGTAATGTTGGTTTAGTAGAATGAATTTTGAAGGGTTCCTTCATCTTCGATTTTTTTGTAATAGTTTAAGTAGATTTTGTATAGGTTATTTTTTAAATTTATGCTAAAATTCAGAATTGAATCCCTCAGATCCTGGGCTTTTATTTGATGGAAAACATTTTTTGCTGCTTTGATCTTGTTACTTGTTGTTGTTATGTTCAGATTTTCTGTTTCTTCATGGTTTAATCTTGGTAAGTTGTATGTGTTTAGTAATTATTTTTCCTAGGTTTTCCAATTTGGTGGCATATAGTTGTTCATAATAATCTCCAGTGATCCTTTATGTTTCTCTGGTGTCAATTATTATGTATCCTTTTTAATTTCTGATTTTATTCATGTCTTCTGTCTCTTTTTTTAGTTAGCTTAGCTAATGATTTACCGATTTTGTCTGTCTTTTCAATACACCAATTTTTCATCTTATTGATCTTTTGTATTTTTTAGTATCAATTTAATTTATTTCTTTTTTGATTCTTATTATATATTTCCTTCTACTAGTTTTAGATTTGATTTGTTCGTGTTTTTCTAGTTTCTTGAACTGCATAATTTGGTGGTTTATTTGAAATCTTTCTATTTTTTGATATAGGCATTTATTGCTATAAACTTCTGTCTCAATACTTCTTTTTTCCATATCCCAAAGATTTTGGTATGTTGTGTTTTCATTTTTATTTGTTTTAAGAAATTTTTAAATTTCCCTCTTAATTTCTTCATTGATCCAATGGTCACTTAGGAACATGTTTTTTTTCTTTTAATTTTCATGTGTTTGCATATTTTCCAAAGCTTCTCTTATTATTGATTTCTAGTTTTATTCCATTGTTGTCAGAAAAGATACTTGATTAGATATTAACTTTTTTGAATTTGTTGAGATTTGTTCTGTGCCATAACATATGATCTATCCTGAGACTGTTCTATGCACTGACGAAGGGAATGTATATTCCTTAGTTGATGAAATATTCCATAAATGTCAATTAGGATCATTTGGTCTAGAATGTTGTTTACCTCTAGGTTTCATTGTTAATATTCTGTCAAGATAATCTTTCCATTACTGAGAATGGAGTGTTCAAGTCTCTATATTTGTATTGCAATCTTTCTCTCCCTTTAAAACTATTAATTTTTGCACTATATATTTGGGTGCTTTGGTGCTAGGTGCATATATACTTATAATTTTTATATATTCTTTCTGAATTGGTCCCTTTATAATTATATAGTGGCATTCTTTATCTCTATTTATAGTCTTTCACTTGAAGTCCATTTTATCTTATGCAAGTATAGATATTCTTGCTCATTTTGGGTTTTTATCTGCTTGAAATATTTTCTTACAGTCCTTCACTTTCAGTCTGTCTTTATAGTGAAGTCAGTTTCTTGTAGGAAACATATAGTTGGAACTATTTTTTATTTATTCAGCTACTCCACATGTTTCAGTTGGAGAATTTAATACATTTACATTCAATGTTATTATTGATTGTTACTTGCTTTCTGGTTGCTTCATAACTACCCTCTTCCTTTCTTACTCTCTTTTTTTGTGATTAGTGATTTCTATGGTTGTAGGTTTAATCCATTGCTTTTTTTAAAAGTGTATCTATTATAGGCTTTTGCTTTTGCTTTGTAGTTACCACGAGGTTTACAAAAACCATCTTATAGATATAATAAGTGATTTTAAACAGATGACAATTTAACTTTGATCACAAAGAAAAGAAAAGCAACAAATGCAAAAAAGGAATTATGAAAAAACTCTAAAGTATAACTCCAACTCCCCTCATTTTGACTTTTTTCTGTCTCAATTTACATATTTTTATATTGTCTATCTCTTAACACATTAGTGTCATTATAGTTATTTTCACAAATGTATCTTGTGTCTTCAAACTAGAGATATCAGTGATTACATACAAGAATTACAGTAGCAGTATTCTGAATTCATGTACTTAGTTTTGACAGTGAATTTTATACCTTCAAATGTTTTCTTTTTGCACATTAACATCTTTTTCTTTCAGATCAAAGAACTCCCTTTAGAATGCCTTGTAGGACAGGTCTGGTAGTGATGACTTCTCTCAGCTTTTGTTTGTCTTGGAAGAACTCTCCTTCACCTCTGAAGGAAAGCTTCATGTATTTCAGTAATTTGGGGGTTTTTTGTCCTTCAGAATTTTTAACATCTCACTCCCATTCATCCTGGCCTATACAGTTTTCCCTGAGAAGCCTGTTGCCAGATGAATCATAGGTCCTTTATTTGTTATTTGCTTTTTTTCTCTTATTGCTTTTAGGGTACTCTCTTCATTCTTGAGAACTGAGAGTTAGATTATTATATGACTGGGGTAATCTGATTTGAATTGAATCTGTTTAGTTATAGCTGACCTTTTTGTACCTGGATATTTGTATCTTTTTGTAGGTTGAGAAAGGTTTCTATTGTTATTATTATTATTGAATAAGATTTCTATCCCTTGCTCTTTCTCAACTTCCTCTTGAATCCCAATAACTTTTAGGCTTGCTCTTTTGAAGTTATTCTCTATATCTTGCAAATGTTTCTTTTTCCTTGTCATTATTTTTTTGTCTCTGTGTATTTTTCATTAGCCTGTCTTCGAGCTCACTGGTTCTTTTGCTTAATACATTCTACTGTTGTGAGCCTCTAACGTATTTTTCAGTTCAGCAAATGTATTTTTTAGTTTTCCAAATTTATGTCTGATTTTTTAAATTATTTCAATCCCTTTGTTAAATTTCTCTGATACATTTCTGAGTTGGTTTTCTGTGTTATTCTTGGAGTTTGCTCAGTTTCTTTAGAACTACTATTTTGAATTCTTTATCTGAGAGCTCACATATCACCAACTCTTTATGATTGGTCACTGGCTCCTGGCTTTGTTGATTTGGGAAGGTCATGGTTTCCTGTTTGCTGTTGTTTATTGTGGTTGTAGGTCTATGGCTTCACACTAATGGATTAGTTATTTATTCTAGTCTTTGATGGTTGGTTTGTTTTGGTCTTTCTAATGTATGTTTGCTTAGAGGTTCTTTGTATTTTCCTGTGAGTCCCATTAATCCCAGATCATTGTCTTCTTTTCAGCACTAGATGGTACCTTCAGCTCAGATTTGCCTTGGCTCTCCCAAATGTTAGGACACTGCCCATCCTGTATGGAGAGGGTTTCAAAAATGATCTTTGCCCATGTGGGAAGACTGGCTGTGGGTCTGTGCCCAAAAGGCCCATGGAACATGTCTCTCACAGCATAGGGCTGCTATACAGCACTCTGATTTGTTGTTTTCTTTCACTGAGATAAAGAGCAGAGTTTTATGGGCTGAGATTTTTAGTCCTGCATCACCTCTTTGTCTATAGCTACCCTTAGGGTTTCTTTTTCCTTCTAAAGAAATATCCTTCATGTGTTGAGGCAAAAATGGTTTTCCTGCAATGGAACTGAAGATGCTGGGGAAGCTGGTTATCTATATCAATCTTATTTTTTCCAGTATAGAAAGCATAAATGCAGAAAAAATTTTCTGTGCATGGTGACTGACAGATCAGGGGAGAGACATCATGGACACAGAGAAGTCTGTTTCTTTTGCCATTTCCTCAGAGTTTTTCACTTCTCTGTGCCTCTGATGATGGTCTCAGCCTCATATTTGAGCTCTTAGATATTGCTGATGATAATCTTGGCAATAGATAATTGTTTTTGGCTTTCTGTGGGGCACATTGAAGCCAGGTTGCTTCTACTCCATCATTTTGGTGATGCCACTTCCAGCTAATTCAGGTTTCAGAGTGTTTATCTCCGTATTCTTTCTGGTCTGGCTACTCTATGCCCTGGGAAGCTCCCACTCTGGAGATTGCAGACTCAACCTTATAGGGGGATCTTAAATACAATGTACAGGGGCTACTGTTTTGGACTGAGCTCCTGCAAGGTCCTGACAAACCAAATCAAACCAGAATGGAGTCACTTATGCTAAATGCTATATAATCAGACTGACTTAGAAATGGGTCATTTTTCTAAAACAACAACAACAACAAAAACCCCAGGAGATTTACAGCAAGTAGGGGCCCAGTCAACCTGACTTTAACCCATAAAAGGAATGTAACTTTGAAACAACTGATCTGCTTTTGCTCCTTGATTCTGTTTTCCTAAGCAAAGCACCTTTCTATTTCATAGGTGGAATGCTGCCTTATTCATGAATTGCTTTTAAAAAAAAGCCAATTAGATCTTTGAACTCAGTTTGTTGACATTTTCTTCTTTGACCATTTCATTTGCACGATGAGTTGCACCTTTTCTCTTCAAGAAATACATGTTTTAAAAATCTCTAGTTTTGTCCTATTTTGTTTTTTTTTTTCCTCTTGTTGAATATTCTCCAATAGCCCTTCAATTAATTTTCCTTCTCTGTGACTCAAAAGGTTGATGCTATGGATTTCACCAACCATATTTCAAGTTGGATTTGGCCAAGAGGAAGCACAGATAAGATACGGAAGGTTGGCAGGAGAGAGTTGGGTAAACTATCTCCTCTGCTTCTTTCCTGCTGAGCCACCAAGTGGCAACAACTGAAATTCTCCTCTTCCAGTCACGACTCATGGTCAGTGGCTATTTCCATAGCTATCACCATAGCTTCTTTGGTGTTCTAACAACCACGTTCTCTCCTTGCCCTTTTCTTTTGTTTTTAACTTAATCAACATTTTCTAGTTTCTTCAGTGGAAGAGTCTATCTGAATTAGCACACCAATTTTTGAAAGTAGCAGTCTTCAAACACTTTTTGTGGCTTTGAATGGACCTAAATGTAATGCCCCGCTAATCTATAGCTGGACTATAGCTGGACTTCAACTGGCTGCTTAAGCTGTAGACCTAAATATCTAAATTACTATTGGGAAATTTCATGCAATGTACTCCAGGTACCTAGAACACAATATACTGTGAACTAAATGTTCTATAGCTCACTTTAATCATTTCTTTATTTACAGTTGCTTACCTAGTTGAATAGCCTTTGTCAATAGCAAATTTGGATTCAAGTGACAAGATTGAAGGCCAGAAAATATGTGAAAATTTAACTGTGGTTCTCAGAGATTTTTACTACTCAACCTACAAATAATTTAAAGAATGCCTTTTTTTTTTTTTTTTTTTTTTTTTGCTGTCCTCATCTGCACAGGGGGTTTCTTTCTTTTTCACTTTTCACTTAAGATAGAGATTTTGGGAATCTCATCTTTATGCAGTCTTCTGTTGAACTCTTTACCTTGGAAAAGCCCTAGGCTTTTTCTCCCCTCTTCATTTATATGCTGAAAAGAGAAGCTGAAAGAAATCAGTGTTAGCAGATATCCTATGAATGAAAATTAGCTTTCACAGTTTCTTAACTTACAGAAATTTTATTTTCAACTTATACCTCATTTATCCTTTCTTTCTTCCTTTCCTTTCCCTCTTTGGCTAATTCTGTAAATCATCTTTTTTATTTTAATCAAAATACTCACTTAATTCCAGGGGGAGCACTTTTATAGTATTTATCCCTCCATTAAATTGGCTGAATGGATCTTCTATGATGAGTCTTAAGTATCTTGAGAGGGTGGTTGATTAATGACCACTTGCCCCAACCTCTACTTCCCATGAAGTGCATGTAGCATATGGATGTTATATAACTTAAAAATAGAGCTTGAGACCCAGGAAACCCAGGGAAGTTTTACCATAACTGAAGTGATTTTAACTTTGCTGAGTACTTTGATCCTTCTGGCTCAATACTTAAGGATCACTTGATCCAAATAGTGGAGTGGTGGTCATAGCAGTAAACCATTGCTCTCCATCAAAATCCGTTCTCCTCTACTCATTGTTTGATGTCCTCACTGAGAGAGAGCTGGCCTGCCGGAACCTGCACTTACCACCCTTCTTTGCTTCTAGGTGCAGTCGGGTCACTTCCTATCGTGAATTTGTAAGATGGTGGTGTGCCTTTTTCATTATTACTTTTTCTTTCCACCAGCTGGCTGTAAATGGCTCCAATACTGGGATGTGAGCAGTAAGATAGAAGTTGTGAAAGTGAAAGTCCCTGAAAGAAAGTTACCGTGGACATTGTCTTCCATCATTGAAATCAAGTTACCCCTCAACAATAACATATTAATTGGAGAAGAAGTCACTGTTATTTTGTTAAACCACTGAATATTGGGGGTTCATTACCAAAGTAATATGGTCTAAATTCTCATGTCCCTGCAAAATTTGTATGTTGAAATCCTTACGCCCAAGGTTATAGTATTAGGGAGTGGGGGTTTAGAAAAGGATTAGACTGTGGGGGAAGAATACTCATGAATGAGATTAGTGTCCTTATAAAAGAAGTGCTCTTGCCCCTTCCACACTGTGAGATGGCAAATGGTGGCTGTCCATGAATCAGAAAGTAAGCAGTCACTAGACATGGAATTTGCCAGGGTCTTGATCTTGGACTTCCTAGCCAGAAAAACTGTGAGAAATTAATTTCTGTTGGTGATAAGCCACCTACTTTCTGGTATTTCATTATAGCAGCCTGAACAGAGTAAGGTACACAGGTAGTGGTTGAAATTTACATTTATTATATTCTTCAATTTACTCCAATTTTATTAGGAATTATTGAAGTTTGCAATTTACTAGGAATTTTTAGACATTTTCTTTAATTGTCCTGGAACACTTGATGGCAAATCTTAAAACTAGTTTACAAACAAGGAAACTGATACTTACACAAGCTTCTTACTGTGCCCAAAGTTAAAGCAAAATGCTTAAGCACCTATCATTTTTAGATGACTAGAATATTTTCCCTTCATCACTCTTATTCTAATAGCAAAATCCTTCTCCTTATCCATTGGTTGATAATATGACCTATCCCAGCCAATATTGGTCCTCTATTCTACTAGTCATAGTAACGTCAGAATAGGCATCTCAAGATGACACAGAGCTCATCCGAGCACTCCACTGAATTTGATATACACAGGTTGAGAGAAAATAACCCATGTTGGCAAGCACCCTTTCTAGCAGAGAGATTGACTTCCTCTGCAAAATGCAGCCCAACATGGATAAAAGAGGCAAGGGAGGATCAGGACAGAACCCTGACTGTGTTGAGTTCCTGGGAACCCTGGGACCCTGGTGTCTTGGTTCCCGTGAGCTTCCCTAATACTCGCTGTAGTTACCTGAGCCAGTGAAGTTACAGTTAGGCTTCAACTTGTTTAAGTTGAGTTTCTGGCACTGGCAGTCAAAAAAGAAAACTAACATAGGCATAAAACTTTCAAATAAAGATGACACAAACCAGGTTTACTTCACACCAAAGACTTCAAATCACATCTGCCTACCAATACTTTTTACTAAGCTTTATTTAATACCCATATATGTCCTTGTTGCTTATCTTTTTCTGACAAGGTAACTCATATGCCTTTGCTGTGTATATATTTCCTTGAGATTATGCAGCACTCTTATTGATATTGTGTGAATTGAGAAAGTTGGCAGCTGTGATGTCCCTCTAGTTCTCATTTCCTTCTGTTGAATTTAGGAACCAAAGTTCTAAATTAAAAAGTCAAAATTACATAAAAGTCTCCTCCAAATCAGAGTTCATTTTTTAAAATAAAGAAAATCCTCTTTTTAGCATCTCCAATTGTTCACATCGTCAAACCTTAGAAAAAATGAAGAGCTTCTAAAACCAAATTTTAAATATGTCTATATACATTTGTGTACATGAATAAAACTTTTTGGGTGAAAATTAAGCATTGAAAGGAGAGCTCCAACATCACTTGCTTTATTTATAGATGAGAAGCTGATGATGAGGCCGACATCGGCTCTCTTGTATTCAACACAAGCACATCAGATATACAAATAGGCCTGGAATGAAACCCACAGAGCTTTCCCAGAGGTGGGAGCAATATTTTAACTTAAAATTCATTCTGTTCATATAAATTCAACTATGTTTATCATTATAGTGAGTGCATCCCAGGTATAGGATAAGAAAATAAATGCTCATGAATCCCATATGACAGCGGGCGCGGACTGTTAATACAGACAAAAACGCCGTCATTGTTCACACCACTGGGTATGCTGTAAACGAAGTGGCTTTTCATTCCTACCTCTGTCTAGAGGAAGGATTCATCCTTCCCAGTCAGGAAGTTACTCTTTTCTTTTAACGGAGAAGGGCTTATTATCCATCCAATCAAGGAAACAGGTAGCTAAAAAGAGAAACAGAAAGCTCACATTAGAAAGGGAAAAAAGTATAGGGCCATACAAAGAAAGCAAAAACATACCCTCAATATGTGTAAATTTGTGGCAAACATTTCATACAACACATTGGAAATCACTAAAGTTTACTTTAAATGTCATGCCAGAGACATCTGACTTAAAGTGCAAAGTGAAACAGCAAATAAGCAAAGTGGAAGAATTTTCTTTCATGTAGCAAGAAAGGATAGAACATGTATATGATCTACCCAAAGGAGATAACAGGATGAGGACTCCCTAGGACACTTGGGAAGAAATATGTAGAATTCAGGGATTTATTTTTGACTCAGCCATGACATTCATAATTGCTTTATAAAATGACACAGAAGTAACTTTGGAGTAATACGCTCATGTTTTCAATTCCAGAACTGATACTGCATCTTCAGACTACATAAAGGTGTGAGTTGAAGAAACCTTCAAACATGTCTGGATTGAGTGGTCCCTATGTGACTATTGTAGTCAAGAATGGCGCCCAGATGAGCCTCTGTTAAAAAGGTAAATTATCTGCATTCCTTCTCCCACCCATCCTGACTCCTAAGGAGGAGCAGAACATCTGAGGGATGAGGGTCTGGTGGTGCCCCTGTCTTGGGTTTCCCCACTTGGTGGTGTTACGGAGCTCATTGCTCAGTCCTGCCTGGGCTGCCCTGGGGACACAGTGGTATCTAGATGTTAAATGATGTACTCAGAGCTAGATCCACCTGAGTCCCATTTCCTTCCTCACAGAATCCTTTGAGGATTTGCTTCATTAACTTCTATTATCTAGAGCAACAGAATTGTGATGTAACAGTGTGTGTGTGTGTGTGTGTCTGTGTCTGTCTGTGTTGATACTGTTCAAAATCGGGGATAAAAAGCTGAAGAGAGATTCTATTTCCAAGAGCTGCTCAATCTGTAAGATGCTGGAGAATTGTCTGATTCCTAGTCCAAGAAACCTCTGCCATTTCTGATAGAATATTCTGCAATAGATGCAGCCGGCAGCAGGCAGAGAATTACTTGAATAAAGATGCCAGTTTACCTTAATCTACAGGCATTTGCTCTAGCCTCTGATTAGAATGGAATAAAGTATATCGTATGACATTTGATCATCCGAATGCAGATCAAATAGATGAGGAGACCGCACGTGCTGAGCGCCTGTTGGGGCCACCTGGGTATGTGAGTGTTCTCTCCTGCTTCTGCACAGACGACAGGGTTAAACAGCTCCCGGAATGAAAAAGTTATTTCTGATATAAGCAATCTTCTTATTTAGGCCTTGGGGAAAATGGCTCCCTGCAGCTTTTATTCTACATTCCTACTACCTAGGTGACAATCTAGAGAAGAAGAGGGGTTTGTATTTCAAATGATGCGCCGCCAACCCTTCCTGCAGGAAAAACAAATTTTTGCCACAAAGAACACCAGAGAAATCCCGTCAACCTCACGTTCTGATGGCAGAGTCCAGTAAAGTTACATAAATAAGGGGAAAATAAGCTTCCTCATTGTTTTGTTTATTATTGGTGCCTTTACATTTTGTTTCTGGAACAATACCTTATTTTTTTCTTTTTTCTTTTTTCTTTTTGGCAATCGATAGTATATTTTGTAAAAATAACAGTTTTCTGCCCATAGATGGAAATTTGACAGTTGACTCAGGTCACCTGTCCACTCCGACTGTGTTCTGTCATCAATCAGATGCAGTCCCAGCCTCGGGCTCCCCTCTCTCCACTGCCCCGGAGGATCTGAGCAGGAACTCCACCCTGAGGCTTCTCTCTCCGTTTCAGGTCATCTCCAAACCAAGCCCTTGGCTCTGACCTCAGTGCCTTCCCGTGCGCAGCCCGCTGCGTCACTTGCCTTCTCCTCCCCGTGTCACCAGGACTCAGCTTCGCTCTTCCCGGCAGCCTCACTCAGGACCATGCGGACCTGTCACTTCTAAGGTTCAGGGACACTTCAGCCCTCAGAAACTCCTCCTCAAGCTCTTCAAGCTTCATCGTTACCCAGCTATCATTTGTTGACCATTTCGTGCATTTCAGATTCCTGTAATATTAATTGCTACTGCTGATTGAGCAGTGGCTGTGACCCAGCCAAGACAGCAACTCACACACATTGACTCGTTGATTCCTCACATGCAATCTCTGCAAGGCAGATGCCATTGCTGTCCTGATTTTAAGGGGGATAATAAAGTACAGCAAAGGTGATTAACCCACCCAGGGTCACAGAGCTGGTAAGTGGCGGTGATCGCATTTGGACCCTGCTAATGTGTCTCAGGACTCTATGCTCTGCATCACTGAGGTATGCTGGCCTTACATTTGGTACTACATTTTATCTCAATTTTAAAAAGTCTGGGTCATTGTCTATCCCAGTTTTACAGTTGAAGACATGAAAACTCAAAGAGATTGAACAAACTTCTCACCATCCCATACCCAGTTAATGTCAGAATTGGGGTTTGAATTTAGGTCTAACTGACGTCAAAGAACATGTATCTTCTAGGAGAATCCAGAAATATCTTCCCTCTGTTGTGGTCCCATAATTTTGAAATTCACATTTTATATTGGTTGTATTCTACCTCTTACGATACTTATCTTTCATGTGAATGTTAAAAAGCATATAGCCAGCTCTCACCATGAGCCAGACACAGGCTTAGGCATATGGGGACAGATGGAGAGATGGACAGCACCCAGTCCCTAAATTTTAAATATCAGAGATGGGGCTAGCACCGTTCCAGCTAAGAGCCTGAGTCACTGATGCAAACTCAAAATAGGAACCTCATTTCTTAACCACAGTTTTGCAGGATTCTGCAGGCAGGAATTCCCAGGGATCAAAGGGAAGCCAACACAGCTCTTCTGCCAGCCTACCCAGCCGGTGAACAGGAGTATAATTTTTTCCTGTCCATTTATTCAAGGTCTCAAAAACAGGGGAGCTTTTTTTTTAATTTTCAAAATTGAAAACTGCAGTATATAAATATTTTCCTAAAGTCATTATTATGACTTTACACTCAGTTTGGAGGGTTCTGAGACCTTCCTACAAACCTCTGATCCTAGCCCAGGAGGTCCTTCAGGATGGCCTTGTTAGTCTTTCTAATGTTCTTGTTTTTTGGTTTAGCAACACTAAAGGATTTATAATCGCCTAAGCAACCATGGTCTCTCATTCTGGCCCCCTGACTCTGTTTTTTCTTCTCATTAGGTAAATAGCCTTCTCCTCTTTGCCTGCCTGGGGAAATCCTAGTCATCACCTAAAAACCAAGTCAGTATAAATTTCTTCAGCAAAGGTGTCCCTGATCTTTAACTGCAATCACTCCTGCCCTTCTTCCTTGTGTTTATTTCTGTTATTTTATAATTGGCACTAAATTAATATATTTACACATCTGTGTCTTATAGAGTGTGCGTTCACTGGTGCATGAGAGGTGCTGTTATTTGGTATGTTATCTGGACTAGAAGGGGCAGATCACAGTTCTCGAGAACTTTGAGCCTGGGAACCCCTGGAAGACTCTCAGCTGAACTGGACTGCAAACACCTATACACAGTGTGGCCAGGTGGCCAGGTCAGAGTTCCCATCAGTGTCCCAGAGCAAGAAATTGGATTCTCTGGGACAACCAGCCAGTCTGAAGTGGGACAGAATGGCAACGTGAGGCTGAGCCAAGGTCTCCAGAGAGAAGTGAGATAGACAAGAGGCAAAAGTTGGACACAGGAACCAACTATGAAGTCACATCCATGAGAGAAAAAACCCAGGCACAGGGCCAGAGGGGAGCAGGTGCAGAAAGGGAACAGGCCAAGCAGAAGGGACTCAGGACAGGGATAACTGGGGCACGTGTCCCACATGTGTTGGGGCCACATCCCTGTTGCCTGTGGAAGGTGTCGGGTCAGGATAGGATGGACTGATTTACAGACAGGATTGAATCCTAAAATCCTGCTATTGACGGAAGGAGGTCTCCTTTTACCTGTTCAAAGACCTCGCAAATTCTGTGGTCACCAATGCACAGTGGGTTTTGAAAAGAATTCAAAAAGCTGAGCCTATGGTGTCCCTAACAGGCTCTGTCATAGCTTTGCTGTATCTATTGCTTTCTGTGAAATGCAGCATAGCATTCCTTGCAGGACACTGGGATAACGGATTACATTTTCTGATGACTTTAGCTGACGTCATACATGAATGACAGGAGAATGTTTCTTTGAGTATTTTAAAAAACCTATTTTCTACTAATTAATTAATGGGATCACAGGACTCGGTCCCTGGGCAAGAACATCAAAGATGAAAATTGCATGTAGAATCATTAGGATTTGGAGAAAAGTTTTTGGCTTCTGTGAATGTCCAAGGCTATTTCTGGTTTTATATAAGACAGTACACACCTAACAGATCCTTGTTTACGTACTCCAAGGGATTATGTTAATTTTTCCTGAATGGAAGTGATAGCAGTAGCACATGCTTAGTTCATTTCAGTGCAGAGAACTATAAAAATCAATGCCAATTGTGCTCACCTTTTATATGTGCACGGGAACCTGTGACACGAGGTGGAAGCACATTTTCCTACTTACATTCACCACACATTTATACACTCTCACAAGCTTTGATCTTGGGCAAGTTATTTAGTATCTTTGAGCCTCCACTTGTCCATAAAAAAGAGAATGTATAGAAAACTGTATATGTTTGCTGTCAGAAGGAAATAAAAGGGCACGAATGTAAAAATCTCTAGCACGGTCATCAGCAATTATTAGTTGCCTTTGTGTCTTCTACACCCAAGGACATAGAAGCTTATTTCTTGGGTCTTTTAGGACCTACACCCATCTTGCCTGATCCTTCATAAAATCCTGCCCCACTGCTTCCCCACTGAGAAGTCACTAAGTCAGACCCATCCCTTCTCATATTTACTTATTTATTTTCACATCTATTTACTGATTTCCAAACCAGTTGACTCTAAGTTTACACTTGATGCCAGTGTGAGTTTCCTGTGGCTGCCATAACTAATTACCTCAAACTTATTGGCTTAAAACAACACACATTTATTATTCTATCACAGTTCTGGATGTCAGAGGTCTAAAATCAAGGCATCAGCATGACTGTGGTCACTCCAGTGGCTGGAATAGAAGACACCCCTTGTTTCTTTCAGCTGCTGCTGATGGCTGCCAGCATTCCTTGGCTTGTGGCTGCACCACTCCAATCACTGCCTCTCAGGCCACATTGCCTCCTCTTATGTGTGTGCCTAATCTCCATCATCCTCTCTCTGAGAAGGACACAAGTGATGGCATTTAGGACTCAACTGGGTAATCCAGGATAGCCTCATTTCATGATCCTTAACTTCATTATATCTGCAAAGATTCCTTTACCGAGTAAGGTAACACAGGTCACTGAGATTAGGATGTGGACCTATCGTTGGGAGCCATTGTCACCCTACCACGGGGGCCTGGGAAGAATTTCAGATTATTTTTTGAGGTCCTGGAACAAAATATTAGAATATCGTTTTATGTCTATATTTTAAGCCAAATTAGAGAGTAGAAAATAATCTTAACTGAGAGCTATCACAGGCTGACAATACCACTCTGAATGACATGATAATAGAAGGCAAAAATGAGTGGCAAGTTATTGTAGTATACATTATTTATTTCATCTTTAGCTCAACTTTAAACCTTATTGATATTTTATTTTATTTTATTTTATTTTTTTATTTATTTTTGAGACAGAGTCTCACTCTGTTGCCCTGGCTGGAGTGCCGTGGCATCAGCCTAGCTCACAGCAACCTCAAACTCCTGGGCTCAAGCAATCCTTCTGCCTCAGCCTCCCGAGTAGCTGGGATACAGGCATGCGCCACCATGCCCAGCTAATTTTTTTCTATTTTTGGTAGAGATGGGGTCTTGCTCTTGATCAACCTGGTCTCAAACTCCTGAGCTCAAATGATTCACCCGCCTCGGTCCCCCAGAGTGCTAGGATTACAGGCATGAGCCACAGCTCCCGGCCAGATTTTGTTTTATTATATACATAATATATCTGGACAGTAGTACCTGTATGTTGGAGATACTTGCATTATTTTTCTGATAGGATGTGTAATCAAAAAGGTTTGGTGATCATTTTTCTACTTCCTGTGGCTATAGATGTGGTTGCTTCTTTGACCTTGTTCTATTATCAATTGCTATTTAGCTTAACTCCTCTTCAATTACAACTTTCATGACCTTCCTTATTTTGGCTAATGTCTTTCCCTTTTGGCTTGAAATAGTCTGAAGTGAACCAGAGTAACTGTTCTAGGACAGGTTGGTTCAAAACTTGTTACAAGAATACACTCAGAGGAAGAAGATGAACAAAATAGAAAATAGAATTGTAACGGAAGTGAAGGATTTAAATCTCAGATCACGCTGGTCAAATGTAGAAGGAGGGTTTCCCTCTCCCTGAGCATAGAATACAAGTTCTTTAACAATGTTTATAGGTGTTCCTTTCACAAAAGTTAGAAAATTGTTACACATCATGCATATCCACCAGTTAAAGATGCTAAAGAATCTCAGTGTAAAGAGAGGTGTTTAATGTGTCCAACACTGTTTGAGCATCTGCCATTTGCACTTGGTGTAGGGCTGTGGTCTTCAACCCTCGCACAAAACCAGTACCCGTCCACCACCTGTTGGGCACCAGGCCGCAGAGCTCTGCCAGCCTCCTCCCCTCCCCCATCCACAGAAAAATTCTCTTCCATGAAAGTTAGGAAATGGGCTCCCTCCCTACCCCACCCGACTGTTAGAGCGGGAAACTGCAGTACCACAGAACAAAGAGACAGAGTCACTGAGGCTGAAATCATCAAAAGGAGTTTTATTGACTAGCTCGAGCTAGGGTCTGAGTCTCAGAGCGCCATTCGCCATTCGCAGTGGCCTCTATTCTGACAAGGACCCAGCTTGGGTTACGGGTATCCCTTAAGTAGTCACCCCCTCCTGCAATCTCCTTCAGCAGTTTATTTCATCTCTTTTCTGGGTGGTTCCTCTTACCAGCTGATTGGTTCTGGCATTAGGGCTTTCCCTCTGCATTTTATTTCAGCATTTTACTGCAGAGTCATCCGGTGTTTGGCCCCCTCCCCCATCCCAGGGATTTTGAACCTCTTATCAGGAAATGACCTGCGGTTGCTGCCTTCTGAGGCCCAGCACCCGCTGAAGCCTGCCATGGCTTCACTTAAGCTATATATTGTAAGCAAGCAAGCTGAGGGGACAGAAGCCAAGCTGTTAGCTCTGAGATTTTCTTATAATTCCCATTTTTTGCACAACAAGGGTCCTCACAGCAGGAGGAGAGCGGCAGGGGAGTGGGCGAAGCTCCATCGTATGCACAGCTGCTCCCCATTGCTCACGTCCCTGGCTGAGCTCCGCCTTCCCTGGCACCCCTGTGCCCTGTCTGTGGAAAAACTGTCTTCCGTGAAACTGGTCCCTGGTGCCGAAAAGATTGGGGACCACTGGTGTAATGTGACATATACAAAGAGAAACGGAGAGAAGAGAGACTTGGGCATGGATCATTACTGTAACATTTCGACCATTCAGATTAATGATCTACAATTCTGAAAGTTTTTCCCAGGATGAGTGTTTCACTGTTCAGTGTAAATGATCTTTAGTTGAAACTGAGTGTCATTGCGTCAAACTGGGTATCTTTATTAGAGAGAGGTTGCCACTATCGATGATTTGAACCCAATCATTGTCTGTTGGTTGTTGTTGCACATTAAACAAACTGTCCCCCATTCCCCAGTTAGCAGCAGCTGGTGTGCTGGCCTTGGAGGGTGAGGCTCAGAGCACGGAAAGCCCAGAGGAGCATCCAGAGTTGGTCTGATGAGGTGTTTACACAGGTGTGCCACTCTCTCCTTCCAATGTGGGCTCCAACTCCAGGGCTAAGTGAAGCTTTTGGACTTGGGCATAAGACATCTGTTCAAGTCTTTGTTCAGTTTCTCACTGGCTGCCTGATTTCCCTAATATCTCTAAGCTTTGGCTTTAGCATTTATAAAAATAGGACATATTTTTGCCAATTCAATGATTATATGAATGACAATAAGGAAATTCTCAGAACAGGGGTTTTGTACCTGATTTCATCCTCGTAGATCTTTAAGAGTTAACAGTGAACTATCATTTAAAGTATGGCATTTTTCTCGAATGCATTTAAAACTATTTTCTCTCATATTTGAATCCTGTCAATATTGGGCTTGCCCTCCAAACATCCCTGCCCTTTCCATGCAATAAGTAATAAGATTCTAAAGGTTTCTATCTAGAATGTTCCCATATGATGGTGTTAAAGAAAAAAAGAAATAATAAAATAGTAACTACTTATTAAGTATTTATTATATGTCAAACATTGAGCTGCCTTATATAATTATTTAATTTTGATGGACTAAAGCATTGGAATCTGAAAAGTGTAGAGTAAAATTAACAGTATTAAAATGTACAATGAAATAAATAATAGTGCAAAATATATGATGCTTACCCAGAAATAAAGTATTCTTGAAATGGGGGGGGGGGAAAGCAAGGAAATAGAATTATTGTCTTAGATTATTTTGCTGCTACGACACAGGAAAGTGACCCCCAATGCCGGGAGCCTCTTGAGGTCCAAGTGGGTCCTTGGCTTCATGCAAGAAAGAATTCAGGAGCAAACCAACAGTATAAAGTGAAAGCGAGATTTATTGAGAAATTATAGGAAGTCTACTCCACAGACAAAACAGAAGTGAGTTCTCCTGCAGAAGAGAACTGCCTCCCTGGTGCCTGTTGCCTTTCTAATTAGCAGCAGCTTAATTATAGGCTAAACAAGGGGAGGAATATTCATAGCAGAGGCGGTGTTTCACCATATTGGTTCTAACCAGGTGGAACTTGCCCTGCCTCCATCCTGTTTTGATCCCTGGTAATTTGAAACTTTGTTTCGCAACTTCCTGACTCAGGTAGGCAATGCTGCAGTGATGCCGAAAGGGATGCCCAAGGCAGTACCTGCCAGTTCCTTGTCTCAGCTATTTGTGAAACCAATTTAACTAGCTATTTCAACGCACAGCAAGGTTCTTTTGTTGTTGTAATGTTGATTAAAAATTATTTGTATTGGAAAAATACTGGGCTGTTTTGAAAATAGTTTTCAGAATACATACATTGTGAAAACTCTGGAGAGCTTTATCAGAGGCAAGTTGTGAATTGTATTGATGGATAAAATAACTGTGGCAATGACAATTGTGATTTTAGTTGTGGAATCAAGATTAGGGTGGCCTGAGTTTTTAAAAAAATAGGAGAGGGAGGATACTAAAAATGCTAGAAAGAAGGGGCATAATTGAAGGAATTAGGGCCTGGAAATTCCCTGAGGTGTGGAATCCAGGGAGCAGAGAGGTGGATGGCAGACCTTACCTCCGAACAATGCGCTACTGGCCTGCAGTCAGAGTTACTGTAACTGAAATACAGCAGTCACTATGGTAATAGTAAACCAAACAATTAAGCTTGGTGAATTTCTGTTTTGCATCTAAAGTGCAATGAAAAATGCAGGTTTCTGTGTAGAGAAGAAGTAGTAGAAGTGGTGGCAGAAAAATGGAATTCACACATTCACACAAACTAAAACTGCTGAAGAGGTCACAGCTTTCTAAAGCACAAAAGTAAACTGAATGAGGTCAAATCATACACTGCGATTCCTGGTTGACTGCTAGAGCTGGGAAAGCCTCTTGGGTTTTGCATCAGAGGCTCTGAGACGGGAGCGTGTTGGATGTTTCCATCTAAACCCCACGACTAAAGCTGCTCCACCCAGGGCCAGGCCTCTGACCCATCAATTTGGCTATGGATTCCAGCTGGGGGTGAGGAGGGAAATTCCTAGGCATAAACATGTGACCAATGCATTTGCTAGAATTCTGAGTTCCTAAGCTCTTCACAAAACAGACTACCTTTCATAGAATATTAGTCACTTTTTATATAATTTTATAACCATGTGTAATATATCCACACACTTTTGTATATACATATAGGTACATTTGGAGTAACTTCAATATGCCTGTTCAAGGACATGGCATTCCATGCTTCACTTTTGTAATGGAAAGAAAAAAAAACAGGAATAGTTAAATGGCATTGACTCGTTCTAGCCCCTGATATAAATTGACAGGACTCTTTCTTGATTGTTGGTTTAGATAAATGGAAAGAAAAGATAAAACATCATTGAAAAGTGAAAACATTTATTGTCCATGTTGTACTTTCTATACATAAACTCATAAATACAAGTGTTTGCAGATGGCTTTGAGGATTATTGCTGCTATCCTGCGTGGGTCTTGTCTCAAAGGACCCAAACAGACTGTCATGCTGCACAGCATCCCTGTCTCAGATGTGGCCAGAGGGTCTCTGTCACTGTGCCCACCAACGTGTGTGTGCTTGTCTGTTTCCTGCCTCTCACCACGTGAAACTCTCCTGTTTATACTGTCTATTCCAGCCACGAGAGTCTTTGGAGAGATCCTAGAACTCACCAGATTGTTTCCTAACTCAGGCCTTGTATATTTTCCTCACTTTTTAAAAGAACATTGCTGTCCTGTTAATCACATGGTATGTGCAGTTGTATCATTCAAATCTTAGTTTAAATATAGATCTTTTCTTTCCCTGTTATTGACAATACTAGTGGCTTGATTATTTTTTCTTACATATATCTCAATGTATAAAAATTTATTTTTTACATATTTTTATCTGTTTCTCTCATTAGACTGTGAGCTCCATAAGGTTAGGAATATTCCTATCTCCTTCATCCATGTGGCCATAGCCTCTAGCACAATTTCTGGCAAGTTGCTCAATAATATTGCAGAGTGTATAAATGATGAGTACTAGAAAGCATGCCGTAACTTGTTATGCAGATGGCAACCTTTGATTATCACAGTCACTTGGGCAATTCTTAGGAATAAGTAATTCCCAGACCAGATCCCCAGAGAATCTAATTCAAAGGGTCAGGACTCACCCCTCAGTGTGACCGTGGCCGAGCAGCAGGCAAACCTCCTGGGAGCTTGTTAGAAATATAAAACCTCAGGCCTTCCTCCAGACCTGCTGAAACAGAGTCCAAGACTCCTCAGTGATTCTCTGCACATTAACATTTGAGAAACATTGGTCAAGGATGTTTAAAAAATAATCTCAGGTGTGTCTAATCTTCAGCCCTATTTGAGAACCACTGGTTGAGAGTATGGCCAAACCACTGGAAGTAAAAACAAACATCACTCCCCAGGCAGAAAAGATATTATAACAATGCATTTATTCATTTAACACAGCCTTTATAGAATAGTACCTATTCTATTCAGGTACTATGTCACTCTCAAAAGGTACAAAGTAAAATCAGGAACATTTCTTCCTTTTAGGACTTATGTTTAAAAGTAGGAGATGGGCTTATGCACAATTGTCAGCAACAAAATGCTAGAGAGACAATGACAGACATCACATCAGCATGAACGGTGAGCGTTCATGTAAAAGTACGCGAAAAAAGGAAGACATTTCCCCTCGAATTCTTATGAGAGCCCTTAGGAAAACTAACCTGGTGATGACAATCTTGACCTGTGCATTGATGTTCACGTTAGGCAGAGGGATGGGAATGCAGAGCAGCCTGGCATGACTAAGGATCTTTAACACATCGCAAGATCTGCTGGGAGGAGGCAGAAAACCGGAAAGGCCCCATGGATGTATGGTGCAGGGTGGAATGTCCACCGCACACATGCAGTATTGGAATTGTCAGCCTCGCAAACAAAGAACTGGAGCAGGGGACGTGGAGGCCAGGTGGGAGGAGAGTCTCAATAGTCCGGGAGGGCGACGATGAGAATTGGCTCATGGAGAGGAGCACAGAAGGAACCACACATTACCCAACACAGAATTCTCAAAGAAAGGAAAACAGGTATTCCTAAGGACCACACAGCTCTTCAGGGAAAGACGGAAGTATGTCTATGAAAGCAAGGGAAGGTCTTGTATTATTCACATTACACGCATTTCTGTTCAAAACAATCCCCACTACAGCTTGTCTGGGCACTTCCCGTGTATGTGGAGAGCCACAGAGCAGACCAGTGCCTCATAGAGCCTGCTTCCCTCACCTTTGCCCCTAATTCTGGAAAAGAACACATGCTTGGGGCCCAGTTACCCAGGGAGTTTGCCCTCAGAAGTGGGGTGAAGCAGATGCAGATTGAGATGCCACAGCAGAAGTCACGTCCCCCATCATGACCGATGTGATTTTCTGATTACAGTAATCGTGAACAGCAGTGTGGACAGCCTAGAAGGGGACCGATGCGAATACTGTGTCTCAGGTCCGAGAAAACGTTCCGATTACAGCTCTTTGGTGTAAGGGAAGAAATATAAAAGACTGGCTGCGTAGACCACGCGCTTTCTCACGACATGCAGGAGAATTACTGCGCAGTCAATTCCCCACATCCGCAGTTTGTGCAGCTCTGGGAGTCGAGCGCAGGCGGCGTGAAGAAATGCGTGTGCGTGGGGGATGGAGGTAGAGTGGGGAAAGGGGCTCTCAAAGCACTACAAAAGCTTCCGTATTCTAACAGTTCTGGGAATGTGTCTTCAAAACACTAATTATGAGAGCAAGGGTTAGAGATGAATTTCACATCCAGAGGACTTTTTCAGGAGGTAAATCTCTATGAGAGGAAATCTTGTGAAAATGTGAATGACTGACTAGAAAAATCCCAGGACTTCAATAATAACAGTATAAATAGCAGCTAACAACTTTGGGCATGCACTATATGCTAGGCACTCTTATAGCACCTGTGAGCTAATTTATATTCCCATTGTACAGATGAGAAAACTGCTGAGCAGAGGATTAAGTAACTTAAATGAGATCACAGTTTGTAAGTAACAGAGCCAGTATCCTGGGTCCAGAGCAGTGGACTGTAGTTAGTTTTCAATATATATTGCACACAACTGTTGTCATATTGAGTTTCCTAAAGAAACTCATCCTCATATTGTTGTCCTCCAGGTCAAAATCCCTTAGTAGCGCGGCCTTCTCTACAGGGGCAAGTGCACACGCCTGAGTCCGGCCTGGCTCCCCTCCACAGGCTGGTTACCATCTCTCCAGTTCAATCCTCTGCTATTTTTTTTACATTATTACCTCTTCTTACATTCTCCTTTCAAAAATTTCTCCAACCACAGAGAATCGCTATTCTCCCAGATGCACTGTGTATCTATCTCTGCTTCTCATTCACTGCCATAAACTGGGAATGTTCTTCTCACAAATAGTAAATACATATTTTTATTTCCCCCAAGCATCATAACCTGTGCTGGAACCATGGTGGACACAAACATCTAATTCATTTTCCCACACAGCTAGTAAGTAGGAAATCTCACATTCAAATCTAGCCTTTTTAACTCTAAAACTATACTTTCCCTGTCAATTAGGCTGTCTTTCTTTGCCACACTACTTATAACACTGATTAATTCCAGCTCAACCATGTTGGACAAGAAGGCAATCTTGACTTTCTTTGATAATTTTTCAAAGACAAATAAATTTAGGTTCTAGATTAAACAGGAAAGTACTTGAGGAAATTATTGCAGCCTAAGATTTAGCATGCCTAGTTTCTTTCCTACAACCCTAACTTCCAAACATGAATTGCTGAATAATCAAACCTAAAAAGCAATGATTCAAGGATAAAATAGCATAGAGAACCAGGCAAATACAAGTTTCATATCTTGTTCTCCATCCACACTTCTTTTTGCTAGTTCAGATCCTTCTTTCAATGTCACCCAATAAATATTTCTGGGGGACTCACCTTGGGCCAAACTCTCCTAGAAATTGATGACCTAAAGGTTAACACACAGAGTGCACTTCCTAACACTACAATGAAGATCTCATTGCAGAAAGCAGCATGCGGAAAAGTATGACCTGTGAACAATGATTCTGCAAAATGCTTCTTGAAAGGGATCAACACAGTCTCCCAAGCTTGGAAATGTCACATTCTCTTATCTCTTCTTTGATATTTGTTGTGAATATTAGCATATTAGATATCCTGCACCAATGAAATCTGTTTTGCTATATTTAGCTCTGGATTTGACAAAGAAACCATTGACTACAGAAACTTCTATATTCTATTCTGCAATACTTAGGAAAGAAATATTCCTTCAAACATGTTTTAGGAAATAGTAGTTAAAATATTTTAACAGCCTCATATCAGTATCTTTATCTCTTTACTCCCTTCTCCAAACAGTCCTTCATACTATTGCCAAGGTTGTTTTCCACAAAGAATTCAGATTATGGATGTTATGCTCTCTCTCTCTATAATATATATATATATATATATATGTATATATATATGTATACATATATATACATATATATATATACACCCACATATTTAAATTTTAAATCAACACAGAAAAACAAGCAACCCAGGTTCTACCATTTTAAAATAAATTCTAATGCATCATCAGATCCTTTTAGGTTTTTGTTTTTCTGTCAAAATTATTTCTTCAACTTTTTGAACAACTGTTCCCTTAATTACTTAAACTAAGTGACATGGTATTACCTGTCATTCCCATAAAGCCACCAGAGTACACCTATATCCTTGATATTGATTACTAGGATATTACTTCCCTCTGTCTCTGCCTTTAGAGACTCATTGTACTCTGCTAGAATCCAGGTCAACAACCTCCATGAAGTCATTCTTGATCTCTACAACCATAGGGAAATACTGTGTTCTGTGTTTCCATAGCTCCCTTCTTGACCCTGTCTTCAGAAATGCAGCACATTCTTCCTAACTCACTGATGCTCTTATTCTCTGTGTTCGCTGGCCTCCCGAGGGGCACTGTGAACAGGCAAGAAACATGATGCCTTGGCTCCACTGCCTGTTGGGACCACAGGCTCCTTCGCCTACTAACACTCATCGGAAATGGGTTCTGTCTTTGGGGTAAGGCAGAATATCACCTACCCTGGGGATCATGCTTTGACTCCCTTTGCATCTTGAAATAACAAAAGTGGTCATCTTTTAATCTATAAAATAAAGATAAGTAATATCAGATTTAAGTAATAATATATAATAACATAAGAATGTGATAGATCATATTAACTTTGGTGATGTCAAGTTCCCAATTGCCAGTCAGGTCTGTTGGTCTCCCTGGAAGCTTCTTTACTCCCATGGCTGTGTAATGACCCTCCAGTCCAGCCCATGTCCTGTAGACAACTGCCAGGAAAGACATCCAAGTTCAGGTGCCTGCCAGTGAGACAGTATGTGATTGTGCATAGAGGCAAGGCCACGTCCACCTTTGTGTGGGAAGAGATATTTTTGTCAGTCAGCTGTCAGGTATTTCCTTCTCATGAAGTGGGCCACGTCTGAAAATATTTAGTTAATAAAAGCATATAAGTTAGAGTTCATTGAGTACATATCAATCATTGCTGGGGAAAGAGGTAGGAGAAGGAAGAATTGAGCACAAAGAAGTTACATAATTTCACCAAGGTCACAGAAGTAGTAAGTGCCAAAGTGGAGCATGGGAGCCATGTGTGGTTCTGAAGTCTGTGCTCATAACTGTTGTCCTTCCCATGGTCACTGCAAGGTGAGGGGAGAAGAAAAGGATGTTTTGAAGTATGCTGCTGGGGTGAATGAATCTGGTGAGGCTTTTTGAAGTAAATAAAGTATTTTCCTGAAAGTTGGCTAAATACAATGTTACCGAGTGATTTAGTTGGACACATGATTTTGCTCAAGTCGCTGTATGTTATATTACCAAAGTGGGAAAAAAAATCTTGGATTGGAAATGCCAGTGCCTGTTTTAATGTAAATTCTCCATATGTTTAGTAAAAACATATTGACTTCTGAGTAATAGTGTACTTTTGACTTGATATATATTGACTTATACCTACTGGGGACTTATTGATTGTTTTCAGTAAAAACTCTGTGAAATGTTTTCTCACTTAGCTGAAAAGATACGTTAGCCTTCAGCAAGATTTTTTTGTTTTCCTTTTCAAGTAGAAAAAACTTTTTAGTTATAGTGCCCATTTTCAAAATTGATCTGAAACCATTCATTTTAAGTGTTATAATCTAAAGACCTAAGGGGGAGAAACTTATTTAGAAAACTAATAACGCTAACTTCAAAAAAATACACCATTTTTCTTGCCACATTAATGTAAATATAAAATTATTCTTACTTCTATCCCAGATATATAAAATAAGTAAGTAAAAATGAGTGTAAAAGATTGGAAAAGTGGATGATATCCTCACATTCATTAGGATTATCCTCTCATTAGTTCCCAAATTGATTTAAAAAATTAAATTAAACAGGTCTTGGCTTAGTCCCAAGATGTGTTTCTATTAAGAGCTTTTGTTTATTTTGTTTCTCTTCTCATAACATGAACCAAATTCAAAAATTTCACTCATACTGGATCATTTGCTAAATCACTGTGTCTTTCACAAAGAAATAAAGCTTTTCGTTTTCCGAGTTTACGTAACTACAATTACTTTGTTTCTGACATTGAATGGACTAAAAGTGCATTTCCATATTGAAATAAGCATTTTGGGGTATTGGCCCAGTGTCCATGACAAAAATTGTGTTCCTATCGTAGTTAAAAAAAACTATGTATGTTTTGAATTTCAATCAATATATTCACAGTAACTACCCATGAATAGTGAGACCATGAACAATATATTTTTTCTTTCTGCTAGTGTTCTGAGATTTCACAATTGTCCTTAATTATCAGTTAATTTAAGTAGAATCATTGAAAACAAAAATAAGTTGAACAAAACCTTAGAACCTTACATTTTAATTAGGAGATGACTTCAGTGTGGCTTCCTAACACGTATGGGATTACTGCATGCCATTGCATTAGAAACTGGTATTTGCCTGTGCAAGAAGGCACAGCGGCATGCTGCTGCAGAGCTGGGGCCCAGCCGGGGAAGCGCAGATGTAGCTCCTCAGGAACCCGGAGCTAGAATTAGCATCCCTGTTACTACCAACAAAGGAGTTTTGTAGGGCTGTTTGCACATCTCTCTGCACCACTCTCTGGCTCTGGTGCTGGGGTCTGGTAGGGAAGCCGGTTCCCCAGGACGCCTTGGGAGGCCCCGCGGGGCGGGGGAAGGGGCAGCACGTTCCCTTCTCTCTCCGTCTCCGCCTGCGTCTCCTGTGGAAGAGAGCCTGTGTGCTCCAGCGTGTCCCAGGACCTGCCAGATGACCAAGAGGCAGTCCCGCTTCCAGCAGCCAGCCGTGCCTCCTGGATTTCAGCAACGCCGCCCCCTCCGGCCCTCCACTTTCAGCAGCGGCAGCCCTGTTCGGGCCTTGCCAGTCCCTGTTCCGGCCTTGCCAGGCCCTCTTCGCCTCTCAGGCCTTCCATCGCGGAGCAGGCGTCCGCATCGCGTTCCTTCTGTTGCACGCACCTAGGTTGGTTTCTGTTGTCGGACTAGGCTCGGACACATCCAGTGGTCATTTGTGTCACCTTCCATGGCCACCATGGACGTTCAGTCGTCATTGCCTTCTAAATCTGTGAAACGGGCGCATCTTGGGTGTGTGTGCGGATTATTTTAAGGCTATCACCTGCTGGGCAGCCCTGGGCACCAGGCTTGGTGACAGATGCCCTCCAGCCTGCCTGTCGTTTCAGCCTCTCCTCAACGCAGGGTTGTCCTCCTCACTCTCTCTACTTCAGCCATGTTGGTTTTCTTTCCTCACCAAACACAGTTATTTTTACCTCTCTGCCTTCACACATGCTATTTCTTGTGTGGGATGGTGGAATGGCTTCCCATCAACCTCCTCTTCTGACACCAGAAAACTCACTGTCCTTCCGGTCTCAAGTTGAACATTATGTCTCTGTGAAGCTGTTTCTGACTCCAGATTGTTCATGTTTTCCTTTTGTACACTGTAATTCCACCATTTAGTTGCTTCCTTATAGTATTAATTAAATAATTTACTCTACAATGTATATTTTGGTGTCTCATTATATATGTTAAAATGTAAGGTCAATGAAGACTGGTGCAAAATCCACCTAATTCACTTCTGTGTCCCCAGCAGCTATACAGATTCTTACACACACACAAATCAATTTGTGATCCCAGGCTCGTGCTCTAGCCAGTGCATTATAATTTCACATTCTAGTATGTGGGATATAAATCATTTAAAAAAGTTTACCACAACCCACATTAAGTTGAACCATTCAGCCATGATCAGTATATTCCTACTCACCATGCTAACCATATTTTACAAGAGAAACAGCTGGTGCACACAATATTAAGGATAGAATTCAGCTTCTGATTTTAGGCCAGTTTAGCTAAAAAAAGTTGTTTCACAGGTGTTTGTTAGCAGTGGGGTTAGGACACTGTCTATGATAAAGCAGACAGGGGACATGGTGCTTCAGAGAACCACTGAATTCTGTACTGTTTAAGAACTGTGATAAGACCGTTTATCATGAAGGGGCACACAGTATGTAGTGTTGGACACATGAACATCTACAAAGATGTGACAGCAACTTGAAACTGATATGTCATCTTCATGCACAGACCCATTAGCAAGCCATACAAATGATGCTTTTGAAACCTTGACTTATGAAAAGCTTTTGTTTAATTCTCTGTCTTTTAAGTTAGCGGTGGCATTTCTCAAAATGATTTTTATGTGTTAAGAACCACTAATGAAGACAGATGAATGAGGGCCTCTGTAGGCACATACTATGACAGCTCACATCAGATTGCCCACTTGTAGAGTTCTTTTGGTCAGGGATGTCTTAGCATTGCCATGGTTACTACTTTTGTACATGTCCTTTCTTCTGCTGTCCTTGAGCCTCAAGATTACAAGAAACTGTTCAACTTAATTATAATGATGTAGTTACAGGTAGGGTGGAGGATTGGAGTTGTCCGCGCTTAAGTTTTTAATTCTAAGTCTGATATGGACTAGTTAATTTATCTCTCTGGGCCCCACCAATAAAATGCAAGAGCTTGTGTTTATTTTTAGGCTTAATACAAAACTATTGATAGTCCACACTAAATATACTGATATTATCTGATAAATAGGAAATGCGAGGCATCTGTGTTTTCTGATTATAATTGACATTATTCAGGAGAAACAGCTTAGTAGAGGAGATCACAAGCTACCGGAACTCACAGAGCTGAACTATGTTTTTGCTATTGCAATAATATATTTTGCCTAGGGCCACATAATGTAACCCACTGGGCTAACTTAATTATTTATTTTTGACTGGCAATTAGGAGGTTGGAACAGATGATTTCTAGTTCTTTTTCAAAAAAAAAATCCGTGCTTCTCTAATTTATATCCTCCATGTATTTGTGTATGGTGGTACCCAGCATTTATAGGAAAATGCAATCTGAAGCACTTGAGAAGGTCTGACATTGCATCTGTCACACAGTGGAATACACGCCCATTAAAAAACACATTACAGTTGGGAAAGGGCAACCATTTCCAATCCCAAATAGCATTTTGATTCCATCTGTAATATTATCCAAGCTAACAAAGAAGGTTACCAGTACTTCCTTAGGTAGCCAAGCATGCTGGTTTTCTTTCCTCTATTTCTTTCCTTTCTCCAACCCTTCCATATTTTTTCTAATATTGATAAAGCAAGAAGTAACATTTTTATCAAATATTAAGATCAAGAAAATAAGAGCAAGCTCCTTTCAGAACCAAAATGTAAAGTCTAATGGAGCATTGTCTTTCTAGTTTTCTCTCAAATATCTATCTAACTTTCAAAAACTCTGTCTGTATTAATGAGGTTGGAAGCTCAGGTGCATTTATGACTTCTGGCAAGAGCATACATAACATTTGACCTGGGTGTTCTGTTTTTCTGCATTGCTGTTACATAGGTCATTTGACAGACCTATGATACTTCTGTACTTTTTAAATTATTTGCTCTTCTCATAAGCACGTTATTGCCTGCCCTATGATTCTCCCCTCCCATAATTTTATATTTTAATGGAAATGGAGGAAAGCAGCAAAACATTATTTTCTCCTCTTCTAGAATCAAATTAAAATATAAACTGTGGTAATTTAGACTTTTCCTTTGGAATTTCTGTTCTTTTACTTGGCAGACTGGATATGTCTCATTTTATAAGTTTAAACAACCATAAAGCCTATAGCTTTATATGTATACTTTATTTTACTTTTGAACCCTATCTTAGATTGTGTCCTGGAAAACTGGCATCCATTAATATTTCCTTTTTTTTTTTTCAGGAACATTGATAATGGTGACTGTAATGTGGCAATGAAACTTCGATGTGATTTATGACTTTTATCACTGACAAAGGGTTGATGTGATTAATATACAAAGCAATCTTCTAAAAAGACAGAAGACAATCATAAAAATAATATCAACACTTTTATAGAAAAGTTTTATGGGTTAGAGATATGAACATGCATTTTGAAGAAAAGAAGGCCGCTTTCCCTTAATCATATAAAACGATTCTCAAACTGAGACATAATGAGATAAATAAAAATTTGAAACGGAGTAATATATCATTCCTTATCTAACACATTGGCAAAATGCAAAAGTTGACAATAAGCTTTGTTTTTAAGACCATGGGGAAATAGTGTCTGTGGAAATACAAAATGATACAATACCTAGGGTACGGAATACGGCAATATCTATCGGGGTTACCTGAGCATTTACCCTTTTATCCAGATAGTTCATATTCTCAGAACCTATTTATTGAGAGGCACATATGCCCAAGGAATGTATGTACAAAAACCTAATCTGTAATGGCAAAAGATGCAAACAATCCAAATGTCTATTGTTATGGGACTGATTGAATAAATTATGGTAAATCTAAAGAAAGATTACAGATAGCTGTAGAAAGGAATGTGGAATTCCTCTACATGTTATTGTGAGTGACTTCCTGAATAAAAAGCAGAAGAAAATAAGGTGGAGAAAAATGTAAAGTTTCCACAGTACACACACACACATTCACACACAGATACACACAACATGTTTACCTTTCCAAGAAAAACAATGAAAGCATAAACCATAAATTTAAACAAATTTACCTCTGTGGGCAAGAAGGGAAAAGGGTCAAGGGGACAGGAATAGAAGCTAGACTTCTCTGAATAGATAATATTTTACAGACTTGACTTTGTAAGAATACCAATATTTTAGATAATTATAAAATAAAATGAATATCCCAAGAAATAGGAAAATGAAATGACAACAACTAAGTGTGTATTAAGTCCGTGACATTATTAAACCAAGAGGAATCATTTCAAAGTATAAAAAACACAATATTATTACTATTTAATTAGTGGATTACATCATAAGGAAAAGGAGAAATGCAAAATAAAATAAAACACAACTCTATTTTATTTTCTTGGTCATAATGTTGAATGTGATGTTCAAATTATCATCCTAAAACTGTAGCATATTGTGGAATAAAGCAATGAGTAATTTTACTGGTGTCATTGAGGATCAGGATAAACAGAAAAGAGGGGAGGTCATTAATGCTGAGTAAAGATCATGCTGTACTGAATTGAATCAGAAATACTACTATGAACTCATGATGCATTTTAGCATTAAAGAGTAATACATATCTTCTAGCTGTTTCACAGAAAAAGTCTGTAAAGAAATTCTGGGACAGAGAAAATGAGTACCTCTAGGACAAGATGTATTTTTTTTTTAATTTTTACATATTTATGAGGTACGTGTGCAGATTTGTCACATGCATATAGTGTGTGGTGGTGAAGTCTGGCTTTTAGTGTAATTCTCATCCAATTAATGTACCTAGTATCCATTAGGTACTTTCTTATCCCATACTACCTCCCACCCTCCTGTCCTTCTGAGTCTACCATAGTGCTCCCTATGTCCATGTGTACCCATTATTTAGCTCCCACTTATAAGTGAGAACATACTTTATGGCTGAGTAGTACTCCATGGTGTTTTGTGTGTGTGTGTGTGTGTGTGTGTGTGTGTGTATCACTTTTTTAAAATGTGATCATCAAGTGATAGATGATTAGGTTGATTCCATATCTTTGCTATTGTGAATAGTGCTGCAATAAACATATGAATGCAGGTATTTTTTATGTAATGATTTATTTTCCTTTATGTATATACCCAGTAGTGGAATTGCTCGACCAAACAGTAGATTTAATTTTAATCCTTTGGGAAATCACCATACAATTTTCCATAGAGATTGTACTAATTTATATTCCCACCAATAGTGTATAAGCATTCTGTTTTACCCACATCCTCACCAACATCTATTGTATTTTGACTTTTTAATAATGACCATGCTGACTGGAGTAAGATTGTATCCTACTGCAATTTTAATTTGCATTTTTCTGATGTTTAGTGATATTGAACATTTTTGTCATATGTTTGTTGGCTATTTGTACATCTTCTTTAAAAAAATATTTGTTTATGGCCTTTTATCCCTTTTTCATGGGGTTATTTATATTTTTCTTGATGGTTTGTTTGAGTTCTTTGCAGATTCTGGTTATTAGTCCTTTGTCAGATGCATAGTTTATGAACATATTCTTGCATTTTGTAGGTTGTCTATTTACTAATGTTGACTATTTCTTTTGCTATGTAGAAATCTTTTAGTTTAAGTAAGTCCCATTTGTTTACTTTTGGTTTTGTTGTGGTTGCTTTAGGGGTCTTAGTCATAAATTATTTGCCTAGGCAAATGTACAGAATAATTTTTCCTAGGTTTTCTTCTAGAATTTTTATAGATTCAGGTCATACATTTAATTCTTTAATCCATCTTGACTTAATTTTTGTAAACAGTGAGTGATAGGGACCAGTTTCAACCTTCTGCACATGGCTTGCCAATTTTCCCTGCACCATTTACTGAAGAAGATGACCTTTCCCCAGTGTTTGTTTTTGCCTGCATTGTTGAAGATCATTTGATTACAGGGGGATGGTTTATTTCTGGATTATCTATTCTGTTTCATTGATCTATATGTATGCTTTTATATGAATACAATGCTATTTTATTTACTGTGCCCTTATAGTATAATTTAAAATCTGATAATATAATGCCTTTTATTGGTTCCAAATAAATTTTATATATTTTTTTAAATTCTGTGAAAAATTATGTTGGTGTTTTGATAGAAATTCCATTGAATTTATATATTGCTTTGTACAGTATGTTCATTTTAACAGTAATGATTCTTCCAATCTATGAAGATGGGATATTTTTGCATTTGTTTGTGTCATCTATGATTTATTTCATCTGTGTTTTATAGATTTCCTTGTAGAGACCTCTCACCTCCTTGGTTAAGTGTATTTACTAAGTACTTTAATGTTTTTGTAGCTATTGTAAATGGAATGAGTTACTGATTTGATTCTCAGTTTGTTCATTATTAGTGTTATAAATACTACTAATTTTGGTATGCTGAGTTTTGTATTCTGAATCTTTAGCCTCAGGATACAAATGAATTCATTTATCAAATATAAGAGTCTGTTGGGGGAATCTTTAGTGTTTTATAGGTATAAATCATACCAACAGTAAATGGAGGTAATTTGACTTCATCTTTTCCAATTTGGATGCACTTTATTTCATTCTCTTGCCTGACTGCTCTGGTGGGGACTTCAAGTACTATATTAGTAGTATAAAAATAAAAATGGTCAAAGAGAACATCTTTGTCATGTTATAGTTCTTAGGGAAAAGCTTTCAAATAGTACATATTCAACATAATGACTATGCGTTTCTCATATATGACTTTTATTATTTCAAGATATATCCCTTCTATGCCTAATTTTTGAGGATTTTCATTATGAAGGGATGTTGAATTTCATTGAATGATTTTTCTGCATTTATTGAGGTGTTCATATGGTTTCTTTAATCTGTTTAAGTGGTAAATCAAATATATTGATTTGTGTATATTGAACGATGATTTTATCCTTGAGATGAAACCCATTTGATAATGGTGAATTATCTTTTTGATGTGCTGTTGGATTTGATTTGCTAGTAGTTTGTTGAGGATATTTGTACTATTTCATCAAGGATATTGATTTGTGGTGTTCTTTTTTTGTTACATTCTTGCCTGGATTTGATATCAATGATTGGTAGGATGAGTTCAAGAGGATTTTCTCCTTCTAGGTGTTTTGGAACAGTTTCAGTAGGACTAGTATCTTTGTTTCTTGGTATATCTGGTAGAAGTTGGCTGTGAATCTGTTTGCTCTGTGAATCAGCTTTCTTTGTTGAGTGATCTTTTATTGTTAAGTAAATCTCACTACTCAATATTGCTGTGTTCAAAATTTGTATTTGTTCCTGATTCATCTTCAGAGATTGTGTTTCCAGAAATTTATCTATTTCCTCTAGGTTTTGTAGTTTGTGGGCATAGAGATGTTCCTACTGCTCTTGAATAGTCTTTTGTATTTCTATAATATCAGTTGTAATGTCTCTTTTTTCATTTCTGATTGTGCTTATTTGAATCTTCTCTGTTATTTTCTTGGTTAACCTAGCTAGAGGGCTATAAATTTTGGTTATCTTTCCACAGAACCAACTTTTAATTTAGTTTATCTTTTATATTGTTGTTTTGGTCTCAATTTCATTTAGTTCTGCTTTGATCTTTGTTATTTCTTTTCTTCTGTTAGCTTTAGGTTTGGTTTGTTCTAATTTCTTAGTTCATTGAGGTACCACATTAGATTGTTAATTTTTGATCTTTCTATCTTTCTGAAGTAGGTATTCAACACTATAAAATTCCTTCTTAGCACTTCTTTTTCCATATCC
Organism: Microcebus murinus; assembly: GCF_040939455.1. Lineage (NCBI taxonomy): Eukaryota > Metazoa > Chordata > Mammalia > Primates > Cheirogaleidae > Microcebus > Microcebus murinus. The sequence continues at coordinate 5,255,295 of NC_134111.1, forward strand.
GAGAGGTTTTGATATATTGTGTCTTTTTTCATTTGATTCAAGAAACTTTTTAATTTCCATCTTATTTTATTAATCCAAAGATCATTCAGGAGCAGGTTGTTTAATTTCAAAGTATTTGTATAGTTTTGAAAGTTCCTCTTATTAGTGATTTCCCTAACAATAAATTAGACCAAGAAGAAGAAAGAATCTCAGAGCTTGAAGATAGGTCTTTTGAATTAACTCAGTCAGACCAAAATAAATAAATAAATAAATAAATAATTTTAAAAAGTGAACAAAGCTCTTGAGAAATACTGCATTACATAAAGCATTCAAATCTATTAGTCATAGGTATTCCTGAGGGAGAAGAAGAAAAGGTAAAATGTGTGGAAGATCTCTATTAGGGAATAATTGAAGAAAATTTCCCTGGTCTTTCAAGAGATTTAGACATCTGTATAAAAGAGAATTTTGTATCTTGCTAAACTAAGCTTCATAAATGAAGGAGAAATAAAGTCTTTCCCAGACAAGCAAAAAGTAAGGAAATTTGTTGCCACTAGAGTGGCCTAACGAGAAATGCCCCAAAGAAACCTGAACATGGAAATGAAAGGTTAATATTCACTGTTGTAAAAATCCATGAAGACATAAAACTCAAAGGTCTTAGACAAGCACACAACTAGGCAACAATAAACATATGATAGAAAGAGAATCTCATGTATCAATATTAATTTTGAATATAAATGGACTAAATTCTCCACTTATAAGAAATAGGTAGGCAAAATGGATAAAAAGTAGAATATAACCATATGTTCCCTATAGGATACTCACCTAACTGGTAAATATTCTTATAGACTCAAGATAAAGGGGTGGAAAATGTATTCCATGCAAACAGAAACCCAAAGAAAGCAGGAGCAGCTAACTTATATCAGATAAAACAGATTTTAAATCAACAACAGTTTAAAAAAAAGGAAAAAGAAGTTCATTATATAAGGATAAGGGGATTCATTCAACAAGAAGATACAACAATCCTAAATAAATATGTACCCAACACTGGAGCATCTAGACCCATAAAATAAATATTTCTAGATCTAAGAAAACAGGCAGCAATACAAATAGTAGTTGGTGGCTTCAACACTGTACTTCCAGTACTAGACAGATCATCAAGGTAGAAAATCAACAAAGAAACTCTGGACTTACCGGACTGTAGAACAAATGGACCTAAGAGACATTCTCAAAACATTCTACTCAAAAACTGCAGTATCTTCTCATCAGCACATGGAACCTTTCCAAAATAGGCCATATGTTAAACTACAAAATAAGGCTCAATAAATTTTAAAAAATCAAAATCATATCAACTATCTTCTTGGACCACAGTAGAATAATGTATGCTTTAAAATGTCATTTCCTACTAAAATGAACCAAGACTCCTTAGAGCTGAACAAAGCAAAAGATGAATTTAGAATTTCTAGTCCTACCAGGTAACAATGGAGCTGTCAGACAGTAACAGCATTTTATTAAAATAACTCAATGAATAACTTAAAAAAAGACCACCCCCAGCCAAATATGGGACAATTTGAGTATCAATGATGGTAAATATTATAAACAATTGATGCATAACAAATATAATTGAATTCATGAATTTATTTGGAGGATACCAGAAAAATAAATAAATCATAATTTTTAAAATTAATATATATTAATAAAAGAATAAAAAACTTATTCTCCCTTTCCACTGCTTCTAAATATCTAAATAATGAATAAATACTTTTTCTTATAGAAGTATTCAACTAATGAACAAAAAGGTGACAAAATTAGGATATCTCATTTTCTACTCCTAATAAATTAAGAGATTTAGACAATGATCATTAATAGCCGCCAACATCACTTCAAAGAGGATCAACTAGATAGTTTGCATTTTCCGATGAAAATACATGACCCGTTTATGAAGAATTCTTGCAAAAAGCTCTATAAGGCCAGCAAAATATAAAAACTAATTTACAGGAAATACTGGAAAGAAAGAACATGTTAAAAGAGACGGGTGAGACGACTGTGGAAACTCTGAAAGATAAATATCCAGTTTTTTTCAACAAACAATCTCAAGGAAATTTTTTTTAAAGATTAGAGAGTAAGTCAAATAAAACTTAAGAGATATACCAGCCAATTGCCATGTGTTTAAAACACAATTTTAAAGAAACAAACAAGCAAACTTTTTAAAAATGACAGCCAGGGAAATTTGAATACTATCTATATTACTAATGATATTAAGAAATTCTTGTTAATTTACTTATAGATTTATCATAATAACTTGGTTATTTTACAAGACTAAGAAATTCCACATATTTTAGAAATGCATGCTGACATGTTTACAGATAAAATGTTATCATCTCAGAATTTCTTCCAAACAACCAAAGTTGGGAGGAGTGAGTGTTGTAGGTAAAATAAGATTGGTAGTAACTTGAAATTGTGGGTTCTCTGGGGGCTTATTATACTGTATTATGTTTGAAATATTCCATAATAAAAAAGCACAATAAAAATATTCATTGTATTACTGCTTAGCATTTTGAACTATCTCAAATATGGATGAAAACATTAGCTTATTAGGTGGTACCAAAAAAATAACCCACGTAATGATTCCCAGACTAAAAATAAAGTTTCTTTATGTAGTCACATGCTATCCACATATTTTCTTATATAGTTTTGTATATATATTTTTTGTCTCCAGGAGTTCATTATTAAAGTGAAAATTCTCTCCTAAGAGAATCAAAAGAATAATCATCTCATCTTTGTGACCATTACACCATCAAAGAACTTGCCAGTTGTAGTAGCTAACTAAGAAATAATGATATAGGAATGGATTTAGAACATTCCTTATAACAGCTCAGTTATAGGAAATAGATTCTATTCTAATTAGTTTAAGTTTAATTAGAGTATATCATCAATGACAGAGGGCTTGGGAAGTTAAAAATGCACTCTAAATTGAGCTTCTAAGTATTCTTCCCAAAGTCACACCCCAAACCTGGGTTGCCAAGGTTGTTGCTGCTTAGTCTATGATGAGAAAAGCTTATGCAATCCAGATATTCCCACATTTGGGATACTGTCTTGCCCCAGTGAGAAAGCCAGCATCAGGACTATGAGCCACACCTGTTAAGAAACGCCATAGAAGAAAACAGATGCAAGTGTATCTGCTGGGTAGAGTCTACACCAAATTTGAATCTCTAGCTAAAAATAGAATCTGCAAAATATAGTTTTAACTCCCTTCTCAACTGAACCCTTGAAGTTACAGAGGATAGTGGATAGGATTTAAGTGAGACAAAAGCCAACCACATCCACCACAAGATCAACGTGTTTTCTCTACACATTTCATAAATTATCACTCTCTGCAGGTTTTTCTTCCTCTCTCTATGTATTTCCAGCCTCAACCTGATTCTTCTCCGATCTCGTGGCACTTGTAATTGCATAGAGTAAGATTTTATCTTATTCTAACTACATGTACAAAAATACATAGAAGCATGTTTTGTTTTGTTTCTTTTTCATTTGATTGAGGAGTGAGTCATAGCACCAAAATCAAGAAATTGCATCCCAGGCCTCCGCGTGAAGCGCATAATCATGTGTTTCTGTTCAGGCCAGACTCTGCTGCCCCAGCCTCTACTTCCACCTGCTCTCAGGATTACTATGCATTCACAGTAAAGGTTGTGTTGAAAATGATGGTGCAAAGTATTATAGTTGAAACTTTTGAGCCAGATAGGAATTCTTACATTTTCCATTCTGAAACGTTGCCCTAGTGTGGTTCATTTACTTGTTCCTATAGGGTTTGCCATTTTCCCTGTCAGATTGTGTACTAATCCCTTTCTGCATCCTTGTGGTCAACCCGTGACCTGATGTGCATTCAGTAGATACCTAAGGGGAGAGGGAGTACCCAGCACAGTGAGGCTGCGTGAGAGCACACGGAGCTCCGGGAAGTGCACGTGCACTTCTAGGACTGCGGGCCTCAGGAAAGTGAGAGGCTCCGAGCAAAGAGAGGCTGGGCAGCTGTAGAAACCACGGTCCAAAAAATGTTGCTGAGGAGTCTCACTAATTTTCTGCAGAGAAGCTTTTTACAAGTAGATAAAGACACCAAGTACTTGTTTTTTGAAAAAAAATAATAGAACAGCAGAACACATATCAATATAGTAATCAGGGCCTGATTTCAAAGAATGTACCAGTGCTAAGAGTAGATAATGGCTTCTAATTAAGACATTAATTAAAAATCATAATACTTAGATAATTAGAAATGTAAAAGTGCTATTAGATGTTTTTTTCTTTTAAATTAGCAAAAGCAGATGATTAGCAGGTGTTCTTAATGTAATTCTTATAATTAAATAGAATACCATACCACGTGCATAAAAATTATACCTGTAAATAACTACATTATGATCAATCATTGTTAAATGTTTGAAGAAGATACTGAAGAGGTGGTGTGGGAGTGCTGGCCCCATTGCCCTGGTATCTTGCCAACTATATAATTGCTTTCTGCTTACTCCCAAATTCTATTATAGTTTAAATTCGACAAGCTCCATTCTTCAACCTTTTTCCTGAACTTTCTAGGAGTCCCTATGCCCTTTAAGTGTCTCAGAACTCAGGTTCTAAAAAGAAGAACCCAGGGGAATGGTTTAAATTGGAGCAGAAGGAATACAGGTTAAAGACAGAAAATACTGTAGCAGGCACTGAGGAAGTCAGCTAGCCCCTTCAAGGCTACCCTTGAGGACAAGTTATGGTCGCATCTGCTGTAGAGAGTTCAGGGTCAATACAATCTGCAATAGCTTCCCAGATCTGCATCTTATTTCTAGAGCCATATGTGTATTTATTATATTGTGTTATAAAAGTACATTTGTGTTTGCTTATTTCTATTCTTCTGGCCATATGAAATCTTCCCGAGAGTGAACATTAGTCTGTCATGTTGTATTGGCTGCTATATCCACAACACCTGAACAAGATTGAGCACAAAGTAGATGCTCACGAAATATTGATGAATGAATGAATGACACTGCTGAGTTTTGTGTGTAAGGTGTACGTGTGTCTGCGTGTGTGTGTATGTGCATACTTCCTTTGGCGTTAAAAATGTTTTCAGGAAGGTGCTGTGTGTGTAAACTTTTCATAGATCAAAGCCAGCAGGCTGGTTAATTGCCACACATTCATATCAGGCCTAGTTTAAAACTCCATCTTACAGAGAAGTCTAAATGCATACGATTAGCCTGAGGCTGATTATATGATGGCTGGGCTCAGCCACTGAATCTCTACCCTACAAATTCCTACAAACAACCCCACAACTGAAGACCACTAACCCTACCTGTATGCACAAAAGGGAAAGCACAAAGGTTAGGTTCAATCTCCACGTACAGGAGACCAGAAATAAGGATGAGGCATCCGTGGAAATAGCACCATGAGCGCAAAGATGCACAGAAATCAGTACTAAGTGGTCTCCTTCCTTAGGGCTTCTTTATAACGGGTGGTGGGTGAAGAGCCAAGAGATGAGTGATGGCCAGGAAAGGTGGCAGGGTCCAAGAAGAAAGAACTTGTCAATATAAAAGGACTGCGTTTTTTGTTGTTGTTGTTGTTGTTTTACTGGGCCTTAAAACTAATCATGGATGGATTTTAATTAAAATATTGATTTGGGAAATTTGTGTTTTAGAAGTTTCATTCCAAAATACACATAGAGAATGCAGCTTATGAGTAACAGCCCGGGCGAGGAAGATCGCAGGCATTGCGATGTTGTACATTTCTTTCATTTCCGAATTTCTAGTTTTCTCTCAAGTGTCTACTTTAATTAAATCAAGAGGACTGCCTCTCTTGTCCTTGCAGCATTCTTCTTTGGTGTTTCTATATTCCCAACAGAAGTTCTAAGCCCATTAAGGCTATTTTTTTAATAGAAAGTATGAACTGAAAATGGGGGAAAGAACCCAAATCTATCAAAATCTGTGATTTCCCTGATGGCTGCCGCCTTCCCGAGCCTTGGTGTGTGTTGAGTAAAAGCACTGACGTCTTCACAAGAGAGAAGATATAGAAGTGCTACCTAAAATTGCTGGGTAGCTATAAAGGAAATAAATGACTCTATTACTTTGAAATGTAAGCAAACTTCGACTCTGAAGCCCTGGGCAACACATGAAGCCGTCCTCTATTAATAAATGGGAGTTTGATGACTTCTCCTCATATGGCATATAAAGGAACAACAGTGTCATTGCCTGGGAAAGGGCATTTAGATGCTTGGCATTGAAGTGAGATCACAGCAGCGCGGTGAGAGGTCCCTCTTCTGCCCCGGCCGCACACGGGCGGAGGCAGAATGCAGTCTCCACCCTTCGCCGGTAGACAAACTTTAACCGAAACAGAAGCTTACAGTGTTCCATTAAGAAGTCAAATGTCTTCAAGTATCTGCACAACGCCTAATTTGGGATTCCCTTTGTGTTCTGGGGAAGTTCATGACTGTTTGCTCATTCAGCCCAGGGGTCAAGATCCTTGATGCTACCATAGTTACAGACATGGGTCTGGTGCTGGCCCTTGGGGCGTCATGGAATGGGGGAAGCTCTTTCAGGTGGGAGAACACACAGATTACAGCTATCACCTTTTTATGTCTCCTCTGATATATGACTGGCTGGTTAGTGGAACCTGAGCTGTCCGTGCCTTGAGCCCTTGAGTAGGTTCAGAAGAAAGAAGGCCTGGAATGGGCCAGAGAGACAAGCTGCGCTACAATACCACTGACCAGGGCTCTCCGTTTCCAGCGGGCAAGTTCAGCTGCCTCATGCTACCATTTGAATGGATGACACGCTGAGTGAATAGATTCATTGACTTTGGAGAAAGGGGGTAGAGAGAAAATTTAAACTTGTTTTCTTGAGTCAGACCTGGATTATATTAATAATTTACCATTAATTTAATTGACCGAGGGTAACCTTTTATACAATCTCTTATATTCAATTTCTTCAAGTGTAAAATGCAAAACAGAAAAAGGTATCGGGATTCACACGGGTTTGTGGGCATAAAATGGTCTGACACACTCAGACCGTCAGTGAGTCAAAGCTAACTACATATTAATATAATTATCATTTCATTACTACAGTTATGTCTAGCATTGTTATTATTATTGAGAATTTAAAAAGGGATTGACAGGAGTCTCATGACCAGAAAGGGGACTCCATGAAGACTGTGTGCTCCAATCACCAGAGGAACGTTAGCTGGGACAGTGCGTTAGATATTAATTAAGACACACACACCCTCACCCATGTATCCCTTCATCTACCGTGCCGTGTATCCATTGGAACCTGCATCCATCACAAACGAAGTTTTCAGGGATTTGAGGTCAGGTTCCTAACCATTCTGTTGGCAACATCCACCCAGCATTTGGCACGGAACTGCAGTACAGATCGGGATTTCAAAGACCCTGTGACACTCGTCAGGAGTGTCCACTCTGCGGGGCAGCAGGAGCCTTTGGATCGCTGTGGTGTCGTCACAGCACCGCTGGCCAGATCTGGTCCACTTATCACACCTCTCCACCACCCCATGGGCCACAGCTTACCCAGGGCTACTCAGGGTCACACGGCAGCCGCCGCACTTCCCTCTCCTGTGGCCTTCTCTATTCTGCTGAGGCTTGAGGCTGCCCGTGTTGCTAGGTGTCCATATGATTTCCTAAATTAATTTAAGCCAGTAGGCTATAGTCTGATAGCACTTGATGATGATAATGCACTGGTTTCATTAATGTGGAAAAAACAAGACCTTAGTAGAGAAAAAGCATCATTCGTGGTGGAGCAGCATGCTCTTAGATGGCTGATGAGTTGCATTCCACACAGTCCTGGAAGGCCTGGACGCTTGATCTGCTTAAATGTCTGGTTCTGCACATTTGGGCTCCAAACCTGACAGTCTCTGGTGGCTGAGATCCCCTGGTTGAGGCTCTGCTTCTACTGTCCATCTAGACAGGCCCAGTGGCTGCAGGAGGAAACGCACCACCTCTTCTCTTCCTGTAGCTGGCACAGGTGTCTGCTGCCAGGGGCAGGGGGACTGTGGCCCTTCCTCCTCTCGTTGGCCTCCCTCATCCTGCTGCTCTTCCAAGTTTAGGAAGAACAGAGACAACATAAATGCCTGCTTTTCGTTTTACTTGTAACTTGTGAATATGGCTCTCTGTGGAACTGCTGACTCATTTGTAGAATAAAGGAGCTAATTTTCATTTAACGCTTGGAACTCCAGAGTTACAGAACATAGTAGGTAAATGTATCTAGGGCCCCCGTGGGGACTGGATGTTGCTGTCCTTGTAATTACCAACTATAAGCTGGTGGTGTTAAGGCGTGGGTGTGGCTGGGGAAGGTTGAGGGGACAAGTCCTGCCTGTGGCTTGACATCTGTGACCAGGGTTCCAACTCAACATCTCCTGGAGCCTGGAAACTCTTCACAAGATGGCTCTTAGCTTCTCCATCTGCTATCTGTCCTCAAGAACATTGCAGGGGAGCAGGGTGTTCAGTAGGGCAGGACCCAGGCCTTCTTGCCTCCTTCCCTTTGATACCGAAGATGCCATGGAAACCTAACCTACCCTCTAGTCTCCACAGTTGCAGGGCCCACCCGTGCTGTCCACCTGCAATGCCCATCCTGCCCCAGAGGCACCTGGTGTGTGATAAGACAGGCTCTCCTCCAAAAGGAGTCCAGCTGACAAATTCTCAAATTTGAGAGGTTGGAAGGATGTGGTATATCCCATTGGAGGTAAAAACTTAGTCTGCAAGAAGCCAAAGATATCTGCAGAGGAGTAGGAAAGGAGAAAAGAAAAGAAAATCAGATACACTGAGTGTTCACTAAGTACCAAGTGTCAAACAGGTACTTTCAGATATATCAGTCTCACAACAAACCTAGAGAATTGACATTATCTTCTTTAAAACAAAACCCTTTTACTTTTTTTGAATTTATTGCATATTTGTATGTTTTTATAAGAAATAATACAGAGATCATTTACTATTACACAATTCCCTCCATAGTGGCAGTTTGCAACCCTATAGTACCCCACAGTCAGGATGTGAGCAATGGCATGGCCCAGATGCGGAACAAGCCGGTCAGCAAGGGTCTCTCCTGTTGTCCCTCCGTAGCCACACCCACTCCCCCACCCGCCGCCCTTAACCCTAAGCAAGCAATGATCTGCTCTCTATTTTCACAGTTTTGTCATTTTCCGGTTATATAACATTTTAAGAATGTTATGGAAATTGAATCATACGGTTTGTAATATTTTGGGGATTGGCTGTTTTCATCCAGCATCATTCTCTAGAGATTGGTCCAAGCAGTTGACTGTGTCAGCAGTTCAGTTCATCCCTTTTTATGTCTGCACACTGCTCTGTGCTGCAGATGCATCACAGCTCGTTTAGCCATTCACTTGTAAAAAGGATAGCTAGATTGTTTGCAGTTTTAATGATTACAAGTAAACCTACTGTGAACATTTGTGTACAAGTTTTTTGGTAACCATAAGTTTTTTGTTTCCTCTGGATAAACACCCAGGGATCCAATTGCTGGGTCATACGGTAGGTAGCTGTATATTTAGTTTTTTAAGAAAATGCTAAGCTGTTTTCCAGAGTGGCTGTGCCATTTTACATTTCCATCCAAAATGTATGAGTGATTCCATTCCACGTGTCCTCACCAGCCTTCTGAGTGTGTGTGTGTATTTTAGCTTTTATTTTATCTATTCTTATAAGTATATCATTGTGGTTTAATTCACAATTCTCCAATGCCTAATGATGTTGAACTTATTTTATATGTTTTTTTCTGAGACCCATGAATCCTCTTTAATAGTAGATGTTTTGCCAATTTTCTAATTAGATGTTTGTTGTTTTACTTTTACTAGTATTTGCCAGATAAATGATTTGCAAATATTTTCTCTTAGTGTGTAGCTTGTCTTTTCATCCTGTTAATGAGGTCTTTCAGACAACAAAAGTTTATAATTTTGATGAAACCCAAATCATCAATTTTTTTTCACTGTTGTTAAGTTTTCACCTTTGTTGTCAAAAATTCTTTGCCTGGCTCTAGTTCCTGAAAATTTTATGTTATTTTTTTTTCCTAAAAGTTATATAGTTTTATGTTCTACAACTAAATACACAATCCATTTCTTGTTATTTTTTATATAAGATGTGATATTTAGGCATAAGTTAATTTTTTCATCTATGGAATTGCTTCTGCACCATTGTTGAAAAGCTCCACTTCTTCTAATAAATTGCTTTTATACGTTCGTCTAAAATGACTTGAGTATATTGGAAAGGGTCTACTTCTGGGTTCTCATCCCGTTCAACTGATGTGCGTGTATATCGCCTTGTCAACATCACACATTCTCCACTGCTCTAGCCATATGATAAATATTTTTCCATCTTATTCTCCATTTTCAAAATTGTTATAGCTATTCTAGTTCCTTTGCCTTTCTATACAAATTTTGGGATAATTTGGTCTATATCTACAAAAACTGTTGTTGCAATTTTGATATGAATTGCATTATATGTAACTGGCTCTATGAACAAATTTTTATGAACCCTATAAATTTTCTATAATCCTCTCTCTCTCGTTTTAGATTCTCAGGCCAGTAGGTCTTCAAGACCAAAGCCCTGTAACTTTTAATTAACTGCTTTTTCAATTATTTCCCTGGAAATGGCAGAATTTCTGCAAGACAAAGGAGTTGATATTCCAAAAGGCCCCTGCATCAAGACTTCTTGATGCCAAGACTCACCATCCTTCACTAACCTGCTCCAAGGCACTTAACCTCTGGATAATTTCAACACAACTTGCCCCCATGCACCTGGCCCCTATCTTAAAAGCCCATACTCTTTGGGAGTTGGGGAAATGGATTTGAGGCTTCTTACCCCATTCTCTTCTTTCATATGGAAGAGTCCTCTTTCCTTGGCAATCCTCGTTGTCTCAGCAATGGGCTCTCTGTGCATGAGCAGCCAGACCTGGGCCAGACCTCTTTGGGGTTTGGTAATGTATATTTGAATCAGTTTTAGGAGAATTGGCATTTTTACTTTGTCCAGTGGTCCAATCCTGAATAAAACATATCATTCCATTTTTCTATTTATTTAGATGTTTTCTGTTTATTTCATCACTCTGTTATAGTTTTCAGGCTTTTACATCTTTTACATCTTTTGTTACATTTTTACCTAAGTATTTAATATTTTTTTCAATTGAAAATATATTCTGTTTTAATTCTAGCATTCATGTGTTATAGTTCACTTTGTATATAAAATTGATTTGGATACATTTACCTTGTATAGTGATACCTTGTTGAAATTACTTTTTAATTTGAGGATATGTTTTTAATTTGGGAGGATTTTCTAGGTGTCACCAACATATAGGCAGAATTGCACATCTTCTCTTCTTATCTTTATGCCTTTTATTTATTTCCTTTTCATGCCGTTTTGCACTAGTTAGAACTTCCAGTAATATGTTGAAGAAGAGTGATGAGAGCAGGCATCCTTTCCTCATTCCCACAGGAAAAATATTGAGTCTTAAACCATTAAGGATAAGATTAGCTGTAGGTTTTTGTAGATACCATTTATCAAGTCAAGAAAGTTCCGTTCTTGTTATTACTTTTCTGTGAGTTTTTATCATGAATAGGTATTGAATTATGACAACTGCTTTTTTTGTATCAGCTGATACAATCATGTCTTTTTTCTTCATTAGGTTGATTATATTCATTTTCATATATTGAACCAGGCTTGCATTCTTTTAATAAAGCTCATTTGGTCATAGTGTATAATTTTTTTTATAAATTGCTTAATCTTATTTGTTGATATGTTAAATGATGTTTGCATCTAAATTCATGAAGTCATTGGTCTTGATCCCTCCCTCCCTCCTTCCTTCCTTCCTTCCTTCCTTCCTTCCTTCCTTCCTTCCTTCCTTCCTTCCTTCCTTCCTTCCTTCCTTCCTTCCTTCCTTCCTCCCTCCCTCCCTCCTTCCCTCCCTCCCTCCCTTCCTCCCTCCCTTCCTTCCTTCCTTTTTTTTGTTTTCTTTCTTTTATTTCCTTTAATATTTTGTTTTTTTCTCTTTCTTCTTCCTGTATTTTTCTGGTTTTAATGTTAAAGTAATATTACCTTCCTGAAATAAATTGGAAAGTCTTTCATCCTTTTCAATGTTCTGAAAGAGAGAGTACAAAATTAGTTTTAATTCTTTAAATGTTTGGTAGAACTCAATAGTAATATCATCTTGTGTCTGCATATTTTGAGGGGGGATTAAATTCCAAATTCAATTCATTATTAGTTATAGAGCTAGTCAGAACATCTATTTTACATTGAGTAAGTTGTAGACTTTGTGCTTTTGGAAGAATTGGTCTATTTTGTCTAACTTGTTAAATGTTTGTGTATAAATATGTTTATAGGAATCCTTTATCATCATTTTGGTGTCTGCAGGATCTATAGGAGGTCCCTATTTCATTTTTGATACTGGAAATTTGTGTCTTATCTCTTTTTTCTCTTTGTCAGTTTTGCTACAGGTTTGTCAATTTCATTGGTCTTCTTTAAAAGCCAGCTTTATAGAGTTGACTTTTTATATTATTTACCTTTTAAAATTTTATTTATTTATGCTACCATATTATTTCCATCCTTCTTCTTGGGTTGGGTTTATTTCTTTTTTCATCTTTTTTTTTTTTTTTTTTTGGCTAAGTTTTCAATGTGGGAAGTTAGGTTATTTATTTGAGCCTTTCCAATTTTCTAATATAAACATTTACAACTATAATTTTTTTCTGCACTACTTTAGCTGTGACATACAAATTTTGATATGATGCTTTTTAAATCTTCAATCTGTTCAATATATGTTTCAGATTCCCTTGAGCTATCTTCTTTTACCTCTGGATTTTTTTTCTTAAGTCATTTGGTTTCCAAATGTTTGGGTATTTTCTCATTATCTCTCTGTTATTGATTTCGAGTTTGAGCCACCCATTGTCAGAGAACACACTTGTATAATTTCAATGTTTTTAAATTTGTCGAGGTTTGTTTTATGGCCCAGAACATTGTCTGTCTTGGCTTATGTTCTGTGAGTGCTTAAAAAGAATATGTATTCTGCAGTTGTTGGGTGGAGCATTCTATAAATGTTAAATAGCTCCTGTTGGTTGATTGTATTCTTTGACATATTTGCTGATTTTCTGTGTGCTCAATCAATTATTGAGAAAAGGGCATTGAACAATTATAATTATGAATTTGTCTATTTCTCCTTTTTAGTTCTATCAAGCTTTATTTCATAACATGTTATATAAATCTGTTGTTTAGTACATACAAATTTAGGATTTCAAAAACAAATTTAACAAACAGCAACAATACAAATTTAGGATTGCTGTGTTTTCAATATATTATGTCAATAACTCTCTTTTAATTGGTATATTAAGACAACTTAGATTTAATATAACTATTGATATATTAGTACTTAAGTCTGCCATTTTGTTTGTTTTCTATTTGTTCTCTCTGGTTTTCTTTTTCTTTTATTTTTCTTGTCTTCCTGTGGGTTACATGAACATTTTTTTAGAATTACACTTTATGAATCTATCTATCTATCTATCTATCTATCTATATTTTTTAGTGTGTCTCTTTGTATGGTTTTTAGTGGTTTCTTTAGAACCTGTGTATGTATATATATGTATATACAGTCAACTCTTGAACAACATGGGACTTAAAGGCACCAGTCCCTGCACAGTTGGAAATCTATGTATAACTTTTTTCAAAAATTTAAAAAAATATTTTCCCAATACATTTATTAAAAAATATCTGTGCAAAAGTGGACCTGTGCAATTCAAACTCTGTTCTTCAAGGATAAACTGTATATATTATATATCTATATCATCTATCTATCTATATATAAAACAATTTACTTGTCAACATTTTACCAGTCCAAGTGAAGTGTAGAGACTTTACCTCCCTTTATGCCCCATCACCCTTTATATATTTGCAATATGGGACCTCTTCTGTTTTAGAATGTACTCAGGAAAAAAATTAACATTGCTGCTACTGATGGAAAGCTGATATTTACAGTTGCTATTTGCATTTAGGCCAACTGTTTTAGGCAAACAGTAGGATTACAAGAGAAGCCCCAGAATCCATCACTCACAGCAGGTGTTGGTATCCTTTCCTGTGGAGCACATGCACGTACGCATGCTTTTCTTGAAAAAGAGGCACTTACTGTTCTGGGTTTATTGCTTTTTAGCTTTATATTTAAGGAAAATAATTTATCATGGAGAAAAGAAGCCCATGTGGGCTGTTTGGGAGCAGGTGCGTGTGGTGAGCTCCTTGTTCTGAATAATGGAAGTGAATAGAAGCATCTTAAAATTTCCTATTAATTACTGTCCTAACTGGAGTATTGGAGTCTCGAGAAAATAACTTTGAGAAATTAAAAGGATTTCTTAGATTTTGTAACATTCCCGTCAGTGGTAGAAAGACAATGTTTCCTCAGTAAAATGCTCACCTCCTAATCCCCAGAACCTGGAAAACTGTTAAGTAATACAGCAAAGGGAATTAAGATTGCAGATGGGATTACGATTTTTAATCCGCTAATCATGCGGCGGAGAGATTAGGGAAGTCTCTCCGTAATGTGTGTGAGAATCCAATGCAATCTGCAGTCCTTCTAAGGGGCAGGCAAGGGGAGGCAAGAGAAGAGTGAGATCAGGTGACGCTGCAGGAGGAGGCTCCACAGGTTGATGGTGCCCTGGGGGGAGGACAGGAGCAAAGGAACGCCGGCCACCTCTAGAACCGGAAAGAGGGAAGGAACAGGTTTTCTCCTAGAGTCTCCATGAGAAATGCAGCCCTTTCAACTCTCTGATGTTAGCCAAATGAGACCCATTTTGTATTAGTATGTCTGATATCCATAATTGTACATTTTTGTACATAATTGTACATATATGTACATAAATGTACATAATTGTACATATAACAACATTATATTGTTTTAAGCCATTACATTTGTAATAACTTATTACAGCAGCAATAGGAAACTAATATAGCACCTGTTGATTGTTTTATTCAAATTGAGATTTCTCTAGTTCTTGACATAAGTGATTTTCACTGGAAATCGGAACATCTAGGATATTTAGTATGTTTTGAGATTCTGCATCTTATTTAATACAATTTCTTTTAAATGGCCTTTTCTCGTACCACTCCAGCTGGGAGGTGCAGAAGCTGCCTTGGTATTGCCAGGTGGGGCAGAAGTCCAGGCCCTCCACTTGGCCTCTGGTGACACCTGAGCATGGAATGTGCTCCTGGTCACTTCTGGCTGGGACAAGACGTGTAACTCCTTGCCAGGCCACCACTGATAGCACCCTGGCTTAGATGGCTGGGAGTACCTTGTTACTTATTCTCCTGTGACCTTAATTCACACCTTGGAGGGTTGGCCCCCTTGCCACTGAACGGTGGTGAAACTCTTGACTCTCCACTAGGTCTCCTAAAATGCTGCCCATACATGGGGGAGAAGTGCTTTTGTATCGCTTGATGTGGCTGGAAGTCCAGGTTGCCCACCTGGTCCCTGCTGACACGAATAGGGGGTGGCACATTACTCCCAGCAGGGATAAAAATCCTTGCTCTCTATTCACTCATCTCTTGGGCCACCCCGGAGCAGTTTAGGATGCCTCGTGACAGTCTGGGGAGAGTAGAGGTTTGGGCTCTCCATTTGGCTTTTGTTGTATGGGTGGGTGGAAGGGCCAACGTTTTTATGGTGTTTGGCCGTTGTGGAGTGGTTTCTGCCTAAAGCGTTTCTTTTTAGACTGCATTTTCCTGGTCCCTTGGCTATAGAGAACGGGTTTTCTTGGGGCTTTTATATCTCCTCCTTGTGGTGTTTCTTGGTGCCAGCTGCTTCTACTCCATGTCAGGGATATGAAGCAAAAAGAAACCTCAGGGGACTCACGCTTTGTCGCTCCTCCTCGTGTGCTGAGATCTCTAGCTGGTCTGCCTCCTTCTCTCTGCCTTTTAGAGTCTTCTTACATTGGCTTGTTATACACAGGCCAGGATTTTGTTGTTGTTGTTGTTCTTAGCAGAAAGAAGAGGGAAACTTGTCCCTTATCCATCCTCCTGAAAGCAGAAATCCTACTGTCTTCTTTTCAATCGTGAGTAAGACGCGGTGTGGGGATGTCAGGCACCTTGCTGAAGCCTGCGCGTCTTTTCACTCAGTACCCGTGCTGTTGAACGCAGTGCTCCCTCCCCACTTCCCAGCTACCACGAGAATTTAGGGCCAAATAATTGATCCGATTGAATGTCTTATATGCTAAATTAAAGAATGTAGACATTATTCTAAAGGCAACACAGGCCACCAATGATAACATTCTGCCTGAAAAAATTTTAGAAGAGCCAGGAAGGACATGTGACCTGTCATTTGGCTGAAGTTTTGATTTAAAAGGGTACTTAATCCTACTTCCAAGATATTTCATATTGAATGCCCTCATATAATCTCTTTTGAACACTGGCTATCTTTTGGGTTGAAAAGCTATTTTTGGTTTCTGCTTCTAATTCTCCCTGGCATTTCTCAAACCTCAAAATAGACCAACTGGAGGACCAACGCTGCTTCCTGTCAGGTTAGCGACGTTCACAAGCAAAGGGGGACAAGGAGAGTGCCAAGGGATATTTTGACAGCGCTGCCAATTAAAATAAGTTAAAAAATATGTATTACCCAGCACACTTCAGCACAGCAGCTGTAGGAGTCTCTTGCAAGGACCAGCGTGTATTTATGTCACAGAATCCAGCTTTTTTATGTTTATTGATTTGAAAGGAATAAATGTGCATGTGTGTATTTATACATAAAGCACATATCTCATACGGAACTCTAGCTACTGCATATCGGATATGCCATGACAAGCAGCAAAATCATAAGCTGCATTTCTCCTCTTTTTTATATATTTTTTCAAAAGTTCCAATGAAATGTCCTTATCCAAACAAATAAGAACTTATCGGACACCTGTCGTGTGTTTGGTTGTCTAAGAGGACAGAGACTCTTCATGCTTTTAAACCCGAGGCTTGGTTCAGCTCCATCAGCCCTCAGTTTCATCTCACCGCCTGAGGACCGGCAGAAGTCCGCGCTCCCGGCTCGCTGTGTAGGTGCGCGATGTATGAACCACACCATTTTACCTTTTCTTTCCTTCCCTTGGAAATGTCAGTGCACATGGAGTGCTCCCTCTGCGTCCACGCAGGAGCGAGGCGCTGCCCGCCCTTCCGCGCGGACACCTTCTGCGGAGTTCGCCCCCGTGCCCAGCGTGGGGGGCCTGCCGGACCTCGCTCGCCCCCGTGCCCAGCGTGGGGGGCCTGCGGGACCTCGCTCGCCCCCGTGCCCAGCGTGGGGGGCCTGCGGGACCTCGCTCGCCCCCGTGCCCAGCGTGGGGGGCCTGCGGGACCTCGCTCGCCCCCGTGCCCAGCGTGGGGGGCCTGCGGGACCTCGCTCGCCCCCGTGCCCAGCGTGGGGGGCCTGCCGGACCTCGCTCGCCCCCGTGCCCAGCGTGGGGGGCCTGCGGGACCTCGCTCGCCCCCGTGCCCAGCGTGGGGGGCCTGCGGGACCTCGCTCGCCCCCGTGCCCAGCGTGGGGGGCCTGCCGGACCTCGCTCGCCCCCGTGCCCAGCGTGGGGGGCCTGCCGGACCTCGCTCGCCCCCGTGCCCAGCGTGGGGGGCCTGCGGGACCTCGCTCGCCCCCGTGCCCAGCGTGGGGGGCCTGCGGGACCTCGCTCGCCCCCGTGCCCAGCGTGGGGGGCCTGCCGGACCTCGCTCGCCCCCGTGCCCAGCGTGGGGGGCCTGCGGGCCCTCGCTCGCCCCCGTGCCCAGCGTGGGGGGCCTGCAGGCCCTCGCTCGCCCCCGTGCTCGCCGCCCGGTTCCGTCCCGACTCCCAGGCCAAGACACTTCCCAAACAGTTCCATCTACTAAGTCAACACGTTAAAAGTGGATAGATATTTATGCCCCAATAGCTTTGTTTTCTCCTAGAAAAAATAACATACAGAAACGGAAAAATAACTATTCATAAATACCACAGTTACTAATGGGATAAGGGCACCTGCTGGGCTCGTGACAACCTTTGAACATTAGCATTAGACTGGACGCCCGCAGACACCCGCTCACATGTCGTTGCCATGGCGTTGCTTTCCCTCCCGGCCGGGCGGGGGCGCAGCCCGCTCCACAGGAGCGCGGTGTGGCCTGACGCGCGAAATGCGCCCTGCCTCACGAGGGGAGCCTGCGCAGTGCTTCACGGAGTTCAAGCGCTACCGTATTTCTCTCCACCGTGACAAATGCCTCCCAGTGGCCGTGTGAGTTGGCTGTGGTACCCCGAGGCACCTGAGCACCTGGTTTGTGAACCACGCAATAGTAATTGTAAGTATCAACTCCAGAGCCAGACAGTGGGAGCTGAAATCCCAGTTCTGCTGTGTACTTAACCTGTGTTTGCAGTGTGTGTGTGTCCTCATTTTAAAATTTTTATGCTGGTAGTATTTGTTTTGTAGGTTTCTTAATACAAATTAAGTAAATTTATATATGCAGAGTATTTTCAACAATTCCAGGCACAGAGTATATGTTATGTAAATAAATGTTAGCTATTTATTTATATGTTAGCTATGCCCTAATTTCTCAAAGTTTAAATAATTTATCTGTTAGATCTTTTCCATAAGGCCCAATATATACTACAGGCCCCTACTATTCTAAAAATAAAATCCAAGATGCAACACACACAAAAAAAAGAAAAATAAAAGAATATTTTCTCAAATTTCCTTAAATCGTGTATCTTTTTCTCATCCTGGCTAAGTTCCCTGCAAATCTGAGCACTCTGCCCCTGCTACCTTCCCCCACACATCCCCTCCCTGCAGAGCACCTGGTCCTCCAGGGTGTGCTCTCGGCAACACCCCCCTGCTGGGGAATCCTGCTCTCTGTTGTCTTCTCAGGCATTGAGGTGTCTTGTTCTTCCTTCCTTTTCAATCTTTGTTCAACATACAGGCTTCACTCAGAGACACTGTGAGCTAGGTTTCAGACTACTGCAATACAATAAATATAGCAATGACGTGATTCACACATTTTTTTTTGTTTCTTAGTGCATATAAAAGTCATGTTTACAATATATTCAAGTATATTAAATGTGCTATAGCCTTATGCCTAAAATAATTTACATGCTGTTATTAAAAATACTTTATTGCTAAAAAATTCTGATGATTATTTGAGCATTCAGTAAGTCTTAACCTTTTTATTAGTGGAGAGTGTTTCCTCAATGTTAATGGCTACTGACTGATCAGGGTGGTGGTTGCTAAAAGTTTGGGTGGTTGTGGCAACTTCTTGAATAAGACAACAGTGAAGTTTTCCACATTGATCAGCTCTTTCTTTCACAAAAGATTTCTCTGTAGCATGTAGCGCTGTTTGATAGCATTTTTTCCACAGTTGAGCTTCTTTTAGAATTGGTGTCAATCCTCTCAAACACTTGCTGCTGCTTTATTAACTCAGTTTTTAGAATATTCTAAATCCTTTATTGTCATTTCAACAATGTTCACACCATCTTCGCAAGGATTAGATTCCACATCAAGAAATCACTTTCTTTCCTCCTCCATAAGAAGCGACTTCTTATCCATTCAAGTTTTATCATGAGATTACAGCAATTCAGTCACATCTTCCAGCTCCATTTCTAATCCCAGTTCTCGTGTTATTTCCACCACATCTGCAATTAATTTTTCCACCGAACTCTTGAACCTCTCACAGTCATCCCTGAGAATTGAAATCAACTTCTTCCAAAGTCCTATTGATGTTGATATTTTGACCACCACCCATGAATCACAACTTTTCTAAATGACATCAAGAATGGTGAATCCTCTCCACGAGGTTTTCAATGTATTTTTCTGAGTTCCACGAGAGGAATCACTATCTATGGCAACTATAGCCCTACAAAATGCATTTCTTAAGTGATAAGATCTGAAAGTTGACGTTAGTGATTCGTGGGCTGCAGAGTGGACATTGTGTCTGTAGCCATGAAAACAACTTTAATCCTTTTGTGCGTCTCCATCAGAGGCCTTGAGTGACTAGGCGCACTGTCAGTGAGCAGCGCACTAACTTTTGCTGCTGTCTTTAACTTCCTTCTGCAGCTTCCCAACCTCTCTCAGCCTTCACAGAATTGAGGAGAGTTGAGGCCTTGCTCTGAATTTTGCTGTGGCGTAAGGGAGTGGTGTGGCTGCTTTGATCATCTATCCAGACCACTCACACTTTCTCCATCTCTGAGATAAGGCATCTTCATTTTGTTATCATCTATGTGTTCACTGAAATAGCACTTTCACTTTCTTCAAGAACTTCTGCTTTCTATTTACTACTTGGCTAACTGTTTGGCAAACGAGGCCTAGCTTTTGGCCTGTCTCAACTTTCAACATGCCTTCCTCACTAAGCTTAAAATGTCTAGATTTAGATTTAAGTTGAGAAATGTGAAACTTCCTTTCACTTGAACACTTAGAGGCCATTGTAGGGTTATTCATTGGTCTAATTTCAATACTGTTGTGTCTTAGGAAATAGAGAGGCCCTTGGAAAAAGAGAGAGAGAGAGAGAGATTGGGGAATGGCTGGTCAGTGAGATAGTTGGAAAAGAAGCATTTATTTATTAAGTTTGCCATCTTACGTGGGCGTGGTTCATGGCACCCAAAACAGATACAATGGTAACATCAAGGATCACTGTTCACAGATCATTGTAACTGATATAATATAATGAAAAGGTTTGAACTAGTGCAATAATTCCCAAAATGTGACCCAAAGACATGAGATGAGCACATGCTGTTGGAAAAAAATGGCACTGATATACTCGTAAAGCGATTGTCACAAACCTTTAATTTGTAAAATATGCAATATTTGCAAAGGACGATAAAGCACAGCACAATAAAACAAGTTATGCTTTATTCCATGTTGTGCTGTCCCCCTCATTTTAAGTGTAAGTAGTTATCAAGTTTCTTCCATGGTAACCCTGTATATCAGAATCATCAGTAGAGTTTGTTAGTTTTTTTTTTAATTAAGAATGCTTGTTCCCCATTTATATAAATTCTGACTGATCTAATTTAATGTAAGAATCTCACACCATCACCACCTTGATTTCACAATACATGAATAAGGTTTCAAAGTTGATCCACTTTTCCATTGTGTTGAGGTGACAGTTTTTACTCTGAGATTTCATCCAGGCTTTAAAGGTTTACCCAGAACTGTGCTGACATCCACCACACCACGGGCTAGGGGGCTTAGCAATCAGTGCTCGAATTGGCACTGCATCATCCCCGATGAAGCCTGCAAGTGCCCTGCTTCCTGCAGGCTCTTAGAAACCCCACAGTGCTGGGTGCGTGGACTTGCAACCCTACCTCCACGCCACAGGGGGTGGTAAAGAGCTTGTAGAAGGCCCTCTCTACCTGCATAGCCAGCCATTGCCAGCCACACTTAATCACCTGTCTGCATTTGCTTCTCAAGCTGGGAGAACTGGATGCAGTGGAAACTGGTGGAGGTGCTCTTATTCACCTGGTGTCCTAGTTACTTTCTCTTCCCCTCAGGGAAGAGAGACTTCAAAGCCCGCAACACCAGGCTTCCCTTTTCTGATTTCTGTCTCAAATATTTTTTCTTAAAATAATTAAATGGAAAAAATTTCCATGGTATCAGAGGAAATATTTCATAGAAAACAAATAAATACTGAGGTTTCTGAACTTTAAATAGCCCTGTAGGTCATTCAATTGTGCATCCAACATGGGGAGACAATGCTACACATTTTCTCCCTCATTCATTTCATAAATGTAATCACCGCACTATCGTGTTTAAAATCACAACTCCCACGTTTTTGCTTCTAGCATAGCATGTCCTATAAGCATTAGAATCTGAATTGCATTTTTCTATTGAATGTTTCCACTTGTCACCAGTACCTCAAACTCAATATAGCCTATATGAAACTATTAACTTACTTCCTCCTCAATTCCCAGTCTTTGACAATGCTACCAGAAAATGATCTACCTACCATTTGGTCTAGGAAATTTCAGATTTATTATTTCTTTTCAGAATGCTGTGTCCCCCTCAGGTATTAAATGCCATAGGTTCTGTGGGCTCTTTTTCAGATTAGCACTGCTTCTTCTCTATACTAACTGATAACTAATATCTTACAATGTGGATAATATGCTGCATTTGTAATTTAACAAATACAGTCATGACTGATCAGTATAAGAACTCTGTGAGATGGGAAAGAGAGATATTGCTATCACCATTTAACAGATTGAGAGCTTTAAACTCTGAGAACTCATGTGCTTAAGCTCATAGTAAATTCAGCAAAATATTTCAACTCTATTAAGTTTTTCTTGTACTTTTTGACTCTTTAATTGTCTCATAGATTAATTTAAAGATTCCTAGCCTGGAAAAATTCAGAAAGGCACGTTGATCATGTATATACTCACACCCATGAACAATGTAGGTGTTAGGAGCACTCACTCCTGAACAGTCAAAATTCTACATGTAACTTTGACTTCCCCAAAGCTTAACTAATATCCTACTGCTGACCAAAAGCCTTACTGATAACATAAACAGTTGATTGACACATAGTTTGCATGTTTGTATGTATTATGTATTAATTACAATAAAGGAAGCTAGAGAAAGGAAAATCATAAAGAAAATGCATTATTAAGAAAATCAAAAATACATTTTTGCTATTCATTAAGTGGAAATGGATCATCATAAAGGCCTCATCCTCATTGTGTTCACATTCTTTAGGCTGAGGAGGAAGAGGAAGAGAAGACGTTGGTCTCACTCTCTCAGGGGTGGCAGAAGTGGAAGAAATCCATATATAAGTGGACTCATGCAGTTCAAACCTGTGTTGTTGAAAGGTCAACTGTATATGCTGATAGACTGAGATAGTCAGTACATTGATAGGTCAGCCTCTTTAATTGACCAAATTGCTCACCGCTCTAGATGTCAGGATAGCCTGTGGATACACACATGTGTAAACGCATTGTTTCATCACCTCTGTATTAAACATTTTTATTTCTAAAATGGTGACATGTCTAAGACTTGTAGATTGTTGATTTATTTGCTCCCCTTAAATCACTTCTATTATGATTTTTCTCTGGTATCTCCATCAGCATTTTTAAGTTTCTCCAAAAGTTTGGGTTTAGTTAAAAAGAAAGAAGGAAAGAAAGAGAGAAGGAAAGAAAGAAATAAGTCCATACTGGGAGAATTTATTAATACGAAAACCATAAATCTTCCTTCCTCTAGTCTGAGGCATTCCAACTTGCTCATGTGTGTGCTGTGTTTCTGCAGCTGTTATTTGCCCAACTTCTGAGCTGACAAATTTCAACTACAAGAAAGACATGCAGCAGGTACTCATAGGCAGGTGACTTTCTATTCCTTGATGTGATTTTCTCTATTGATAACTATGGGGCAGATCTTTTGTCCAGAGCAAATGAGCAAGTTCACACAGCATATCCCAGGTAGACAGGCAGAGATGGAGAGAGCATAATCCCGCTTTTGCACTCTTTTCCCCTCCTACATGCCTGCTGACAACCCTTCATGTGCTTCTCAACTTGATCCAATTTGGAAATAAAGTTTTCCCTTGGGCAAAAGGTCTTAGAAAATCTTCCAATGTGTGCTTATTCCTGAAAATCTGAAAACAAAAAGTTCACTAAAGGGATAAATGATTTGACAGAATTTGCAAGGGCAAGAATATAGTTGTTTTACAAAATATTGATTTGTAGAAGAGGGAAGGCTATGGGACTTTTTGCTCTTCATAAATACATGATAGAGAAGAGAAGTAAAAGTTAATTCAAACTTAATTAAACATTAAAAGTGAGAGGCCGGATGGAGTCCTCTTTCAGTACTCTGCATGCACAGCCAGGTGAGATGAAGTTATATTGCCTTATCTTGACAATAATTTATTGCCCTGAGGAATCTTCATTCCTTATTCTCATTGAAATTGCTTCATAAATGAAAAGTATAACACATACGAATAAGGTTAAAATATCAACATCTAAGAATGTAATACCTCATATAGTTTTAGTGCGAAATACAATCTACAAGAACATGTTTTGGCTTCAGTCACAAAAAAATCTTATTTACAAAGGAAGAAAAAAAAAACTAACAGATTGGGTCTGGAAGTATCCAATAAAAAGACAGTGGTATAAATCACACTTATTTTGGCAATGTGGAGCCCAAAAGAAATTATTGTGGGACTCCTAACAAAGCCTAAAACCAAAATGGACTTGGAGGCTGAAAATTCTGAGATCAATTTAGAGCTCTACCGCGCACTCCCAGACCACGGGCAGGTCATGGCAGCTCCCCAGGCCTCTGCTGCCTCATCTTGAGTAGACCTGCGCCTACCTCATCAGAGAGCATCGCGCTGTGGCTACACAAAAGGGTCGCAGTAACTGTCTCAAAACATCCTTTATCTCACCTCATCCTATTCTACATCTTCTCTCATTCCATTCAAATCATCCCAGGAAACTGCAAGGCTGTTGCCCACAACCGGCTCTCTTATCTATGATAAGCATGTGCTATTTTCTTCCTTGCTCACAGGAGTAGCATCTTTTGTTTCTGTCCAAACCAGACAACCTGACAGGGCATTTTCTGCTTCTTCTAAAGGTGCCTGCTACTTCTTATAGCATAGAGTCCAGATTAGACCCAATATTATTGTAGTATCACTGTAGTATTTGTAATTTTCCTTAAAACTCTTCCTTGGGGAATCTTTCCCTGATTCCCCAGGCTATTAAGTCTTTTTTTCTCTTTGTATCACAACTGCCTCATGTTCACAATGTTCTTTCTGTGCTTGGCTCATTGCATTTGCATTGCACTATTTTGTATATGTGACTCACTCTCCAACATCTATTGAATGAATCAATGAATAAACGAAAGGGTGAAACACGGCCAACAGGACTGGAACAAAAGCAATATAATTGGAAGCAAGCTTCAATTTAATCCTCCCTCAGGAGTTAACAACATCCCCCACCCACACCCCACAAAGCACAATTTCAAAGCAATTGGTGCTATTTCTTTTTTGCCTAAAAAATACCAGTATTGCTCCTGATCAAACCTATGTGGCAATCAGCTGTTTGACTTTTCAAAGGATAATACAAGAGCTCAGCTGTCCTGGTACTCAATTCTGCCATACCTGGGAGCAGCAACATGTATTATAAGTGCAACACAAGGATTTGGGTCACCACCCTTGACCTCAGCCTTTTGCATGGCCAGGCCAGGGAGATGTGATGCAAACACTCAGAAGAGGTGAACAAAGACCATGCATGCGGCGTGTAGAAGATGAGATGAAGAACCAGAGCATCCAAAGAGAGTAACTGCAAATCCCTGGAGCCTGTCATGCAGGTGAGGGATATTTATATCCTCTCTTCGAATACAGGATAAAAACCACAAGGTGAATAAACTTCCAATGGGGATTGATGCCAACGTACATCAGTCTGGGAAGCATTTCATCTGTGTCTCAACCCAACCTAAATTCAAATTATTGAGCTTTCTCTTGCCTTCCCAGAAGGGGAAGTTTCCTTGGTCACAAAGATCAATAGATTTAGTGGTTTGTATGCAAATGTTGAAGATCTGTGTAGAGAGGACTCTCTTTTTGCCTTCATTCTCTCAGCCTGGAATAGAACCACATACATTGCACTATTAATGCATCTGTGTTGAATTAATGAAGTATAGAGCTCTGAATTCATGGACACAAGTAGATATCTGGAAGTTAAAACAATTGCTACTCTCTTCATTGTCTTTAATAAGACCTTTTCATCCCATTTATTTTTGTTTTGCTTTGTTTTCTTTATGGATTACAAAGAACTGAAAATAAGAATTTATTGTTTTGTTTTTGGTTAGTAAGCACTCATATTATTGATATTTTTCAGTGGAAAAAACAAAAATAAACTTGCAAGTAGATGACATTGGTAGAATTTGAATAGTAGATGGAAGGTGAGTCCTACCATTCTAAGGGAAATACACACACATGTGCACACACACATCCATCACCTCTCCTTAATCTGTTAATCATACTAGAATTTTACCACTCAAAAGCCAGTCCTTTTCCCTTAGAGTCTCTATTTTGTAACATAAATTTCTCAGTAGGTTCATTCCAAGAACAGGATGGAGCACGAGAGGTTTGGGGGCTGGGTAAGAGAATAGTGAGGCCTTTTGAGCATGTGGCATCCCAGGGTAGGCGTGTGCACCGCCCACACCCGCCACCACATTTGCATGAGGCTGAGCAACCATTCTTCAGACACTGTGCTAAGCACTTATCACATGTTAATACATATGATCCTCCCAGTGACACTTCGAGGGAAGCAATATTATTGTGTACACCACTCAAAGGAAGACACTGGAACCAAAAGAGGTGAAGTCATTTTTCAGCAAAGAAACTAAGTGGAGGATCTGGAAATCAAACCCAGGCAATCAGCACATGTCCTTTAAAGAAGAAATGCTCATATGGGAGCTTCTATCTCACCCTCGTCAGCAAGAAACTAGGCTTGCTGCCTCTGATTTCTTTTCTTTTCATTTTTTGTGTTTTTTTTGAAATGGAGTCTCACTGTGTTGTCCAGGCTAGAGTGAGTGCCATGGCATCAGCCTAGCTCACAGCAACCTCAAACGCTTGAGCTCAAGCGATCCTTCAGCCTCAGCCTCCTGAGTAGCTGGGACTACAAGCATGTACCACCATCCCGGCTAATTTTTTTTCTATATATGTTTTTTTTTAGTTGGCCAATTAATTTCTTTCTATTTTTAGTAGAGATGGGGTCTCACTCTTGCTCAGGCTGGTCTTAACTCCTGACCTTGAGTGATCTGCCTGCCTTGGCCTCCCAGAGTGCTCGGATTACAGGCGTGAGCCACTCACTGCACCTGGCCCTGCTGCCTTTGATTTCAAAACAATATTGTGAAAATGTTTCAACCCAACGAATAATAGATAGATAGATAGATAGATAGATAGATAGATAGATAGATAGATAGATACACACACACACACACACACGTATAGACACATAAATATTTTCCTCTTAGATGCTTTCCTTCCAAATTATATTTCCCTGTCTATTCCCGCCCCAAAACCTGCAGCCACCTCTCCAAATTGAGGTCCTGGATTCCTCAAATACAAATCACCACACAAAACAGGAAGGTTATTGAATTTTTTAAAGAGAATAACAGGGGCCCCAGAACTGCCGAGTTTGGGTTCTGGAATATCCGTAGGCTTTATTTATTCAGAAAATCATGGAGCCCTCCTTCAGGTGATGTCACGTCCAGATTAAACTCTGCCACTGTGGCCAATCATTGATCATTTAGGTTTTATTTTCCTCACTCATGAAATGAATATGTGAGTTCTGGGATGTGTGAGTTTCTAAAATCCTGTTTCCTTTTGTATTTTATTAATGAAAAGTGAAAATAAGATGAAATGCTAAATGGTAAAATGGTATCAGTTATAATATATTTTAAAAGTTATCAAATTACTGTAATTTCTCACAAAACTTAACATACTGGTCAAAACTTCTTACTGTGTACTTTTTTAAAAAGTCCTATCACGAAAACATTGCTTCTTCTCTTTTCTTAAAAGTTCTGTATCTTCTTGCATATAACCAATTTTCTGCATTGTCATGAAATATCAAGTCAAGTCCCCATTTCTTTTTAACACGCCTCAGCCATCTCTGGTTTCCTCATGGCCTAGTTGAGTTCACAGATCTTATCTTTCATTTCTCCTGTAGACGACACAGCCCATGAAATGTCAGCATATATGTAAAATTGAGTAGTAAGGATAAACAATGCATTTCAGATGAAACATCTTTGTTCATTGTGAGCTAAGTAAAAAAAAAATCATTCATTCCAAAAATATTTATTTGTTGTTCCTACTATGTGCTAACCAGAGTTCTAGGCATTGAAAATAGAATCAGACACGTGATTTAATATTTGCTCTTGCAGAATGCCCATGTCAGTGAAAGAAGCAGAAAATGAACACGCATAAAGACTGCATAATTTTGGGGGGAGCAAAGAGAAACATATAGAATTAAAACAGGTGATTTAATAGAGAATATGGACAATATTTTTAGATGAAATTTATAAAAAGGCTTCACAATGGAGCTGAGCTGACACCTTAATGATGAAAATGAAATTTAAATAGACAAAGATTGGAAACCATCATGTCTGCAGGGGGTTAGGGACTTACAGGACATAGTAAGACATGAGACTTCGTTCTACGTCCAAAGGGAGGCCTGAGACTTCAAGCAGTAGCGAAAGATGATCTGAATACTTATCTTTAAACACTGCTTTTCCATCACCACCCCTTGTACCCTGCAATCTGTGGAAGTCCATTGTCTCACTTCAAAATATTTTTGAGTTCCAGGATTGGTTTTCTCATATTTTCCATATTTTAGAATCTTTATGTCCTGCATGAATTCTCATAGCCACACTAAGGTGTCTGTAGTGATTTACATAAAATAATAACATTTAAACAAATGTATGAATACAAATGAGACATTTAAAGGAAACAAAAGAAAAATTTATATTTCAGAAATGCAGGAAACATTCAATTAACTTCCCACCTTAATTCTTAAAATGTATTTCAGACATTCCAGGACCATCATATTCTTTGATTTAATTGGTTTTATTCAGTCTCTATTCTGCTAGATTTTCCTTTTTAATTACATTTCTTTATCCCTCCTAAAAGATAGAAATTCCTTTTACATCATGTAACTTTTCAGTACTTCTTCCTTAATTCCCTCTCCAAAATTTAGATACTCAAATCTATAATGTTTAATAATCAAACAGAGGCATTATTGGTCCATTAAAATAAGAATGAAATATTTCTTTCAGGGATGAAAGCATGAGTTTCTCCCAAAACATAAAAGTCCTTCTCTTAAAAGGGAAGCAATTGTCTCCATATTATGGGACATTGTGTGGAGTCCTGTGGCATCCCATAAAGGGTTATAGAAACAGCCAACATTTAGGACATATTGGGAGGTAAGGAGAAAGCTAGAGAAACAGCAACAATGGCGAATGAAGCCCTTGCCTTAGTTGCTGTTGACCTTGCATGCTTATAATGCAAATTCCACAAGACTTACTGCCTCTTCTGTTTGAAGAAGAAAATCTAGGCATGATCATTAAGATTCTACTAAATTTCTCTGATTTGGAGCCTCATAAAGAGAACTGGGAGTAGTTGTAGACATTTATTTACTACTGATTTACATACTTGAGTGTATTCTGAACCTCTTACTTGGTTAGCTTTTCCTTATGTTCCCATTCCACTATCCATGCTTTCTGGTCCTGAGAGCCTGGCTCTGCACTAGGTTCCTCGGGGATGTTCTGTGTTCTCAGGTTCCATTTTCAGAATTTAGAAAGTCAGTCTATACAAATTCTATAGGATGGCTATATAGCGTCATTTGTAAATAGGAAATATTAATGGACAAAGTTTTCCATGAACAAAATTGATGTCTTCTATTTGGACTGATGGGAGGAATGGAGGGTGGCCCCATGCCCAGTACTGTGGAACAGTGCTGGGCTCCTCTCTGACGCCGATCACTGAGTTCCCTCCCACATCCTTGCTAGATGCGGCATCAGTAATCTGAGGTAGAGCTTACAGGCATGGTCTGATAATCAACACTATTTTAGTTTTCTTCTGAGCTAGCCTGGTTTTACCTGCCTCCTGAGCCTGGGGCCCATCTCTTCCTTCACCTAAACTTCTCAGCTGCTCCTGGGTTCCTTGCCTCAGCGACACTGATGTGTGGTAGCTTCAAATGTGTTCTTCACTCTGCTTCATTCTCCATCTAATTTAGTGTGCGTATGCCATGATTAAACACTTCCTCAGACCTCAGCTCTCTTCTTTAGCCTATACCTGGTGCTGCCCTAGAACAAGTGGACCTCCAGGGAGCTGACTATATGCAGTCAGGGTGCTCACAGTGTTCTATGGAGAAATTAGTAGGGTTGACACTAACACTTCCATTTAACCAGGCATCTACTAATATTTAAATTAGATCAATATTTACTACAAAAAGAAATATTTTCTGGCCCACTTGCTTTAGTTATTCTGATGCAAAGGTATTTAGAGAGTAGCTGAGAGTTTAACAGAACACATAATTCCAAATTTTGTGTGTATGTGCATGTATACACACACAACTAGGGTAGAATATTATGATGATAACCTATAATTTTTTAGAAAATTATATTGAATTTCAAGCAAAATGTTACTATCTTCTTATATATCCATATTTTAATATATTTCACAGACTTTATGTATTATATAGACTTTAAGTATTTGAATATTTAATTTTATAGGAAGCTGATATTAGTACATGTGCCAGAATTATTAACCCATAACACCTAGAATAATTAATTGTGTAGCTTGAATTCCCATCTCTTTATCAAACTTATTAATATTGGTCAGTTAAATTATATGAATAAATAAGGTAAATAAATGATTTATAAAATGTAATTAGGTCTCCAGATCAAGGTGTTTTTTGAACACATGTGTGTGTGTCTGTGTGTATGTATGTATCTGTTGTTATTTTGTTTTTCTTTCTGAGTTCCTAGTTAAATGATAATAAGGAAGGATAAGGACAAATATATAACAGTAAAAAAAATTAGGAAAAGGCCTTCAAAAACCAAGAGATTTCAAGGGGTAGAGAGAAGCACTAAGGGTGAAGAAATCTTAGCTCAGAAAAAGGAATATAGGGGAGGGGCAGCCCTCTGTGCAGAACCCCTGGGTGGAGCTGGAGGGTCCCAAGGCAAGAACAAGGAGTGTCCCTGAAAATAAGGGGACGGATGGAAACTGCCTGCACTAAGCCAGGCCAGAGGTGTCTGCACCACTGTGCTCCCTTTATGTTTCTTTCTAAGGTGACCATAGTTAGCAACAATGTTGCTAACTGTATTCTGTAATGTATTTCAAAGTAGCTAGAAGGACTTGAAATGTTTCTAACACATAGAAAAGATAAATACTCTAGGTAAAGAAAACCTAGAATACCCTGGCTTAATCACTGTGCAGTCTATGGATGCAAAAAATACACACTTGTATGCCAGGAAGCAATGTAGTATTTATGTCCACCAAGAACAAAACAAAACAAACAGTTTCAAACTAACAAAAATAAGGCTTATGATAGCAATATATGGCATAAACTATTTAGAAAAACTGGTGAAGGAACTCAAGAAATTTCATCCCAAAATATGACTTCTTATTATAAAGAGTATTTTGAATTAAAGGCTCTTAAAAATCATCAGATTGTAGAAGAGGCTTTCCC
This sequence comes from Microcebus murinus, assembly GCF_040939455.1. Classification (NCBI taxonomy): domain Eukaryota; kingdom Metazoa; phylum Chordata; class Mammalia; order Primates; family Cheirogaleidae; genus Microcebus; species Microcebus murinus. The sequence continues at coordinate 5,286,416 of NC_134111.1, forward strand.
TCTATCTGCTAAACTAGACGAACCCATCAAAAAGAACAATTGACTTTCCTTCTCCCCCCATTATCTCAATATATTGCAGGAAAAAAGATCAAGAATGCAACCAGACCTGACCCAAAGGATTTTCAATGTAATACCTGTCTCTCAAGTTAATTGACAAGCCAGTCTGTTTTCTCCCTCCATCCATTCCCCCAAGTATCAATTCATCCTCTCCAGCAACCATTTATTGCACCTAAACAGAATTACCTGTATGCCTCATCTCCCTCCTCGATGAAAGGAGAGTATGTAAATTCCCGGACCACGCTGGAATATTGGGTAATCACTCTGTGATTCTCCCCATGTGCATACCAAATAAATCTCTTTCTTGTGTCCATTTACTTCATTGTGAGTTGATCTTTCATCAAATGGGGTAAGGGAAAGTTTTTCCTGACCCCCATGCTGGAAAGAGCATCACTCCACCCTAACATGGGGAAAAAGTCAGATAAACTACAAAATCATAGCTCTATTTGAGTTTAGGAAGTCCTCCATATTTGTTTCCTTCATTAAAAGACCAGATTAAATAAGAATTCTTCCATAATTGTTTTTCCTTCCAGCCTTTACAAGGCCAGAAGCAAGTTCATCTGTCCTTGCCCATCTATCTACAGCTCTGGCCCTTCATTTTTTGCTTAGCTGTCTAGAGTTTGTTGTGAATATTTCATACTTTCTGGAGAAAAGTAACTTATTTAAGGGAGGAAAACATGCCTAAAGCAACAATATATTAATATATCATCCACTATATGCTATATCAAGCTTCTCTGACATGAAGTACTTTATTTTCATTGTTAATTAATGCACTATGTATCTGATACTATTCCCACTGTTTGTCATATCCATATAAAGACTATGAACCATGTCCCTATGTTGTGAAATTGACAGTCTAGAGGGGAAACAGACATGTAACATATAAATGACATCTGCTGAGATGCTACAACAAAAAACTATAAACCTTGAAATCATCATTATTTTTTCCTCTACACTTTTTCTAAATCTAAAGGCTCACATTTTAAACACTCTACCCATGAATTTTTATCTGGACATTTTACCATAATCTTAAACATAGTGTGCCTCATCTGGATTTAATAAGTTCTGCTGGCATACCGTTCCACTTTCAATTTTCTGCTGTATCTTTGACTAATGATAGTTTTATTTTTATTCTTTATATTGTAACCCTAATCAAGGGGATCAAAGTCCTTACCAGAAACATTTTTATGTTTTCTCTTTGTTTCTATTTCTACTACTGACTCTAGTCAAAGTTCTAATCACTTTCTCTCAACCTCTGTTTTCTCTCTTTCCATTTATCTGCAAACTTACCACCTCCAATCTTATTCTAAACTGTTGGATTTTTAAAAATTTCATTTTATTTTTGACACAAAATAATTATACAGATTAATAGGGTACATAATGATGTTTTGATACATATAATCTATAGTGATCAGATCAGAGTAAATAGCATACCCATCATCTCTCAAATGTATGTCATTTCTTTGTATTGGGAACATTCAACCCCTCCTTCTAGCTATTTGAGACTATATAATACACTATTGCAAACTATAGTCTTCCCAGGGTAATATAGAACATTAGAACCTATTTCTCCTATCTAGCTGTCATTTTGTATTTTTTAACAAGTCTCCTCCATTCCTCCTTTTCCTCTATCCTTCCCAAATGTAGTTTGTTAAATGTCTTTAACACTTCAAGCATCAATACTGATTATAGTGAATCATTCCTTTGTCAGGTGAAGCAGCTAGAGAAAGTCACATCTCAGTAGAGTCTGAAAGGCTGACGGGAACTAGGAACTGCCACTAGACAGGCACTAAATGGTCAGGGGATGGGGATGGGGTGGTTGTTTGCTGTGGGAGGCAGTGCTTCTATGCAGAAAACAGGCATTTTCAATCCCCAGAGGCAAACGGTATTCAGGTTAAGCATGCCCCTGAGGGCCATGGGTTAGTTATACCGTAGGGGCAGACACAAAGTCAGGGGAGGTTGAGCAGAACATCTTGTGCTAAGGAGTCTAGCTTTAATTTTTCAGGCACTGGAAAGCCCAAGATATGATTTTGGCAAGATAATTATATGATTAGACTGGGAACTTTAAAGAAAAATCATTCTGGCAGCTTTCTCTGAGTACTGCAGTTCAAAGTGTTTATTCTTTTCCTATTAGGTTAAGATCTGCTTAAGGGTGAAGACCAAGTCTTATTTAATTCTGAGTCTCTAGTGAGAACCAAAGTGCTTGGCCTATAGCAGGCACACACCCACTACTGCTTGACAATGGATGATAACAGAAAGTCTTGTTCACACATTTGTCCTTTAATTATGTTTTAAAGTCATCCTGGAACAATTCAGCAGTGTGGATTTTCTCTGTCCAGTTAGACACTCTGCTACTTTTTAAGGAGAGCTACCATGCTATGTTTTATTATGAAATTAACAGTGCATGTTTGTTGAGAGCCCTGGCTGCAGCGGAACCTGTTCTGGGAGCTGGGGATGCATGAGTGGGGAGAGGGAAGAGGCCCGTCCTCTCCATGGAGGTAATGTGCAATGGGCAATCAAAAACACTCATCACTGGCGTCAGTCACACATTCTGTCTTTTGTTTAAAAAAAGTTAGTAGTTGTTCTCATACAAAATAAGGACAGATTTTCCATGTGAAAACCTTCCAGTGTCATTAGCACTTAGTCCAACTAACCTTTGCCAGACACATTTGTTCTTCTAAAGGCCAAGAATGCCTCTTTCCCCCAGGTTGGGCATATCCTTTAAACTAGTTTGTCACTGGATGTGCTAATTTTGATATATTTTGAAATAACATGATGGATCTTGATAAGGAGCACTCAGACTTGTTTATATAACTAAATTTGTGGCATCTGTTTCTTCTGCAAATTTTGTGATAACCTGAACACCCAGCAGGAAAGGAGAAATAAAGCAACTTCTGTTCAAAACTATTTTCTTTAAGAGTATCATTTAATAATTTATTTATTATCTCAGGGTGAAGCTTGTTCTAATAAATTATTAATGAATAACTGCATTTTTGGCTGATTTGCAAAACCTATCTCCAACAATTATAAAATGTTACAGCCTTACTTTAAGTTATAGTGAAAGACCACATAGGAGTAAAGCTCCTATGGTAATAGATATTTAACCTCACCATCATTGCAAAACTTTTATTAAGCAGTTAATTTTGTGTGACAGTATACAAGAAAAACACATAAGCCTGATACCTGTGCTCTCGAGTGTTGTAACCTAAAACAGTTCCTGGGATTTGTTGTTACTCAGTAAACACTTTCTGAGCATCATGGCAGATACTGTGCTGGCGCCTCAACACAGAGATCTCTGGGTGGCCCTCAACCCACTGAAGGGATACGGAGAATGTGTAGTAGCCCACAGAGCCATGTCTGTGTTGGCCTCCCTGCCTTTCTGGCCTGACTCACTGGGGCAGGACTTTTTCTCCCTGGGAGCAGAAAAGGCCTGGAGGGGCCACTGGTGCAGTGGATGGACACACACCACAGCTCAGGCCATGCGCAGGGATCTTCCTCCTTCTAGCTGTGGTTTCTCCTAAGGAAGAAACAATCACTAGGTCTAACAAGTCAGGCAATAGACAATTCAGCTTATTTCCAACAACCAACCAGGTGACAGGCAGGCACAGCAAGAAGCTTCCAAACACTGTGGGCCAGCAAGCTCTATTGAATTAACTCCACGAAACTCAACTCTTGACCCTTCCCATGGGATGGCGAACTTAAGCTAGAACTCCGTCACTCTGCTCTGTTTCTATGTTTGCCTGTGGCTTCATAGTCAGCAGCCTCTTGTTTTTTGTTTTCACTCAGAATAGAAGTGTATAAACAAATTATTTGGGATAAAAGATAAAAATCCAATCTTTTAAAAAGAGAGCTTAAGACTGCCATGTTTCCATCAGGTGGTCCCGAGAAGAGGGCCCTGACAGGCGGAGTCTGGGGTAGAGAGGCGTAGTCTACACAGTGGCAACAGCACGAACACAGACCAAAGGCCTCCGGGTGCGTCCCACAGGGAGTCTTTGGCTTGTTTGGGGTATAGAATTTGTGTAGGGGCATAGTAGACAGCAAGATTAAAAGTGAGAGACCAGAGGAAGAGTATAAATATACACATACACATATATGTATGGACATACATATATACACATATACATCTATGTGTGTTGTACATGTACACACACACATGGAATGAGTCTCATCATTGAGGAAAACGTGTGAAGAGGACCTAAGAGGAGGGGTGCAGACAGCCATTGTGAACAAGCTTGCAATGAGAAGATCTGAGGAGAAAAGGGTTGGAACGAAGAGGGAAGAAGGAGCGCCTAGACGGGCTGGAAGAAGAGAGAGAGAAAGCAAGCGTTTGCAGAACAGCGTGTGCAGGAATGTGGGGCCAGACTGTTCTCAACTGGGTGGGAGGATTGACAGAAGTAGACAAAAACCAATACTGAAAAACGTTTGAGTTTAGAAAGACAAAACCACATTGTTAATGCTGGCTTCTCAAATCCCCAAAGCTGAACAAATGTAATTAGATTTTCGCCCTTGAGGGAGAACATGTCCTTGTCACACTCTTTGGCAGTACGTCCCAGAGAGAAGTCAGGGGGAATTACACCCACAGGCTTTTAGAGACTGGCATGCACGGTTTTCAGGCAGGCCTTGCCAGGTGGGGATATGAGTGGGACAGGCAGAGCTACACAGCCTGAGGAAAGGTGTCCAGGTGAGTACCAAGCAGCAGGCTGCTAATCTTAATGAATAAACTAAGTTGAAGCACAGCTTTATTTTCTAAGTATTTCTTGGTGAGAATAAGTGATTTTTGCCTTACCCTGCTATTAATTATCATGGCAGCAGGAAAAATATTCCACATCCCAGAATTGTTTAGCATAGGAACAGGAAAGTATCTTCCTAGTTCCTATTCTTACTGAACTTTGAGTGAGTTTTCATCCAGGCCCTGGGATTAGACTAGAGTTAGGAAGTAAGTGTCTTATGTTGGAGGAACACAGAGCTCAGGACTCAAGGATGTGAGCACTTGCGTGCTTGTTTGAGCTCTAGTACTCATCTGTTAGTCCTGGGAGCTCTCTAATCTTTCTTTTCCCTCTGAAGTGGTGCAAAAATGTCTTCCAACATCTTGGCCATGGGAACAGCTTCACTCCTAGTTGGACCTGTCTGCCTTCCCGGTGATGGAGAAAAGCCACAGGAGGCGAAGTGCCAAAGCTATGTCCTCCGGGCTCCCCAAAGCCCCAGCCTCTGCGCATTTATCTCTTCCTGTTCGATGTCAATTTCAACTGTGGGGAACGCCCTGGGGCTGCAATAGACACAGATCCAAACGAATCAATGTCCTGTAAGCCAAGTGCGATGCCTTCAAGCAAGGCAGGGCAGTTATTACCCACCTCGAGCCCCTGCTGCTTCTCAAGGACAAGTGGGAGAAGTGAATCCCTCACAGCCCTGCCATTTAAGATGCATTTTAAACTCTAGTAGCCATTCTGCACAGCCATCTTTCATTCTTGCACATTCTTTCAAGACTGGCAATTTACACAAAGGAAGCCAAGAAGACAAGGCACTAGGCTAGGGGCTTTAAAAAGTAAACTGAGTTGGGGATTAAACTGCTCTTCAGGGGGGAAGAAAAGCTCTGATGTGGTAGCATCACATGGGAAGTTTTACTTAACTGTAAATTATTCACCCCAGCCTGGCACTGATGAGCGTGTGCGTGTGTGTGCATTCCCACACACATAGAAAGAAGTCTTAGTTTGGTGTGCTGTGAGACATTTTCTTAGCCGCTGTTCAGGGATTTGGAGGCAGAGGGGTAGGTATATCCTCCAGGAGATCCCACCCTGGTGGTGGCGACAGAGACATAAGCAACAGCATAGCATTGTGTCAACACTAGCAGAAACAAGCAAAGGGAGTGCCAGGAGCAGAAAGGGGGGCCATTTCCCACACCTGGCAGGAGTGTCCAGGGGACGGCCCATCTGCCAGGTGTGCTTGAGCTGAGTTTTGAAGAACAAGTGAGCAAAGAAGGATCAGGGAAGAGCACTCTGGGCACGAAGAATCACGTTTGAGAGAGAGAACGCTGCATTTGGTGGATGGCTCCTTGTGTGTTCAGCGCACGGTCTGAAGAGGGCAAGAGGGGAGAGGTGCAGATGGAGAGCAAGGCGGAGCAAGGTGCTCTCGGGCCTTCTGCAGAGACATAGGAAGGGGCGGGACCTGTTTGGTCCCAGGAGATCCACGGAGCTGTCTGCCATCAAGTAACTATCCCACCTAAGTAAAGGTCTCAGACACAGTTCTCTTAAGTGCCGAAAAGTATTTTATGGAATGATTTGTGAAATGTGTTATGCACTTTATTTCTTCTTAAACAAAATATTGTTTTGGCCCAAAGATATCTCTCTTTTATCTGAACTCTAACCACTCTCAGTTTGTACTTGTTTTATGTTGTCTACTTAATGTTGCAAGTTATAATATTTGTGTCTATCTCCCTTGCTAGACTATTAGCTCCAGGAATGTGCTGCTCTTTGAATTTTGGCTCCTTTTATTTTTTTTTTGTTTTCGTTTTTGATTTTCTCAACACAGGATACAGTTGGAGCCTTTCACCGAGGCTGTGATGCAGATGATACATACTGGAAAGGCTGCTTGAGGACTGAGCTTCTTACTGCACTCGCGACAAGCAGGGCTCTGGGCATCAGTGCTGCTGGGGAGCCTGGGTCATGAAAGAGGAGAAGCATGGCAGGTCCTCGGAATGCAGAGCAGGAGGACAAGAAAGATCTGGAAAAAAACTGCCCATGGGTGCATTTGTATTGAGTTCTAAACAGACAGTGCTTATGAAATCTCCAATTCAAGATCTGCTCAAAGAGAATTGGAAACAGCATAGGATGACAGTATGGAAATAAGAAATAGAGGTGGGATATATGAGCCTGGAATCAGAGCCTGAATAGAATTTAACAGAAAAGATCTTAGTGATTCTAACTCAGTCGGAATTGAAGGACGATTCAGGTATCAAAACTCCAGGGACATTAAGAAATTAAGCCCACAAAACTCTAGACAGAGTTTAGGTGCACTTACCTGTCACACCTGGGCGGGATGGTGCAGACTCTGCTGCTTGATGCTCATGGGAGTACTGAGTACTTGCAGGCCATTTCTAGATGAAAGAGAGGAGGAGAAAGGGCCATATATTGCAATGAACTGTTTTAGACTGAAGATGCTGGGACTGGCAATAACTATTATTTGTATAGTAAATGCAGAAAATTCTTTCTGCTTGTCAAAATATATTTTATTTAGTATCCTTAGATTAGAGACTTGATAGTGTATAAGACGAGAGTGAATATGTTTTGATTGAGAGCAAGGTGCTCTGGAGCCTTCTGCAGAGTCATAGGAAGGGCTGGGACCTGTTTGGTCCCAGGAGATGCACGGAGTTGTCTGCCATCAAGTAACTATCCTGAAAATGATTCTGAAAATGATGGGGCAAATAGCATTGTTTTGCCTTTGCTAGATGGTCAGTGAGTGGTGTGAAGAGCATGCCACAGAGGCACCTGTGAAGGCCCAGTGATGTCAGGGCTCATAACCAAGGCACCCCCACAGACATGCAAGTCGGGCTGTTTTTCACATTGGACAGCAGGGATGAAGAGCCCTGGTTTTGGACTCAGGACTGACAACTGTCTTAAGTCGTAACAGTAGCACCAAATAATTTTCTAATAGCAGTTAATTTTGTTGTGCTGATAGAAGAGCCTGAAGAAATTCTGTGCCATGGCCTGAGATATGAGCAAGTCAGGCTTCCTGTGCAGCCATGTTCCCTGCCCATGGAGGACCCTCCGTGGAGTCTGATTTGTCTTTCCCTGGCAGCAGTACTTTCCCAAGGTGGATGAGTTCACTGCAGGTACATATGAATGTTCCATGACTTAGACACTAGGTCCTCCAAATTATCTCTTTAAAATGTCAAATATTAAAAACCATGGATGCATACTTTAAACGTATAGAAAAGCATAAAGCAAAAGAATTGCAATCACCATTCAAAGATGACTATTCTTGGCTTTTTTTTTATTTTAGCATATTATGGGGGTACAAATGTTAAGGTTAGGTATATTGCCTTTGCCCCATTCCCCCTCAATTTAGAGCTTCAAGAGTGACCATCCTCCAGATGGTGCACATCACACTCATTATGTATGTATATATGTATGTATGTGTATGTATGTTCTTGGCATTTAAGCAAATTTTTAAACCTATGTATGTTTTTCTTGTGTGTGTAGACATATATGATAAATATGTGTATATTATGCTAGGCTTATGCTACTCTTCTATTGAAAAAAATATCTTTCAGTGAATTTCCTTTGTTCTTAGGGAGACACACAAATACACTAGCATTTGGCAAGTACTGCAGTAGAGGTAAATGAGGCGCTATGGAATGATACTCTCCTAAACCCTTCTGGTAGGGAAGGGTTAATGAAAAGGGAGGTGATATTTAATCAGAATCCTCATGGACTAGCAGCAGATGTACAGGTGGAAAGTAAGAGAGAGCATAGGGCATCTGAACTAAGACCGTAAGTTTTCCAAGCTCCAGAGCTCGTGGCATGTTAGAAAAACAGCAAGAGGCTTGATATGGCTGGAGCATAGTGTTGAAAGTGAGTATCAGGAACTGATGAATACATTAATAGAAAATTCAGTTTAATGGTATGTCGGATACCCCTGTTTATTCAATTGTTGTTTTCTTTTTTGAAATATATATAGAGTTAACAGAAATAATTTCTTTTTAAAATACTTAACAAGGAGGGGGTAGTGGTTGTCAGCAAAATCGTCAAACTAGGATCTTCCAAAAATACTCTGCTCCATAAAAGCAATGGGTAAACTTTGTCAGAATAATTTTTTTTCAGAAGTCTAGAAATTAACCAACAGCTTGCAGCAATCCTGAGTGTGCTTATTCAGGAAAAATGGCTGAATGTCAGGAATAACAGTGAACCTTGTGGCATGTCAACTTACACTATTTCCATCCTACATCTTCAGCTCCATGGTAACCTCAAAAATAAGCAGCAAACGGGCATGAGCACAACCAGAAGCATGGCTGGAGGAGGCAAAATGGGGTGGTCTTCCTTCAAAGCCCATTTCCACAGAATTGTCATTATTTGTCCTGTCTAGCAGTTCCATGAAAGGCCCCACTCCCAAAGCCATCTTTATTTGTCCTAACTTGGAGCTCCCCTAGGGTGAATAGTCTTTGTCCTGGAGGCTTTTTTCAAAAAATGTTAGTGGCAATTATTTAACATTACAGCTGCTTTAGGCAGCACTTAACAATTTGGGCCAGCAATAAGCTACACAAAAAGCTTAAAAGGAAAAGCTGGGAAAGAAAGCAGTGCCTATGCCTAGGTCTCTGCACACGCCCTGGCAGTGGATACTGACAGAAGGGAAAGGCTTGAGAATGCCTCCAGCCCCCGACTCTGCTAATCATGGGGCTCTGAGCAAGCAGGAGGTAAAGGCTAAGTAGGAATGATCAGCCTGGCTTATGCCCCCAACACACACACACACACAGCCTGTCAGCAAACACTGGGACACTTACTGTTTCCAAGCATTAAAGTAATGCGTGTCCAATCATTAGCTGATCACTAAAATCACTATGCAGAGATTTCATGATATAGATATGACAAAGAATACAGACTTCACAGAATTAGTTCAGGAAAAGGCATTAAACATATAATGAAAACATTACAACAAACAGAGCAGCACATCCTAAGGCAAGGAGAGAATTCTATTTCAAAAGTTGCCACATTATATTATTTAAAATGTCCTGTTTTCAACAACAACAACATGGGGGTGAGAAGGAGAAGAAAATGAGGAATGTATGGCCTGTACCTAGGAACAAAAACTACCAATGGAAACTATCCATTGGTAAGTCTGAACCCTGGAATTATTAGAAAAATATTTTAATCAGCCATTTTAAATATATTCAAAAAATTAAAGGAACTATGTCTAAAAATAAAAGGAAAGTATATAAACTGATATCTTACCAAATAGAGAAAATCAATAAAGAGATAGAAATGATAAAAAGCAAACCAAATATAAATTCTGGTGTTGAAAGCTACAGCAAATGAAATGAAAAATTTGCTAGAGGAGCCCGGCAGCAGATTTAAGCCAGCAGAAAAATGAATCAGCAAACCGGGATAGGTTAATTGAGGTTATCCTGTCTGGGGGTGGGTGCATGAAGAAAAATGAACAGAACTTCAACAATTTGTGGGACCATCAAGTCTGCCAACATGAACATAATGAGATTTCCTGACAGACAGGAGATAGGGGCAGAAAAAATATTTGAAGAAATCACAGCAGAAAACTTCTCAAATATGAAGAAAAGCATCAGTCTACACATCTGAGAAGCACAACATAGTCCAAGCAGGGCAAATACAGAGCTCCATGCCTAGACACATAGGAATGGACCTGTGGAAGTCGCAGAGCCAAAGACAACCTGGGAGGAGCAGGAGAGAAGTGGTCCTTCTCACACAGGGGTCTTCAGTGAGACCAGCAGATGCTCATCATAAACCAGCAGAGCCCAGGAAGCCCTACAATAGCATTAATATTCAAAGTGTTAGGAAAAAAGTCAACAAAAATTTCTAGATCTATCAAAACTCTCTTTTAAAAATGATGGAAAATTAAAGTATTTTTAGGTAAAAAATTCAAGAAAATTCGTCACTGGCAAAAATTCCTACAATAAATACCAAAGGGAACCCTGCAGGAAGAAATGAACAGACACTAGACAGTGCTTAAAGTGACATGAGGAAATAAAGAATAGTAGAAAAGGTAACAACATTGGTAAATTTGTAAGACAATATGAATATATTTTTGTTTAACATTTTTATCCTATATGTTCTTAAAAGAAAACTCTATTAAGCAGTAATTATAAATCATGATGGTTAAATTATGCCAACTAGCCTAAGCCATGGGACCCAGCTATTTGGTCAAACACTGGTCTAAATGGTACATATTTTGTATATGTGATTTCAATCCACAGTCAATTGACGTTAAGTAAAGGAGATTACCTCTCTAATGCAAATCGGCTTCATTCAATCAATTGAAGGACTTAAAAGCAAAAGCTGAGGTTTCCTATAGAGGAAGAAAGTCCTCCTCAAGGATGCCACATACAAATCCAGCCTTTATTTCCAATCTGCCAGTCTGTCCTATAGATTTCTGACTCAAGAATGCAACATCAACTCCTTTTGAGTTTCCAGCCCGCTGGCTTGCCCTACAGATTTTATGATTGCCCATATTCACAATTACATGAGCCAATCCCCTAAAATAGTATCTATTGTTTCTATTTCTCTGGAGAATCCTGACTTGCATTGTATAAAGATGTATAGTCAATCCTAATTATTCACCATAGATGTGTTCTATAAAAGTATTGTGAACACTGATTGGCTAATACTAAACCATTCCTCCTTGGCTAAGTTTTATCATGTATCACATAGATTATAATAAGTCCTAAAAAATCCTCATCATTGTAGATTCTATTATATTTTACAAACTAGAAATGTGAAATGATTTGCCTGAGGCCACTTCGCTAGCAGTTGCCAGAGTTGGGATTCAAATGCCATCCAACTGGCTCTAGCGACAGAGCTTCTTGCACTGTGCTGCATTGCTCAGCGCACTCTGGTTTCCACCTTCTGGTCAGCTCTGTAGGAAAGTTAAAACACGAGTGCAGAGCATTGTCTTGTGCAACCTCAACTGGGAATGTGCAGGTTGAGTGACTCGATTTTTTTTGCCATTATGTGTATGTTTGCAAATGACCACAAAATTTCCGCTAGCAGTATTTTGGAGATCACAAATATATTTTAGCAAGTAAGGAAATTTAAAATACCAATCCATGAATAATTTTATGACAGTAAGTACAAAAGAAGGTAAAAGAACTGTAAGCTAGATAGGAACAAAGCATTTGTACACTATTGAAATTATGTTGATATTAATGTCAACTAGATCGCTATGAACTAAGATGCTAATTATAATCCTCCGAGCAAGCACTAAGGAAAACTAAACAGACAAAAAAACAATGTAAAGGAATGATAAGGTAATTAAAATAATGCAATAAGTAATATTATTTTTGGCCCCAAAGAAGTGATTGAGGCAAAAATCTCAATCCATGGAGGTTTCTTAAGCCAAACATGAGGGTGCACTCAGGAAAAACACAAACCACAGACACATCTGTGGCTGTTTTCCCAAGGAGGAATTTGGATGTTTCAGCATTTAAAGGCATACAGAAAAAAAAAAAAAGGCAGGAAAGGGGAGTGAGATAACATGGTTACATTCTTGTGAGACCCAGGAAAATGTACATTTTACTTAAGATAAGGTAAATGCTTGAACAGAAAAAGGGAGTGAAGGAGCATCAATTATGTAGATGTGCCTGGGTAGGTGGAAGAATGTCTGATCCTATTTTGTCTCTATTCTGCACCTGGGGAGATAAACTGGCAATTCATTATTAGCGTGGAATTGAACAGACTTTAGTTTTAGAAGCTAGACACAGCCTGCAGGACTACAGTTACAGTTCGCATGTCCTGGCTTCTGGAAGGCCAGCAAGGAATTACTTAATGAATGATCTGTGGGGCCAGTCCTTTACAGGTGCCTGAGGTCTTTACCTGCCATTTTGCATAAGGAGTTGGAGGAGTGGTCCTGAACTTTTATTTTCATGTTACATATTTAACACAAAAGAAGGCAGCTATGAAAGAGTAAAGGAACAACAGAAAAAGACATAAAGCATATGGAAAAAAATAGCAAAATGGCAGATGTAAACCATACCTTATCAGTAGTTATATTAAATATAAATACATTAATTACACTAATTAAATGGCAGAGAATGACAGAGCAGATTATAACAAAATTTGGAGAAAATGAAAAACAAATCCCAGACTTGATCCAAATATATATATGCCTACCATAATATACCATAAAAGATATTTCATGAAAAGAGTAACCAAAAGTAAATTGAAGTGTTTATACTTATATCAGAAAAATAGACCTGAAAACAAAAAATATTACTAGAGATAATTATATGTATAAAGATAAAGATGTCTATCTTTCAATACACAACAATATAAATATGCATGTACCTAATGAGAAAGCCCAAAAATATATGAAACAATAATTGACAGAGTTAGAGAAACAGACAATTCACCAATGGTAGCTGGAGACTCCAACACTCCACGTTCCACAGTGACACATTATAGATAAGAGTTTTTGCAAAGGCACATGGCACAAACACCCTTTCATCCTGTGAGCCTCTTCTCACTCTCCCAGGTCCTGCTGCAGGCAGCTCTTGTACAAGGTTTAGCCTGACTATATATGAGTCTTCCTCCATGAATCTATTCAACTTTGGTCTAAACTCATAACATTTGGGGACTCTCTCAAAATTAGGCATTTTTTTTATTTGCCTCTCAGTCAAGTAGATGAACTCCCTGAATAAGGAAAGGTTATTTTTGAGCAGATGCTCTGCCAAAAGTGTATATGTTCAATGTATGTTTGAAGAATGAAATGGATATTCATTAATTACTATTCAGTTGGGAGCATAAGATGAAACTGGCTGAATTATATAAAGATCAACACAAATTTAAAGGGATTATAGTACTAAAAAGAAGTTTGAAAACAATGCAAGAAATGTTCATGAACTTCTAATGCTTTTCTGTTAACTATATGCCTATATTGAAATAGTAAGCTAATTAATAAAGTATAAATAAACTTTTCCATTTTCCATAAATTGCTTGCATTATCTTATATATTATAGCTTACCTCATCCAAGAGTTAGTATTTTTTTTAATTGTTCCATGTGAGTTTTCGATTACTATGAAGTCAGGAATTAATAGTTGAAGAAATAAGGACAAGACATTTGCCCCTGTTCTTTCTAGGTGACAACTTAAGAAGTTTTGAGTTCAAAAGTAACAAGGGCTGCAATATCAGATGGAGGTACAAGAAATATCACAGGAAAACAAATGGAAAGATTGATACAAAAATTTTCTGTTGTTCTCTTTGTCAAACTCTCTGGTGGATGTGTGTGGGCATATGTGTTTGTGTTTGTGTCTGTGTGTGTGCAATCCAGTGATGCATAGAAACAATTTTCTAGATAATAATATTTAAGTAATAAAGGCTAAGGGTTTGGAACAGTTGCAGAGAGATTAGATATATTACGTTTTCTCAGGCAATAAAACAGGTAGAATACAGCTGAATAAAATTTCCTTATCTTTTTTCTATGGCTTATTTTTTCCTTTCTGCTTGGTATAAAAACAGCCATTCTCCTAGAACACTTAAACCAGACATTTTCAATAAAATCTAGTTAGTGGGAAAGAACCAAAGCATCTTTTGTTCAAGGAAGTCCATTGGTTATGTTGTGGATGGATTGGGGAGAAGGCAGGTGAGAGGGTCAATATTGGATTCACCTGTCAATTACACATAATCATTGTGGCGGGCCAGGGGTAGTAACAAGTAGTACTCTAAATAGTTTTCCAATGAGGACCACTATGAGATCATCCCCATTATCCAGGGGCAGATGCGACTGTGTGTGTCTGAATATGTGTGTATGTGTGTGTGTTTGTTTGTGTGCACACACCCATGTGTGTACAGCATGTATTCCATTTCATGCTCTGCTTTTGTTTGCTTCAGAATGTTTGGGGCTATTACAGGTAAAAGAAATAAGATGAGTTTCTGAATGGTTGAAAGTTTCAAGGTTTTAGTGAAGAGCAATGCAAATTGTATTTATTCATTCATTCAATGATAATTTATTGAGCAATTATTTTTATGCCAGGCACTTAGTTCTGCATACTCTCTCACAATATGAGAGAAAATGTTGGTCCAAACACATTATAAAAAACACTGTATTTCATTGAGAAGATCCTTTAATATATATATATATATATATATATATATATATATATATATATGTATGTATAACCATATACTCTACTTCTCATACATGTATACTCCCCAGAGCTCCTGAACAGTGGTGAATAATGGGGTATTTGGTGAGCCTCGGGAAAAGTTAGAGCAGTGCTTGTCAGAGTACAGTCTGAAGACCAGAGCTGGTCCATTATCTTTGTTATGAGTCTGCAATGAGGTTAAGCAGGAACACTGAATATAAGAGTTTAGAGATTTTTATTGCAACTTGATATTGCTGCAATATCCAAGAACTGAATAACATTTTTTTATCAAATCCCTTTTACTATGTTTTATAATTAACAATTAGAAATGTAAACAAAAATAAAATAAAACAAACCTGTTGTTCAAGAGAGACAATTTGGAAGTGGCAGGCCAGAGGATATCGCCCTAGTCTTTTTCTCCATGCCCTACAGAGTCACTGTTTCATAAGTAGCATTTTTCTTAAGGCCTAAAGTCTTTCCTCAAACTGTTTCTTTCTTCCCCCCTAGTTTAGCTACTTTGGCACTTTTTACCTTATATGTCAAAGGGGGATATTTATAGCTTGCTTGGCAATTCAAAAAGGATCTTTCTCATATGTGTGCTAATATAAATCTAAACCATGTCATAGTTTCTGGTCCTGAGAAAACTGTTGGTATAAACCGTGAGTTTTACAATGGGCACCCAAAAGCTGAAGGAGAGGATTGCCACCATCCAATTGCCTCTTCACAATAGATAATTTCTTCATTATATTCCCAGGAAGAGGAATGTAGCACTTATTCTAAGGCTCAATTAGTTCATATTAGCTCTTATCTATTTTCTTAGTAAACAAATACTACAAGGAGTGTGGAATCTGCACACAATTTTAATGCTAAAAAGCCGTGAATTCTCATATTTGCATATTTGCAATGGCTAGGTAACCAATTATTTCTATTTCTCTGCTGGAGGTATAAACTACTTAGGAAAAATATAGGGGAAAGCAATGAACATTTTCAAGGTATTGGCTACTAGACCCAAGTAGGAGAAACATTTCTATATAGTTTGACGTCTCCAATGCTGAGTTAGGTTTATGCATTTAACATGAGGGTTATCACCAGAAACCAGTTAATGTATGAGTTAGACTAATGGGAGAAGACTATTTATTTATTCAGGTATCTTTGCACTAAGAGAAGAAAGATGAAAGCAGCAAAACGAAAGGTGGGGTGAGACTGTACTGTCTTATTTAAGAGTATTGTGTGGCACAGGACACAATACCAGTACAAGTACAAATGAGAAACAGTTTTAAACATTTTGTGGATATTCCTGCATAAGTATTCTGTGAGAGTTCTGACATAGGTCTAATCTTTGGTGTTATAAGAAAGATAAACAAAGCCTCTTCCTTGGTGGATGTTGAGATAAGAGCTCCAGGTGGGAGACACGTGGCGGTCCTGGCATGTGGCATGAGCCAAAGCACAGGGCACATCCAATTACATGTTTTTTATTGTATTGAATGCTGACATTTCACCATAACCATTTGGTACAATTAAGCCCCTATTCAAGTCTCTCTGATGGGCACTATACAGAATGACTTTGTTCCCTGTTTTAGAATACTAAAGACTCCAAGAAATACTGCTGGAAAGAAGCCCAATGGCTTTTTTAATAACCTTTCCCAAATATTTTATAATAAAGATCTCTTTGTTCGTGGATATAGATATAGATGATATAGACGGCATGCATTAACATCACTGAACATACCTTTGGAATGACTCTACCCAATTGGAACTTACAGTCCAAGGCAGGTGCCCCGTGTGGACCATGAGGCCAGACGAGGCTGGTGCATGTGCCTTCTAAGGAGCAGAGCCTGGTGACGGGTCTGAGACCAGACTGGGCACAGTGTGTCAGCAGCTGCACTAACCAGCGCCACACAGATTCGGTGTATTCAGAATAAGGAGTGAGAGTTACTGACAAGAGAAGCCATAGAAGTGATACTTAAATATACTTAAAATAATATTTAAAATCAAATATGTAGAGTAAAGTGAGCATAGAAAAGAAATGAGAAAATGTAGAGTGGGCCAATGCTACTGAGGAAAGAGGAAAGATGGAAACAAAGTATTTTGGGGATGAGGGAAAGGAGAACAATGGCTTGTAAACAGAAGCTAAGATCCTGGAGTTGTCTGCCTGAGTTGAGGCGGGAACTTGGCCAAGGCAGGAATGCCAGGAAGCTGGGCCAGTTCTGCTCCTGTCTGATGGCATAGGGACCATGGGTCTTCATCCCATTTCCCTTGTGTCTAAAGTCTGGTTCTCAACACCAAGCAACGAGTGTGTTGTCTGCTCATTCCTTGGTGCACTCCATTGCAACCTCTGACCCCACTGTGCACCGAGACCTTCTGGAATGCATGCAGGGCTGGCTCTCCCAGCCCCTCATGAGAGCTGTAGAAAGGACCTGACGGCTGTGGGAATGGCATTGTGTACTCTGGGGGAGGGGAAGGACACCAAAACTAATCTACTTACAAAATAAAAGTCAAGTTGTATTATGGCATGAAAGATGGCTGATGTTATCCTATGTGGCATCTCTTTATCCCCAGTAGAAAAATTAGGCTCCTTAACACAAAAACACAGGGAAGGGGCAGTTCTAATGAGAAGCAAGGTGTGTGTTGGTTGCTCTTTGATGGGTCTGTGATGAATAGATTCCTAAGAAGGCCTCTCATACTGTCAGGTCCACCCAAATCTCCAGGGCTCCGTGACAGTGCAGATTCCTTCTCAGTAGACCCGAGATGTACCTGTGACTCTGTGGTTCCGCTCAGTCCCAGGAGGAGGCCATGCTGCTGGTCCACGCCTCACGGGGTGGGGGGAGGAGGCGCTATGTGCAGTGCCTGCCTTGCCCTGCATGAGGGGGGCCCAGCAGAGAAACCTCTCTCTGCAAGATGCTCCTCACACCTGGTTCCACTCTATGTCTGATGCCACCTCTCTCTTACCCGCCCTACCATGTCGTCCCGTTGTGTTCAAACTCGTCAGCACACGGTGCTCAGCGTCATCGACCACAGAAACTGTGATAGCAGGTCCGTGAACACTCGCTCTGTGCAACATATTGTGCTGAGTGTTTTATATATTGATTCTCTTTCCTCTCTCTTCCTTGCTTTTATCTTCTCCTTTTGTGTCTCCTTGTGTGTCTCTGCCCCCCGGAAAACAAGCTTCAGGAGAGCAGCTCTCCAACTTACTGTTGTCGCTGTATCTCAAGGGTCTGGAATATGCCCAGGCGCATTAGTGAGCAATTAATAAATATTTCCCAATGAAATAAAGAACTAAAATAAGTAATCAATGTCAAATATGTATTATTTTTATATTATAGACGAGAAAAGTAATAGTTAATGCAGAGTCTGCCTTTGAAACATTCCATGTTCCTTACCTCTATGCTGCACTTCATTTCAACACATTTTCATCAAGGTCTATATCATTTTGGTCTATATCAAATTTATGGATTTCCCTGAGTCTAACCTGTTGTTCATAAGGTTAGGTGAACACTGGCTTGACCCAGCCCAAGACTTCAACCCCGGTGTTTCTGTTGGACGCTGCGTGGCGCAGTGGTCGGGAGCCAGTCTGTCTCCAGGCAGTGGCCATGGGAGGGAATACACGATCCCACTAGATGTCAGAAGAGACACTCCTGCCACCTGTCAGACTCTCTTGACTCCCTTGCCTATATGTCTATTAACTGAAGAAAGAAATGACAGCTGCTGCAAAGCCCAGAAACACGATAATGTAACAAGAAGGAAATGAAGAATTATGTGAAGTCACACTACAAGGCACTGGTTTACTGGCAGGAGAACTGCCAGATTTCACATGATACTGTCTGTGTCTTCCTGTCTTCTCTTCAGACCTGGATCTTGGTTCCCTCCCTGTATTGCGCAGGTACATTATGAACAGCCAGTTCTTTGCCTCTCGGTGAGCCCCTAAAAGACAGAGCTCCGATCCTGTCCCTTCCGTGTTCCCTGATGCCCAGCTCAGAACCTGCCTCACAGTCAGTGCTCAATGAATGTTGTTGGGTGGTGATATTTCCTAAGCTAATCTGAAAGATTTTTTAAAATATACCGCAAAGATAAGATGAGTAAGGGGGAGTAGGCATAAAAAGAAGTCAGAAAAGATGAGAAATAAGAAGTAAAAGAATAAATAGGTGCAGATAAATAAGAGTAATCCTGTACAAAATATGGACATGTAATCATCTAATGTGGAAAAGGGGAAGGGGATGAGGGCAAGGAGAGAAGCAGTGGGCAGACATTTGGCAGGGAAGTGGGGAGGTCATGGGGGTGGGGCAGCATGGGGAGGGGCAGGAACTGCCCTGCTAAGCAGGGTCCTTGGTATCATGCGTGGTTGTGGAAAAAGGGCAGGTGCAAAGGTGTGCACAAAGGGTGAGGATTATTTTGATAATAGAGATTGTTGTTGAACATTTAAACGTACAATATCAAGCTTAAACTGTGGCTCCTATCAAAACACAAGATGTTTGTACCCTATAACCATGTGCAGTTATGTGTCAACTAAAAATAATAAAAGAAACCATAAGATGCTTCTGATGAAATTGGGCAAGGTTGGTTCAACATCTGAAAGTCAGTATCAATTGAGGGAATACATCATATCAATAGAATGAAAAACAAAAAAAAGTCATCTTAATAGATGCAGAGAAAGTATTCGACAAAACTCAGAATAGTTCCATGATTATAAAAACATTCAATAGGCTGGTTGTGTTGGCTCACACCTATAATCCTAGCACTCTGGGAGTCTGAGGCAGGAGGACCACTTGTGCTCAGGAGTTTGAGATCATCCTCATCAAGAGCAAGACTGTGTGCCTACAAAAAATAGAAAACATTAGCCGAGTGTCGTGGTGTGCCTGAGTACAGAATACTGAGAAGGTAGGATCGCTTGAGCCCAGAAGTTTGAGGTTGCAGTGAGCTACAATGATGCCACTGAACTCTAGCCAGGCAACAGGGTGACTCTGTCTCAAAACAATAAGAACAGCAACAACAACAACAAAAACACTCAACAAACTAGAAGGGAATAGAAGGAAACATAACCTGTTACCAGGCATGAACAACCCACAGCTAATAACATACCTAATGGTGACAGAATGGATGCATTACCCTGTAAGATCACAAACAAGACAAGGATGTCTACGCTTCTATTCAATGTGATAGTAGAGGTTGTTGTCAGAGCAATTAGGCAATGCAAACATCATCCACATTGAAAAGGATGAAGTAAAACTATTCACAGGTGACATAATCTTGTAAATAAAAAATCGTAAGGAATTCACTAGAAAAGTATTGGAACTAATAAACAAATTCATTAAGGTTGCAGCATACAAGTCAATTTTATTTTTATGCACTTGCAATGATTACCATGAAAATGAAAGAAAGAAAAAGTCCCACTTATAATAGCATAAGAATCAAATAATAATAAACTTAACAAGAGAAATACACAACTTATAATTTAAAAACTACAAAACATTGTTGAAAGAAAATATGCAGGCCTAAATAATTGGAAAAACATCTTAAGCTTATAGATTAGAAAACTTAACATTATTAAGACAGCAATTCTCCTCAAAGTGGTCATAAATTCAATCTGATCTCCATTGGAAACCCAGCTGAGCTTGTGGAAATTGACAAGCTTATTTTAAAATTCATGTGGAATTGCAAGGGACACAAAATTTTCAAAATAATCTTGAAAAAGAAGAACAAAGTAGATGTACTCATATTTCCTGATTTCAAAACTTGGGATACTGGCACAAGGATAGACATATAGATAAATGGAATAGAATTGAAAATCCAGAAATAAAATTATACTTCTACAGTTAAGTGACTTTTAACTAAGGTGCCAAGACCATCCAATAGGGAAAGAATCATCTCTTCAAAAACGGTTGTGGGACAATTGGATAGTCACATGTAGAAGAAGGAAGTTGTACTTTTACCTTACAATGTCTATAAAAATAAACATAAAGTATATCCAAGACCTAAATATAAGAACTAAAACTATAAAACTTTTAGACAAAAACATAAGAATATATCTTCATGACCTTAGATTTGGCAAATGATTCTTCAGTGTGATATCAGAATCACAAGTAACCATAAGCAGAAAAGGAAAAAATATACAAGTTGGACTCCATCAAAATTAAAAACATTATGCTTCAGAGGACACTACCAAGAATATGAAAAGACAGCCCACAGAATGGGAGAAAATATTTGGAAATCATATAGTTGATTAGGGATGAATATCCAGGATATATAAATAACTATTAAAACTCAGTATTTAAAAAAGTAATTAAAAATAGTCAAAGGAACTAAATAGAAATTTCTCCAAGGAAAACATACAAATGTTTAATAACACAAGAGAAGTTGATTGCCATGATTCCTGATCATGGACATTCAAATCGAAACCACAATGAGATACAATTTCGTATCCACTAGGATGGCTAGAATGACAAATCTGCAATAAGAAGTTTTGGTGAAGATGTGGAGAAATCAGAACACTCAACACACTACTGTGGAATGTCAGATGTTGCCCCTCCTTTGGAAAACAGTCTGGTTGTTCTTCAAACGGTTAAACCTAGAGTTATAAGATGACCCAGCAATTCCACTGCTAGGTATACACCTAAGAGAAATGAAAGCATGTATTCACACAGAAACTTTTAAATGGATGTTCAGAGCAGCTCAAATATCCATCACAGATGAATAAATAAAATGTGGTTTATAAAATGTGGAGTATTATTTACCTACAATAGAAATGGAAAACTGATTTATGCTACAATATGGATAGACTTTGAAAACATCTTGCTAAGTCAAATAAGCTGGTCACAAAAGGCCACATATCACACAATTCCATTTGTATGAAATTTTAAGAACAAGTAAATCTATAGAGACAGAAAGCAAATGAGTGGTGCTTAGGACTGCACGGGTTATGGGGGGAAATAATGATAGCTAAAGGGTACAGGATTTCTTTTAGAGGCAATTAAAATATTCTGAAACAGACCTTAGTGATGAGAGTTGCACATATCTGTGAATATACTAAAAAATTGAATTTAACTTTGAATGGATAATTTGTATGATATGTGAACTGTATCTCAATAAAACTTAATTTTTTTAAAAAAATGCTTCTGAAGAAATTCTAGTTTTATTGTTTTATTTATTTATTCACAAGATATGAAAAGCCCGCTCTCTTCCAAGCTCTGTCGGACCCTGGAAGTAGCAGCGTCCCCAGAGCCGGCCGCCTCTCCCCCGCGGTCCCCCCCTCTGCCCCCCCCCCAGGGCTCGGCCACCTGCGCAGGTGCGGGGCGGGAGCATCGGCTGTGCACCCGGGACTTATGGCGAGATCTCGGCCTGTGACCCCAAAGCAGCTCAGGAAGACAGGCTAATCAAAGGTGAGGAGACGACAGAGGGTGGGTGTGACCCAGCCGGGAGGTGTCCGACCCCGGGGCCCCCTGGGGCGGGGCCGCCTGGGCGTCCCGGGAAGGGCGGCTGGAGCGGCCCAGCGAGGCCGGGCACCAGTGGGTGGGCTCGCGGACGCTCGGGGACACGCCTGCCGCGGGCACTGGATCTGTGGGGAGGCCTCTTTTCCACTTTTCCTTCCCTCTGTCCCCCACCCTCTTATCCCTGGACACCCCGGTGGCGGCTTTCCCTGGCTTGAGGTGCAGGGAAAGGGCATTTCGGAATGACGAGGAAAGGCAGAAAGGGGGCCGGCCTGGGGCAGAGGAGAGCCAGGGAGGGAAGAATTCCTCTCTGTATTAATAAGTATCCAGTGCAGAGAAATCCGGCAGGATTGAGGATTTGGAAGACTGAGTGGGCCATAAAAAGCTTAGCCATCTGTTTAAGAATAATACCTTGGATTTATAGAGCGCGCTGACTTCCAAAGCACCTTCCTATTTATTTCCCTGCTCTCCGCCGGCTGTGGGTGAGGGGTTGCGGGCCTGCTGAGCTCCGGCCTGGACAGTGCCTGCAGCAGCCCCTCCCCACTCTCTGCAGCCCAAGAAAGAGCCCCCCCCTTAGGGTGGCAGTAAAGGAAAGCCATTTTCTGGGCCCTAGCTGTAGTTGAGGCCTTGTGCTAGAGGCTTATGAGGCATCTTATTTTCACAGTACTCCTCTAAAATATGATTTTCCCCCCTCTGCCCAGCAAGGAATCTGAGGGTCTGCAGCATTAAGTAACATGCTCAAGGCAACACAGCCGTGGGTCTGAGTCTCGCACCCAGGCCAGTGTGCATACTTTCGGTTTTAGCACGCTGCTTCCAAAGAGCAAGGCCTGGATTTCTGCTGAAAACAACTGCATTTGTGAAATTGCTAAGATACAAATGAGGACTCAAATAATTTAGGGGAGATGGTGATTCTTCCCCAACTATGTGAATTCAGCATCAGGGAGTCTTTGGTGGCATTATTATAAGGATATATATATGATGTATGCATACTATATGTGTATAAAACATAAAATTAATCCGTATAGTTTATAATATGCACATAATAGTATATAAATAAGTACAAATATGCATTATATGTGTGTATGTACACATTTGTAGACACACATGGAGTCTTTGTGAACACACTGAACAGTCCACCGGCTGATCCACTGAAGTTGGTAGAAAATGAGCAAAGTCAATCTGGAGGGTTGGAGCAGCAGCAGTTAATGGAGAATGTTCACCGTTGGACGACCTTAACTGGAGGCCTCTCAGCGTCAGAGAGTGTCAGAGTAGTGGGGTGGGTAGTGGAGGCGTAGTGGGAGTTTGGTTAGGAAGGAATAGCACAACATTAGATTCTAAAGATCTCTAGCAACTTGGATGATAATCCTTAGGATTGATTTGCTAGAGTGTTCTCATGTTTGAATGCTTTAAATTAGAAAGGTGTCTACAGAAATGAAGCCACTACTGAACTTAATATTACCTGGGAATTGCTCTGAGAATTACATCAGCACTTTTTTTTTACTTCCAGCATATATTTGAAAGAAGCTTATGCCCTTTTGGAGCAACCCTGTAAATTTAAGCAATAAAGCAAAGATACCCTTTTAGAAGGACATAATATGTAAGGACAAAAACATCAACTATAAATCAATGCATATTGATTTAAATAAATAGGTTCATTGCCCTCTGGTAAACTTAGCTCAGAGGCTGAGCAGAACAGTCTCCTTTGCTTAGAAACCCATTGGCTTTGTATTTCTAAGCAAAACCCAAAGGGAGATTTCCTCCAAGACTTAACCTGTATTGTCTTACAGCTTCAGATTTTATACAGGTGCTACTCATATCCAAAGCAAAGACAGGTAGAGGCCCTGGGATGTGGCTGAATGGAGCTTTGCTGGGAACCACCCAGGTCTGTCATAAATCAAAATAAGGCATGAATCCCATAAAGAGGGATTAAGTAGCTGGCCCAAGAAGTACAAATGGGGCACACTTGCATGCTGCTGCTCTGCTTGTCCCCGAGTGGGTGCCATTTTAGCACCCAGTGTGGTCAAACACACTGTGATAGGACTTCACCTATATTAATTTTAATTTAATCCTTGTAGTAATGATTGGCATGGTAGGTATGATCTCCCTCTTCTCCCATGCTCTGGTCAGCACAGTCAAGGTAACATGTTGTGAAATGTGGTCACCTCGTTTACAGCCTAGACAAGTCCCACAGCCCACAGCAAAGGGAGCCTCACGGTTTGCAGAGCCTTGTAAGAGCCTGAGTTCTGCAAATCTCATTATGATTAGCTCTAGGATCAGCCATTCATTCGTTGTATGTGCTTGCTTTGACAAGTCCATTTTTCCTTCTGGGCCACAGATTCTGTAGTTGAAATGCAAATATTGAATTATCTTTCCTAGTACACCATTTTCTTTTAATGTGAAAAAAAGACAAACCCCAGTATAAAGGGAAAGTTGTAGGTTTTGAAACCAGAGACTTGGGTTCAGATCTGACCTCCCTTCTCCACAGTGGTGAGAAATTCACCACTCTCTGCTCTTGCCTTGTGCTACGGGAGCTCTAGAACCCAGTTGTCATGCCAGGAGGACGGCACACTTAACCACAGCATCTAAATGTTAAAAGGAGCTCACTAAATGTAGTCAGGTCTTTGAAGAAAAAGTGCATATGAAAGGTCTCGGGCCTTGCCACAAGCACATATCTGAGCAATAAGAAACTTCCCGTCATGGAAGCCACTCGCACCCTCTCCCAGAAGGAATATTGTGAAAGTCTGACCACAAAAAATTCTTCCATCAACCCCGTCTTGTTCCAGAAAATGGTTAGTTACACAGAACCCTCTGCAACTATTAACCACTTCACTTCGGTACTGCGCTCACTGGCCGGGAACCCTTGCCCACAGCCGCACTCACAGTCCGCACGGCAGTCTGTGCTGCGCATTGACGACGGATCCGTTCTGCTCTTGTGTGATGAGGAAAGCTTTAAGGCACTGAAAGCTTGTTTTACTTTACAGGCAGCTTCACTTGTAATGTAAATCAGAATAGGTAACATACACATATATGTTTTCTTTACATTCTTTTGAAATGTTCACAATTTTATTTTAATAAATGAAAAATTAGAAAAGTCATATTGTTCCAGCAAGTGTACAGCAACTGTTACAGCAAGTGTTAATAGCGACTGACCAGGGAAAGAACCAAGCGGCACAGGGAGAGTCAGAGAACCAGCCTTTATTCCTCCGGCAGGCTCCCAGGGGCACGCCACCAAATTCTGAGCACCGCTTCCTTGCTCTCCTCCAGTTTTATACACTTCTTGGGGTCACACAACCAATCAACTATGAGCATGAGGAGCTATCCAGCCAGAGGTGGGATTCAAAAAGTATGCAATCAGCAACAAGCTTTACATATGCAATCAGCAACAAGCTTTACATCCAATCAGCAATAAGCTTTATGTATCCAATCAGCAGTGGGATTCAAAAAGTATCCAATCAGCAGTGAGTTCAGCTATGGGGCCCCAGGGTGGTGGTTTTTCCCTATCAGTATCACGGCTGTCGGCTAAAGTCAACGCTGGGCTGTGGGTCTTCATATCACGGCTGTCGGCTGAAGTCGCTGTGTGCATTCATCTGTGGTTATCAACTACAGCTGATGCTCGTACCAGAGTGGTTAATAACATTTAGTAATCCTTCCTCTTTAGAAAGGCCCCCTGCCTGCTTGCTCCCTTGCAGCCAACCCAGGACTACCAAGTATACCTGAAGACCCATCAGAAACCCCCATCGCCTAAAATGCCACCTTAATAGATCACGTGCCTATCAGCATTTCTTCTTTTTACTCTATAAAACCTATTCTCCTTTCAAACACCTTTGAGCACTTGCTGAACAAAAAAAGTGAGGGCAGATGTGTTTCCTTGATACAAGTTTATGAAGAAACAAATTCTGTTAATTTTGACTCTGACGTGGTTTTAATGCTGACAGCAGGGAAAGGATTTAAGCAGAGCATGGAAGTCCAGCATGTGGACACTGCCTTCACCCACTAATCTAAATAAGTGAACAAGTCTACAGATCGATGCACAAATCTGAGTATCATCAATGCAGGCTTTTGGCACATTACAACTTGCTGTTATTTCGGGAGTGAGTTTGTTATTGCGAGAGTGGGGTCCTTATAGAGATGAGTTGGCCCCCCCTCTTGCTCTCACTCACCCCTGTGATGCCGTCTGCCATGAGAAGATGCAGCAGGAAGGTCCCCACCACTGCGGCACCTCGATCTAGGACTTCCCAGTCTCCAAAACCATCACCCAAATAAACTTCTGTTTATTATGAGTCTGCTCTATTCTGTTACAGCAGCACAAATCAGACTTAGACACACTGATTATTTCTTTTATTATTCTAGTATCAACTGTGCTGTTCTTCAACTTGGCAGAGTTTTCCACAGGACCAGGGCAATTTTGACTGGTGGGTAGTTAGATCGGTGGCTTATCTCTGGCTGATGTTGATGGCCACTGACAGAGCTTCAGGGCTGTACCAGGTACTGCACTAAGTGCTTCAATTTCCAGCTTCATGATTCAAGCAGCAAGTTAATGCTATTTCCTTTAGCAGAATGAGAAAGCTAAGACTCAGTGGCTGAGGTCCCTGCCTACAGTGACATGTCTCATAAATAGTGAACTGAGGATTCCAAGGTGATTCCACAGCTCAGGTGTTTCTAGGGCATCAGTCTTTATCTGGCTTAGACCTTAGTCCTTTGTGTTAGTCACAGAAATTAACTTGTCAGACTCTAATGTTTCCAAATTTTCTAAAGCTATCTCAATGTCTTTGTTTAGCAGAAAATTCACCTTTCATGCAAATCCCATCCTATATATAATGAATTCCACCCAGCCATTCATTTTTATAGACTTTTTTATGCAAACATACTGCAAAGGTGTTTCAGATTGTGCCATATAAATCATAATGTTGGCTTGATGGTTGTTTTTCTAGACACTTTGTCTTTTCTCAAACCTTTCCTATTGTTATTAAATCAAGAAAATGTTTGCATGTTTTGATGGAAATAGCACAAGAAAGACAAGACACTCTGTGTGCTAAGGGGCTGCCTACATGAATCATTAAGACCCAGCCTTGTAGACATATGCGCACTGCAGACAGATCCTGGGGAAGGTAAAGTTCAGAATATACATATATAGATTATGCAAATAAACCTCCACTGTTGAAATAACATCATTGAAGTCATAAAAGGTTAAATACTATTTGTTTAATTTTATTTTTGAAATGGAGATCTCATTGGCTTTGTGGAAAGCTTCTGTCTATCCTAAATTTTGGAATTTCACAGCCTGCGTTCCCCAAGCGGTGCCTACTCGTAAGGTAAAGCAAAGTCTGTGAGTGGCCTGGCCGTTTTGAAATGGTGGGATCAATTCAGTTTGCGCTTGAGATCTTCCAGCTAATTTTCCTTGGCACTTTTATTTTCTCGGCAGAGCAAGGTGATGAAGATGTCTTTTAGCAGATAACATGGGAATCAAGATTTGAAAGACCAGCTGATGTAGGCATTCGCAGATCTGAGGGCAGATGACAGCACAGAAAACGTAAGAGACGCCATTTGATCCCACAGGTTGGAGGCTCGGAAAGTAGGCCGTGCAGGATGAGGAGGGGAGCACGGTAGGAGGGGTGGAAAGGATAGTCCGAGGCCAGGGTCTTCAGGAGCATGGTCAAAGTTTATATTCTATTCCAATTGCAATGGGAAGCCATGGGAATGTGCCAGTGTGATTTTTTCTTTTTTAGACAGAGTCTCACTCTGTTGCCTGGGCTAGAGTGAGTGCCATGGCATCAGCCTTGCTCACAGCAACCTCAAACTCCTGGGCTCAAGTGATCCTCCTGCCTCAGCCTCCTGAGTAGCTGGGACTACAGGCATGCGCCACCATGTCCGGCTAATTTTTTCTATATATTTTTAGTTGGCCAATTAATTTCTTTCTATTTTTAATAGAGATGGGGTCTCGCTCTTGCTCAGGCTGGTCTCAAACTCCTGACCATGAGCGATCCTCCTGCCTCAACCTCCCAGAGTGGTACCAGTCAGATTTTGAGTGGGAATTATATAGTGTCCTTGAAAGTGTGCAACTCAAAATAATTTAATAAATGGTTTAGAGGTTGAAAGTATGCTCTGGGAAGAAATGAGGGTGTTGAGGACGCCAGGGATTAACAGCGTTTGGAAGCTCTCACCACCCCTCGCCCTGAAGGTGAAAGCGAGTGATGGATGTTACCAGAGTAAATTAGGGAAGAAGGGCTTCCTCAGAGCTACAGAGCTAAGGAGACGACGGCGCGCTAGGACGGACAGGCGGGCGGGGTGGAGGGAACGCGCACGGGGCCTGCGCGGGTGCAGTGCGCACGGCCGGCTGCAGGGGGCGCAGAGCTCGGGGGGAGGGCGAGGACCGACCACGGGGCGGCGAGGAAAACAGGTGAATCACACCGGGATTTTATATGGGACTCAAAAAAGAAGGTTTCCTGGACTTAAAAGAATGCTTAACCTAAAATGAATAGGGGGTTTCTGAAAGATGAAATGGTTTGTTGTTTTGTTGGAGCACACTGAATTGAGGAAGCATCAGAAAAACTATGTGAGCCCCGTGGAAAAACTTCTGGCATCGGGACATGCTTTGCCCAGATCAGGAAGCATCATCTTTGTATGAAAAGTCATCAGACAGGTGAAGAGCATGCTTAAGCTCTCATCTCCTCACGTAGACTGACTGCATTGCACACAGTCATTTCAACTTGACCATGTTAAATTTTTTGGTAAGTTTTAAAAAATACATGTTCCTTAAGTTCCCCCTAGACAGGCTGAGTCTTTTTATTGCCTCTGTATATGATTTTGATGCAAACCCATTTGAGAATCACTAATGTAGTGTGTGGGCTGCAGGTTTTGCCAACACAAATGCCTTGATTCCATTCAGGTCTTCAGTGACATCATAGTCCTTGTACTGTTTGCCTGAGTCTCCTTTCCCTTCCGTCTAGTGGAGAGGACCACTGCTTGCCTAGCTGTCCCCAAGAACTGAAGGACTGAAGGTAAAGCAGATGGTGGCGTTTGGCACATAGAAGGTCTCTCTGTAAATGTTAGCTGCTATTATGACTGTAGTATTGAATGATAATAAATAAAATAATAAAGTAGACAGAGTATGCCACCTACTGAATTGCACTTTGCAAGGTTTTTCATAATAAGTCTTTGGTAGAAAAACAAACAAAAAAACGGAGTAGAAGTCATTGGGTGCTAAATAGTACTGACAACAGACAAGAAAATGCTTGCCTGTAGCTTATTCTAGGATAAGATGATGGCAATTAGGTCCTGAAGAACCTTCTTATTGATGGTTTGAATAAAGGTAGAGAAAAGCATGTTGAAATTATTTGAAGGTGATGTAGAGCTAGGTTGTGAGAAGAGTGAACAGGAAAATGAAATAGAACCATGAGCCAAATTAGACCAGCTGCAACTTAACTGGGATACATGCAAATTTC
This sequence comes from Microcebus murinus, assembly GCF_040939455.1. NCBI lineage: Eukaryota > Metazoa > Chordata > Mammalia > Primates > Cheirogaleidae > Microcebus > Microcebus murinus. The sequence continues at coordinate 5,316,155 of NC_134111.1, forward strand.
AGTACTTGGGTTCAAATAATCAACTTCATGCAGATGGCAGATGAAATGTTGGTAAGCATGATAATCTAATTGAAAATTTATAAAGAAGTGACTCCTCGTTTTAGCTCCAAGATATAAAGAGCTTAGAGGTGGTCCCCCTTTTTACGAGAGAAGAGTGGAAGAAACTAAAAACCAGCCTGCTTTTCTTGGACCTATCAAAAAACTGATGTTGCAGGAAAACCTGTCACCCTGAACTTTTGAGAGATGGCAAATTCAGAGAGTCACAGATAAGGCAGACTTACCTGGGGTAGAAGATGTTGGAACCATAAACTGGAAGGAATATTAAATGACACTAACGACACGTTGCTGTAGTCTGAGTGTGGTTAGTGTGAGAATGAGCAGTTCCACGGCCTCGAGCGTGTTCTCACAGTGCCCCGTGCGGGCAGGAGCAGGGGGAGGAACAGTGACGCTTATAGAATACAGCACAAGTGTTCCTCATAACAAGGGTCTACTTTCTGGGGAAATGCACTTTATCAGGGCTTTATCCCACCTGGGGAAAATAATTCCTCCTATTCTAGCCCTCTCTAGCCTTCCTGTTTCACCCAAGTGTGGGATTAGGGGGGAAAAAAAAGAAATAATAAGTCATAAAGGTCACATCCCAAAGCCTCAAGTGCAGTGAAAATATGTCTTACTCATGAGATTGTGCCGCCCTCACGACACCTGACGCCCGCCCCAACAGGCTCCAGCAGGGTAAGAGTGGGTCACAGCTGAGTTACAGACGCAAGAACTCTGACAAGGACAAGCTCAAAGTCAAGGTGGGAGAAAAGCAAGGACACTAGAAGAATTCGAAGCTTCTGGCAAATATTACTACAGGAAAATTAAACACAACTCAACTCCTAGAAAGGTGAACCTAAAAACTTGCACTAAAAGGGCTATTCACCTCAATCATTATTTGTTACATAGCTTCTGGCTTTTGAAAGAAAATTATAGTTCACGTGGAAAGAAAAGGAAGAAACGTGCTCTGAGGAGGCAAAGCAAGCGTCAGAACCAGACCAGAGCCAGGCAGCACAGCACACGCCTGCAGTCCCGGCCGCTCAGGATGGTAAGGCTGGAGGATCTGACGCACTGTGATCGCACCTGTGAGCAGCCACTGCGCTGGGAAACTGTGGCTGAGCAGCCACGGCCTGGGAAACATAGCCGGGCCCTGTCTTCGAGGAAAGAATAAAAGAACGAGATGCAGATGTTGGAATTATTAGAATAAGAATTTAAAACAACTCTGTATGTCAAGGACTCCAGTAGAAAATGTAGACAACATGCAGCAATAGATGGGTGGTATAAGCAGAGAGAGAGACACTCTAATAATCAAAAGGAAATGTTAGAAAACAAAAATAATGTAACAGAGATGGTGTTAATGGGATCATCTGCACAATCTAGTCTTATTAAGAATGTATAAAACAACCTCACTGAAGTGAATGAGGAAAACAGGTGCTGATGCAAGTAACTTTGGAAATAAGTAGAATCTGTAGGACTAAAGGTAAAAAAAGAAACAGTGCATACGCACTGTACTGTCCTCTAGATGTTAAATTGATTTCCTGTGGAGAAATACTTGTATAATTAAGATATATAACACAAATAGCACAAAAGTCAGAAAGTAGTCAAAATGAATTAAAATATACTTAGCCTCTTTGAGTATGCGGAACGTGTTAAATATCTTAATATATATGAAGCTTTTATTAATCAAACATTCTTATGATGTCTAGTTAATCTACTATAAAAGAGTAAAGTTATTTAAAATAAATAACTGCTAAATTAATCCAGGACAAAATAAAATAATTAATATTAAACAAAAAGAAGATGATAAAAAGATCAAAAAGGATATAGAAAAAATGATACAAAAGAAAAATAGCAAGTTAGTAGATCAAAAGCCATATATATCAGTAATTATATTAAATATGGGCATTCTAAGTGTTCCAATTAATAGGAAAAATATCATATAGAATAAAATAAACAAGAAAGCAAGCAAAAATCAAAACAACTACAAGAAATATGCTGTTAGAGATACAACACATATATAAGTATACACATATGTTAAAAGTAAAGGGATAGAAAACGTCATCTCATGAAAACAATAAAAATTAATTGATAGTAATATCAGAAAAAGTAAACTGTAAGACAAGAAACATTACTAACTATAAAGAATAATATTTTGTAATAACACAAGTGGATGATACAATAGGAAGATAACAAATTCTAAAATTGTTTGCTGCTAATAACTCAGTTTTTAAATGAATAAAGCAAAAGAGAAAGAAAACAAAGTACAAGAAGATACAGACTAATCCATAATCAGAGGGAGATTTAACATGATTGCTCATTAACAGAGAAAGTGAGCAGTCAAAAAATTAGTAAAAACATGGAATATTTTAGCAGTATTATTAATACTGAAAAAATGCATAATCCTTTTTAATATGTATGGAATATTTAACAAAGTTAATTTTATACTGAAATACTAGCATAAATATTATATTCAGGTATAATTGGTATAATATACTAGGGTAAGCCATATATTTCAAAGACACTAAACCATACAGAATATATTCTTTGACTATAATTGAATTAATCTAGAAAAGGATTATAAAAATTTAAGTAGAACTTCCTGTACCTCCATGTTTGGAAAGTATTTTAAGATCTCTAACTATCTCATTGGTCAATAAAGAAACCACAATAGAAATTAGAACATATTTTGAAATGAGTAATAGTTGAAAATATAAAACACCAAAATATGTGAGCAGCAGCTTAAGTTTTCTGGGAAATTGATAGCTTTAAATCTGAGGTGATGGATATTACAATTACCCAGATTCAATCATTATACATCATATGTTTGTATCAAAATATCTCTTGTACTTCATAAATATGTGCAGCTATTATATATCCATAAAAGATTAAAAGCAAAAATTTAAAAGCTAAATCTCAAAAAAATAAGACTAAAAACTAATTAGCTACGTATTTATTCCAATGATTTAGTGAAAGAACCACAAATTAAACCCAGAGAAAGAAGAATGATGGCACAGGTAAGGATAGCAGCATAAACTAAATATTCATAGAACACAATATATGCTACATTACGCAGAGTATCAACAAGCCAAAAATTTGTTCTTCCAAAGGAATAATACAACAGACAAACCCTTATAAATTCAATGAAGTAATAAAGAACAAGACAACAAATTACTACTATTAGGAAAGATGAATGAGATATCACTATAGATCCTACAGACAATAAAAAAATTCAGAATATTGAAAGGACTTTATGCTTATTTAAAAAATAAAAAACAAAAGCTTCAGGTATATATAGCTTTTAAATATTTAACTCTTTCAATATCTGCTAAATATTTAAATATCTGTTAAATAAATTGATAAAAATCAATTTATGTGAAATATTTCAAAGACTACAGCAAGAAGGGATAATTGTCAATTCATTCTATGAAGACTGCATAATAATTATCATAAAACCTAACCAAACAATTATAGGAAAAAAAATAAGTCATTCTTTCTTATAAACAACCTAAATAAAACAGCAGTAATCCTAATTCAGTGATATACAAAATAACACACAATGGCCAAGTTGTATTAATATTTATCCAAAAAGTAAAAAGTTGGCATAACATTTGAAAATAGATTAGTGCAGTTCATTACATTAACTAAATCCTGGAAACAAATCCTAAAAGATGCGGACAATTTCAAAGTGTGCAGAAAAAAGTAATTTCATAAAATCTAACATAAATTGTTCTTAGAAGTAAAACATATTTGAATAAATACTTTGGTATAGACTATGAATAAAACAGTAATTCATTATTTGATGATAAATTTCTAAAAAGAAACAAACAGCAATATTCAAAATTAATGATAAATTACTCTTGCAAGATAAAGTGACATGGATTTATACTATTGTCATTTTTATTAAACAGTATACAGAAAGTCCTACATGGTGAAATAATGCAAGAAAATAAATTAAGCATATAAATATAGGAAAGGAAAAAGACTGTTATTAATATAGTATGTAAAAAAAAGAAAGGATACAAAGATAGTAAATCATGAGAAATGTTACAGTTAATTGGATCTCTTTAATCAAGACACCATAAGTTAAAATAAGGATCTCTCATCCCCTAAGAGTTGTCAATGAGCACATTGCTCCAAAGGTAGAGTATTGTATGAACAAAGCAAAGATGAGGTTAGCAAGAAATGTTAAAAGCAACAATGCTTTGTTTCTTCCAGCTAACACATCCACGTCAAGAGTGTGTCCTTTTCAATTTATATGTGTAGGCTGTCTGGATATGTAGGTATAAAATCCTCAAGAATTGTAAATAGCATGCTGAAAATTATCAATCTGCTGGAAAGTGTGCCCTCATTGCACTGCTGTCTTTTGCATATTTGTACATGCTTTCATTTATCCTTGTCTTGGTTTGTATCAGAGTTGAAAATTTTGCATAATTTTGAACAGGAGGAGGAAAGAAGTCTCATGTTTACTTTCTCTGAATCAACTTAAGTAATTGAGTAATAGGAACATGCATTAAAAATAAGTGTTTTATATTTTCTTAAGTATTTATTCAAATATGTAGAAGAAATACTTTTATTAACTTTTCCAAAAAGATCATCATATTTTCTAAATTTATATTCATATTTACTTGGTATCAAGTCTCTGATACTTTATAATTATCTAAAGTTTTATCAGCTCATTTATTTATTTCTAGCATGCACTAATTAAATCTGGAATAATTAATGAGACTATATAGTTTGTTTTACTGAAAATAATGCATCAACAATTATTAATATACCTTTTTAAGACGTAGAGTTAATGTGGTCTAAGCTTTCTTTTCTTTTTCTCATTAATTTGCACTGACTCTGTCTCATTTTAGCAATTAATATTGTTTATTTATGGGTACATATTTTAATTTACAAATCCATATCATTAAGACATGCATTTAATTTAAAAGTTTACTTCTTATGTTAGTTATTTATCCAAATTTGTAACACAGTGTTGTTTCAGTGTGTACTACTAATAATTATGAAGACAGCTTTATTCAGAAAGAAAAAAATAATAATGCTTGACAACTTGTAGTTGCAAGAAATATAAACATCTAAATTTAAATGTATAGACATGTTTTTGTTGCAGAGATGCCTAAAAAGCTGACAAAAGACTTTCAATTATAAAAATATATTACATTAGGACTAAATTCTGCGAGAAAATAAGGTAAGGAAATACAAAGTTAAGGAGAAAATAAAACAACATAAAAGTGTTTTTTTTTAAAGAGCTTTTCCATTTTTAAGTAAATAGTTGTAAGTATCTAATTGTTTGGGCATTGGTATTCTACTGTGTGCATCTAAAAGTCATTTACCACCATTATTTCAAAGTGTTGGTATTTCAAGACACCAACATGTATACAATTTGTGATTGTCCTCACAATATAATTTTTATATATTTACACATAAGAGAAAAATGTTTTAGATTAACTTAAAATATACAAAGATAATCATATTTTCCCACATTTTTTAGAGGATATTAAAGCAAAACCTGTAAAGACTACTGGGCTAGATCCCTTACTGCTGGCACCCACCCCCGGGGCTGAGGACCACTGTTGGTCTGTGGCCTGTCAGGATCCAGGCCCACAGCAGGAGGAGCAGGAGGCGCAGCGGCCAGCGAGCAAAGCGCGGTCTGCTTACCGCTGCTCCCCGTCGCGGGCGTCACCGCCTCAGCTCCGCCTGCGGTCAGGCCAGCGGCCGCATTAGATTCTCCCTCACAGGAGCAGGATCCCTACTGTAAACTGCGCATGCGAGGGATCCAGGCTGTGGCTGCTCGTGAGACTCTAACGCCTGACGATCTGAGGCGGAGCTGAGGGGGCGATGCCAGCGCTGGGGAGCGGCTGCCAACGCAGATCGCCATTAGCAGAGAGGTTTGACTGCATGATAAAGGTAATGCACTTGAATCATCCTGAAACCATTCCCCGACCAAGTCTGTGGAAAAATTGTCTTTCTTGAAACTGCTCTCTGCCGCCAGAAAGGTTAGAGACCACTGACTTATTGGGGCCCTTGAAAATTTAGATTCTTCTTGGCTTTGCACAAAAATTATTCTAGATCAATTTCCAGACCAAGTGTATGAAACCTGGGAGGAAGGAATGAAAAGGTGATCAGTGAAACCCTGAGCAGCAGAAACCCAGGCACCAGGCAAATATGGCTAAAATTTCGGAGAAAATCCCTAGAAACAAAAGGTACCTCATCCTGATCAGAGAACTCTTGGCCATGGATTTGTTTCTTGTTTTTTTATTTTAAAATTTATTTATTTATTTTAATTAACAAATGAAACTTGTATATATCTGTGGTGTACAGCATGATGTTTCCAAATATAGATACATACATTATAGATTGGCTAACTCGAGCTGTTAATTAAGTTAATATAATTGAGCTGATAATTAACGTATGCATTGCCTTACATACTTGTTGTGTTTTTGTAGTGAGGGGACTTAAAATTTAATTTTCTAGAAATTTTCATATATATATATGACATTGTTTTTAACTATAGTCGCCATATTGTATAATAGATCTCTTGAACTCCCCACCCCATAACACCGTTCTACTCTGCTTCATGAGTTGGAACTTTTTAGATTCCACAGATGAGAGAAAACATGTAGTATTTGTCCTTTTTGTGCCTGGCTTATTTCACTTAACATGATTGCCTCAAGGTTTACCCATGTTGTCACAAATGTCCTCCCTTTTAAAGTACGTCATTGTGTACGTATATCACGTATGCTTTGTCCGTTCTTCTGCCGACAGACACTTTGGCTGATTCCATGCTTGGGCTGTTTGAATAGTGCTACAGTGAACATGAACAGCAGATTTCTTACATCACCAGGCAGTGGCTGGTTGCAGAGGACAGTGTGCTGGGGACTGAAGCTGGGGCTGCACTGGAAACGGTTCAGTTTGTGGGGATCCACCCTTGCCTGCAAAGCTGCCAGTTGACACTTCTCATTCTCAATCAATTCATCCAGTTTCCTGGATGATGGAGATGAATGCTCTCACCCTGCTCTCTCTCCAAAATAAAATAAATCTAAACCTGTTAGATTTATCCAGCTCTGAGTGAACATGGAGAGAGACGCAGTCATCCCCCTCTTCTCCTCCTAGCTCTCCATGAGCCTGGCCTTAGCAAGATCTTACCAAACTGAAGCAGCCAAGCATAGCTCTTCTGTTGGCCCACAGATCTCTGGGGGTAAAACATAACTATGCGGGGCTAAGATGTACCTATCCATGATGTAGTATATTTGCCTGTGTCCTGAGGGCCCCGCCCCTCAACCCCTGGTCACAAATGGAGGTATTTTTTCCTCAGAATTTCTTGATTAGATAATTCTTATTTCCCAGGATGCTGTAGACAAAACAACATCCATCACAGCATCTTCTCCCAGATTATGTAAATAACTAGAGGAAGTGGGGAGTTAATGGCATTCTTGTCCATGAGGCTTTTTTCCTTGTTTGCAGTGACGAAATTCTCTCAGATACCCCTATGCATCTGAAAACTGATACAACTTGCCTCTCAGCCCCCAAACCCAGCTGACACTGAGTTTCTTCCTGGAAGCTCACCTTGATGCCATCCTCACTGCTATGCCCATGTCTCTATTTAATAGCATACACAACCACCGTTGTAAATACTTTTATTATATTGTAGAATTCTGCGTTCAAGTCCATCTTCCTTATCCATTATCTTCATCTACAACGTGATCTCTACAGTGTGAGATAGCACATCTTTATCCCTAACTCGCTCAAATTTTCTGAGCACCTCTTAATAGATATATGCAATCAATGTACAATGCATTTGAAGAATGCAGAACTAGTTCATCTATTGTACTCAACATTTAGTCTGACTGGATATCAAGTTCAAAGCTTTGAGACCAGACACAGGAGTTGGGACAAATCACTGGAGTCTAAAGAAGTGCTTAGGTTTATAAATCAGGCATTGTTCATAGGTCATTGCATTTAACTATCATAAGAGACCTATCATAAAGGTATTAAGAAGATCATTTGATAGACTGTGTAACTGAAGTCCAAGTGAACCTTACATGGGCTAACACAAATATCACGTGGTATACCTAGGACTGAACACAACTCTTTTTATGATCCCATGAGAGTAAAGTGGGATTCATTACTTTGGAGGAGAAATAAAATAATCTTTAAAAGTCCAGACATGCTGGGTGTCCAGGCATGATTAGTCACATCAATTCAGTAAATGCAACTCTCCATTTTATTTGACATTTCACAAAGTCTTTTATTCATTTTAAATAAAATCATCTTGCTAGCAATGAGAAGGACTGGAAAATTATGCATAAAACATTCTTTCCTTGAAGTATTTTTATTTTAAATAACAAAGAAAAAATATTTAAAATAATTTAAAACTGTCATCCCAAGATTTTCACTCATCTCTAATACCCAAAGATTTCCACTTCTTTCTACAAAGCCACTACCTGTAATTTAAAACATTTACACTTTCATCATTCTTAAGGTGCGGACACCCCAAATTACTGGTAGAAACTTTATTTTTTAAAGCTCTTATGAAAGATAAACCAAGAATTTTATTTCAGGACTTCACAAAATCCAGTTCAGTGTTTAACCAATTCTTATTTAAATTGGTCCTGTTCTCTAAGTAGTGACCAAGTATGTACTCATATTTTCACAATCCTAATAAAGCCACCCCCATATTTGTGTAGATATTCTCTAAAGATATGCTTTAAACACAAGGGGGTGGTGATACATTGATTCATTATCTTATATCTTTTAGTAGGAACCATGTGGACAGTGCAGGTGAAAAAGTTATACTTCTATTATTACCTGATTCTCCAGGTAAATTGCTACCTGAAATGTTTACTGTTTTTTCTTCTCTGTTGAAATAATTTAGCTTCTACGGTCTCTTGTTTAAACTCTATTATGGCACTGAGACCCTTACAATGCAATTCATCCACTTATAAGTCTACCTTCTGCATTAAAAAGACAAATCCTGTGAAAAGGGACACCGTCTGATTCATTTCAACATGCTGGTATGTGGAATGATGATAGGTGCACAGGCAGATCCCACTGAAATGTCAAATGGATCAATGAATGGTAATTCAGGGATTTCTGTCTCATGAGCTGTGTTTATCTTCCCTCCCACTTTTGAAAAGGAAGTATTTTAACTTGATAATCACTTGACCTTAGGCTAGGAGAAGCAATGCTTATTGGCAAGTAGAAACTTTGTCTCATAAACGGTTTACATTGGCCAACCTAAAATAGCTAACACCTCTTCATGGAGAATTGTGTGCTCACACATACAAAGTGGAGACCACTAAGGGAAAGGGAAAAAGAAACTATGCCCGAACAGTCTTGCCAACACAGCACTCGGCCAAGATGGGATGGGAGCTTGGCCGAGTGGCAGGAAGCCTGGGGACAGATGTAGAAACTGGAAGAAGCAGATGGACAAGTGAGAGAAGGTCCATCTGAGACTGTATATTAGAGTCAAAAGGTAATGGTAGCAGAAATTAAACACTGTGCTCCCTAGACTCTGTATGTGTGTGATAATGTAGCTGGTATTGTTAGTGGATAGTGCCTACTTGTTTTTTCTGGACATTTTCAGCCTAATGATGAGATCACTGAATGAAACAACTCATAAATCATAGCCGGGAAAGACTTTAAAAGTCTTTAGATCATATCCTTGCTTTATAAAAACATTCACCAACTACTCATTTTGTTATTTCCCCAATTGATGCCTCCATAATCTGGAAAACAATGATGTGCCAAACATTTTGCCTTGATCTCTGTAATTTGAATGGCTCATAAACCAATCATGTTTATCCCCCAAACTCCCACCTGACCACGAATAATTGACTCTAGTTATCTTAGAGGATGCTCCAGTTTGCATATGAAGTACAGTATTTATTTTCTATCAGGTTGCCAGTACAATTTGTTTTCCCTTCACCCAAATCCAAATCATGTATTCCTTTTACCATATGACATTCTCAAGTATGAGGCACATAAACAGTTATTTTCTATCAGGAGTATGAAGTTAAAACCAATAGAATGAAGCAGAATAAGAAAAGTCAGAGAGGCAAAGGAAAAAGGTATTTCACCAGAGTGATGTGATGCAAGTTATCAAACATTGATTCTCTGAGTTAGAATCCACTGAATAAATTAATATAAAATGAGATCCAGTAAACAAAATAGAGGAAAATACATAAAATTATAATTTTCAAAAAGTATGTACAAAATCTGCTTGATATTTTTATCTAAATAGTAGGCTCTGTTTCACATAGTAACTTTGAGACAAAGAAAATAGAATAGGTTGCAGCTATAAGGGAGGAAACTGTGACATATGTATTATGCTGGCCAGAAGATGAAAAGAATTATGAAAATGGATCATTTCTTAATCTGGGAGAAAGAATTATTGCTTAGGTATTGGGAAAAGTGTTGATTGAACAAAAAACACTTCTTTGAATTTTTCATTTTGACAAGGAGATTTATGCCACGTTTACTTTCTTTTTCTGCTTTGCTCTTAAGAGTTGTGAAGCCATAGGAGCAAGATCAGGCCCGGTAAGAATACTGACACCTAGGGCAAAAGTAGTTCTCTTGCTCAAAGAAGCTGGGCAAAATTAAATACTGGAGCCAGGTCATCCTCAAGGCAGACACCACCAACTTTTCACAAGTGATAAGGCATTTCTAGAGCTGTCTCTAAAACCTGGGGGACTTTCCACAAGAAATGTAGATATAGATAGATATATCTCACAGCTTGTTTGGTTATAAAGTACCTGATGGTAGTGTTAGTATTTGTGGAAATGTAGCAGATTTATACTTACAGGAACAAATTTATGACCAGAGAAGATGACTTTGAAAAACTCAGTTAGTTAGTAAATATGTATTACAACTCTAATGAGTGCCAGTTACTCTAGGAGAGGGGATACTGCAGTTAAAAAAAAAAAGTCCCTGTCATCTGGGTAAGTACATTCTAATGGGCTAATGGATTGGCAGATGTCAAAATACACTATTGTAAAGAAATTGCAAATAATGTCCCTAAAAGATACTTTATTTTCTTTGCCATTAACATTATTTGCTCTGTGTTAAATTTATTTCACTGACTACTAATGCTCATTGAAGAGAAAAAATCAGCAAGAAAAAATATGTTTTAGAAATATAGGGGTAAAATTGAAATGTGACAATTGGGGAAATTCCTTCTACTTATTTTTTTTCTTTTCTGTGAGTTAAAAAACAACCACCATTACTAGATTAAAGTAATGGAAAACCATAATCCAGCTCAGAAATGCATGGTTTGAAATCTACTGAGTTAGGAAAACTAAGAGTCAACTGGGGTTAGAAGACTGAGTAGGAATATCTGTGATTAGACATTAGATGTTGTTGGATGTTTGTAAGCAAAGTCTGAACTCCCTGTAGGCAGCAGTCCACAGCGATGGTGTTTTCTGGAGGCTGCCACACTGTAATACCTTTCCACCAGCGTGTATGAGGCTGCCAATTTCTCCACATTCTCTCAAGCACTTATGTGACTTTTCATTCTACCCATCCCAGTGAGTGTGAAGTGGTATTTTTCATAGTGGTTTTGATTTGTATTTCTGTGACAATGATGTTGAACATTTTTTCATATATTCCTTTATTTTAATGGCATATTGGGAAGGAGATAAACAAGTATATTTGATCTACTGTATTTAACTGGAAACACAATAATTCATTTTAAATGTGTGATAGAAAAAAACTTGTTTTATTTCAAATATTTGAAAACATTTACATAGCAATCTCAAGTTTCTATCAACACGTAAAGTTTGCTACTTCTGTACTTTTCTCATGTCATACTTACTGTGTGATTAAGGGACTGCAATATTGTGCGCTGAATTTGTTCTGAAAGACTGTGGCTTGTATGAAGCGGGGAGAGGAATTCAAATGATGTCTCAGGGTTGACTACAGAGCTGATTGCCAAAGCCAGTAGAGCTCAGTGTGCTTCAGTCACCAATGCTGTGTACATCTGTTGTGGATAAGTGTGATCCTGGTGTGATAAATATCAAGGGATGTGAGAGCGTTGGCGTCGGGCACAGAGCATATCTTCTACAAAATATGTGACAGGATGTTCCGATGGATTTCTACACTTTAATCATACTGCAAAAGATGGGGTGCACCATGCATGGCGATTGCAAAAGTTGGACGATGGGTACATGGAAGCTATACGGTTCTATCTGCTCTTGGGTATGTTTGAACATTTTGTAATAAAAAGCTTTAAAAAAGGATGTTGAGGGCCTCATGAGGAGGGGGCAGTAAGGATAGCTGGCATGGGTGGATCAGTTGATCAAGATGAGGTTTTATGGCGGGTCATGGTGGCTTGTGCCCATAGTCCCAGATACTCAGGAGGCTGAGGCAAGAAGATCACTTTAGCCCAAGAGTTTGAGGTTGCAGTAAGCTATGATGATGCCACTGTACTCTGCACTCTAGCCTGGGCAACAGAGCAAAACCCCGTCCCAGAAAAAAAAAAAAAAGACGGGGTTTTACCTATCTCTGAGTAAAGCCATTTCAGAAAGTGTAATTCCTTTGAGGATTAAAAAAACCTTAGAAAGAAATCTCTTTCTATTAATATATAACAGGAAGAAAAAAGAAAAGGAGAGATGGATATAATTTTTTGAAGATTTTTTCAATGAAAAATTCCCATCTTATGGCTTCTACTTCCTCTATGAATGGTGAGTCCAGCACGTCTGCTAAGCAAGGGGAGATGGCCTGGGTTTGAGCAAAGTGCAAAAGATTTGAAATAGATTTGAGTAGCATGGAAGTTGACTAATGAAAGTGACCTAAGCTCTATTTGTTTTGTTCATTGTTGGTAAGCACTAGATAATTATTTTTAGATTGAATGAATGGATGATTTCCAGATAATGCTGGGGGTTGACCATGAGTTTTATTGTAGTGACAGTGGACTTGTAATTCAATAGTGATCAGTTACTTATAGGAAAGCACTTCTGGAAAAGGCAGAGAGATGAGATTTTGTCAAATAAGAAGGGTGAAAGGGTATTAGATGAGGCCTGTTTGAAGTGGAGCTTTTTAAATATTGTTTACCAGATAGATCCTGAAGTCTTCCTTGATGAGGGAGGAAAGACAAGAACTTAGTGGATAGATGAGTAAGTAGAAAAATTAATGACCTGGAGTAGGAAAAAAAATGACAAATTGAGTGCATATTCTGGAAGAAGAGGGGGATGAGGTCAAAGGGTGGACTGTCAAGCTGCATTATTACAGATGTCAAAGGTGTTCCTGATGATAAGTTTGGGCGTAGCGGTAACTGAACTGGAATGGAGGTAAAGGACCCCAAGATGGGAAGAAAAAGGAATTGAGGGGCCAGGTTATTGGCTGGTCTATCCACGATGTCGGGGGCCTCCACTGATTTCCCACCTCTACAGGTTCTTCACCTTGGGACCCATTGCACCTTTTGCCCTGCCTAGGGCTCTGCCCTGGGCCCGGGTCAGGAAGGCCTGCGAGGTGAAGCGAGCTGAGGCAAGGGCTATGCCAGGCACGGCTTTGAGCTTCGCCTTGCTCCCTGTTCTCCAATTTCAATTTTAATTCACCCAACATCTGAGTTTTAAGGTGCGATGATTGGGGATCTTGGGGAACTGATATTCTTGGTGGGGAACTTCCAGTGGTCCCGGTGGTCTCTACCGTACTTACATTCAGTTTGTCTCTGGGGGGCTGGGGAGAAGGTGGACCAGGAGCCCCTGTGGGCGCGGCTCTCAAGGGAAGGAGGGTAAATCCCAGGCAGGTGGCGCTTCTCGAAAGGAACACTGTGAAATCACAGAGAAGCAATGTGGGGTACTCGGTGTGGAAAAGAAGGTGACGGGGTGGCACATCTGACACGATCAAAGCGATGGGGGGAGGCATCCACACACAGGGAAGAGCAGGCAGACGGAGCACCCGGTCACTGCGCTCCCCCACAGGCACAGGCCTCTGTCAGGATGGCCCACAGCCACTGCACCAGACAGCGCGCAGTAAGGACTGGTGCAGCTGGCGCCGCCCTGCGCTCCCGGTGCACGGCGCCAGGTTGGTGCGGGACTCGGCTTTGCAGCAGTAGCCTTCATATCACCCTGCTGGGCTGTGAAGGGAGCAGACCAAGTGGAGGCTCCTCTGAGCTGTGCTCTGGCACTGGACGCCGATCGCCCCTTCCCTCCTGCGCAGTGGGATCTGAACAGAGGAGGTGACTGGGGTGCTGCAGCCTCTGACCCGGGAAGCTTTAGGTGACTGCTTCAGCGGGTCCTGGGGTGGGGGTTGGGGGAGAAATCCATGATCCTGGGCTGCTGGAACCGACCCTTGATTACATGACTCAGCATCCACGGTCCCCGAGCCTGTGGAGCAGTCTGCAGCCTGCCTGGCTCTGACCCCGTCCTCCAGGTTCCCACCAGCCAGTCCAAGTGGCCCTGCTTCTGGCTCCTCCCTAGTGCCGGCTCTGAAGCTCTCACGTTGGAGACTGAGGCTCTGCCCTGTGGCTCCAGAGCCCGTGCCAGGCCGGGATACTGCCCCTGAGATTCCAATGCTGCACCTAGACCCCAAGACACCACCCTTGTGTCTCCACACTGCTGCAGGGCCAGTAGAACTGCTCCAAGGCCTGAAGCCCTGTCAGGGACCCCTCCAGCCTCCACCCGTCATCACACAAGGACCTGGTTCAAGCCAATGCCCACAGTCCAGGAACCCATGAGGACTCCATAGATAGCCTCACACAGCTGCCACTGTCACCTCTGTGGGGAGACCCCAGGCACAGTGACCCTCACAATGCCAGCTTCTGTGCAGAGGGTCTCACCCAGCTGCCAACTCACACTTCCTACAGCTGTCTGGGGAACAACCCCACACTCAGAACAAAGACCATCCAGCACAGGCTTGAACAGTGGCAAGCACAGGTGAACATGACTAATTAGAACAGCTGCATTTAAGGCTTCCAGCTGTACACCCTTCCCCCGCTGCATCAACATTCCAGAGTAAGAAAAAGAGCACCATCTGGGGATCTTTCCTTCTTCTAATTAAGCAGGAGAGTTCCCACCAAAGCACAGGTACTCTGCAAGCCTATTAGACCTGAGTCAAGAAGAGAGGGTTCAAATGCAAAGAAACCAGCAAAAGAATCTTGGCAACATGAAAAAACAAAATAGTTCAACATCCCCAAGGGATCACAATGGAGCTACAGTAGTGAAACTCCAACCACAAGGAAATTGACAAAATGACAGAAATGGAATTCAGAATATGTATGGCAAATAAGATGAATGGAATTGAAGAGAAAGTTGAAAACCAACAAAAAGAAGCCAAAAAATATATTTTGGGAAATTAATGAAAAAGTCACTCAAGAGCGAGACAACTTAAGAAAGAATATAATAGAAATTAAAGAAATGAAAGAGTCATTTAGGGAATTTCACAAGCTTCAGCAACAGACTAACACAAGGTTAAGAAAGAATCACAGAGCTTGAAGACAAAGCTCTCAAGCTGACCAAAGTCAAAATGAAGGAGAAAATTTTACAAGCAGCAATACATAAGCAACAACTAACCTACAAAGGAAAACCCATCAGGCTAACTACAGACTTCTCAGCAGAAACCTTACAAGCCAGAAGCCAGTGGGGCCCCATCTTCAATCTTCTTAACTGGAACAAATACCAGCCTGTAATTTTGTAGACCACAAAACTAAGTTTCACAATTGATGGAGAAATTGTCTATTCCAGACAAGCAAACACTGAGGGAATTTGTCAGGACCAGACTCCCCCTGCCCCCTGCAGGAAATACTCAGAACTGCATTATACATGAATCAGCATAATAGATATCCACCAATCTAAAATCACCCCAAAAAGCTAAAGCTCAAAACTCTTATAAAACAATAGGACAAACAATAGGGAAATCACCCCAAAAAGCTAAAGCTCACAACTCTTATAAAACAATAGGACAAAAGGGAAAACAAAGTAATAAGATACTACCCAATGTTATGACCAGAATGCCATCCCACATATCAATTATATCTCTCAATGTGAACAGTTAAAATGTGTCACTCAAAAGACATGCTCCAGCTGAATGGATGAAAAAACACAAACCAAGTATCTGCTATCTCCAGGAAACACATCTAAACCACAAGGAGACATGAAGGCTCAATATGAAATGACAGAAAAAAAATATTCCATACAAATGGAAAACAGAAGAGAGCAGGTGTAGCCATTCTCCCATCAGACAAAATTAAATTTAGATAAACAATGGTACAGAAAGACAAAGATGGTCATTAAATAATGGTAAAGGTAGCAATGCAACAAGAAGACATAACAGCCCTAAATATATATGCACCTAACACAGGAGCTCCCAGATAAATAGAATAGATTCTATTAGAACTAAGCAAGGAAATAAATAGCAGCATCATAATTTCTGTAGGCTTAAACACCACACTGTCAGAGATGGACAAATCATCAAAGCATAAAATAAATAAATAAATACTGGATTTAAATGGGACCCTAAACCGGGCGCGGTGGCTCACGCCTGTAATCCTAGCACTCTGGGAGGCTGAGGCGGGCGGATTGCTCAAGGTCAGGAGTTCGAAACCAGCCTGAGCGAGACTCCGTCTCTACCAAAAAAAATAGAAAGAAATTAATTGACCAACTAAAAATATATATACAAAAAATGAGCTGGGCATGGTGGCGCATGCCTGTAGTCCCAGCTACTCGGGAGGCTGAGGTAGTAGGATTGCTGAGCCCAGGAGTTTGAGGTTGCTGTGAGCTAGCCTGATGCCATGGCATTCACTCTAGCCTGGGCAACAAAGTGAGACTCTGTCTCAAAAAAAATAAAAAAATAAAATAAATAAATGGGACCCTAAAACAAATGGACCTAACAGACATTTAAAGAACATTTTACCCAAAAACCATGGAATAAACATTATTCTCATCAGCGCATGGAGCATTCTCCAAAGTAGATCATATCTCAGACTGCAAAACATGTCATACTTTTTGTAATCTTGCCTAAAATGCATATAGTCCCAGCCCTCTACATCAATTTCATAACAGAGTCCGCCACGCCAGGCACAGGTCTCAGTGTGATAAGCCATTGACTCCCTGAGTCCTTGGTGGCAGAGTGGAACCTAGGAGTGTCACAGCCTTAGGGCAGAATCTAGTCCTGAGCAGTCTCACCTGATTATCCTATGGGCCACGTCAGTGTGAGAGATTTCTGTCTGGACTCTGGTTTCACAATAAAACAGAATGCTAACCTCCCTAACCTCAGAACTATGGTCCCCAATCCCCAATCCCCAGACGGTGGCCCAGTACTGATCCCTGGCTTGTTAGAAACCAAGACTGCATCACCACCTGAGCTCTACCTTCTCCCCCCTCACCACCACAACTCCCCCGATGTGTGGAAAAATTGCCTTACATGAAACTTAGAAACCAACTGCACAGCAGGAGGAAGGTGGTGGGCGAGCAAGCAAAGCTCCATCTGTATTTACAGCCACTCCCCATCCGTCTGTCACTGCCAAGCTCCGCCTCCCCATCAATGGAAAAACTGTGTTCCATGAAAGGTTGGGGGGGGCTGCTGAAATAGGACACTATGAAATTTAATGATATCATGATAACAAAGGGTTTAGAAAAGATGGTGTAGGAAAAGGGGTTGGGAAACATTAGGATTATTTAAACCTGACAAGAAGAGCTGGAATAAAGTGTGGCAGATAGTTGATTCTTGGACATTTGCAGGGCTGATCATGTAGAGCGGATTTTTCCAAGGTTTTTTGTGGTGCCAAGGCATTCCTAGGAAAAGATCACAATGACATGGCCCATAGGGTATTCAGGAGAGGCTGCTCGGCACTAGACTGGGTATTCACTTCTGGAGGGGACAGCACAGGGGCAAACTGAGGAACTGGCCACCTGGCAGACTTCACTTCCACTTCACAGATGCATCCACTCTAACCCAATTATCTGTATTTCCTTAATATTTGGAGCCCATGGAAACATCCCAAAGGCAGCACCCCGGAGCTGTGGTGTTCCTGGAGGCTGCAGTGGACAGCCTTCAAAACCCAGGTGGGCACAGACATGGGGTGTGGCAGGAACACTGAGACCAGGTGGCTAAATTGCATGTGTGTAGCCCCAGTCAAAGGTTCAGAGACAGGTATGGGAATGGAGAAAAGATATGAAATTCCTTGGGCAGGAAGAAAACAACAGCAAGGAGAGTCAAGACCAAACCAACTGGAAGAGGAGTTTTTTTGTAGTTTTAAGAACTGAGCTGCCTAGGAATATAACCTCTTGCTGCGTGTAGCCACTGAGCACTTGGAATGTAGTCGGTCCAAGCAGATATGTGTTGTAAGTGTAAAATACACACTGTATTGCCAAGATTACTAAAATTCATATATGTATATATTATATATTTAAAATAATGCAAACTATATCATTAATAAATGTATATTGTTTACACATTAAATGGCATTTGGGACACATTGGATATAATTTATTTTTAATTAATTTGGCTGCCAGGAGATTTAAATTATGTATGTGGCTTCTGTCTCTACCGGACAGCACAGGTTTAGACAGTGGAGCCCCAACATTCTTGCACATGTACCCTTATAGGTAAATGAAATTTAGATACATTCTCAGTATTTATTTTTAAATAACAAATCTCTCACACTGTATAAAAAGGTGGCGTATTTTATAAAATTTATGGAAAACAAATTCTAAAAAGGAAAAATAAGAACAGAGCTAGAAATTCTCATACTTTCTTCCAGATCTCCAGTAGATCATGTGATGCATCCTTTTGAGAGCTAAAAAAAATTGTATTTGTAGCTTGGTTTATGAACCAACTAGATAGTCATATGTTGATAATTCCATGATGTTTAACAGAACAGATAGAAATAATCAAAGAAAAATGTTTACTTGTAAAAACATTCAAGTCATATTTAAAATTTTGTGTTGGGTTGAGATTTACTTTTATATTAAATCTTTGTAGTACTTATGCAAAAATATTAAAATAGCCTAAAACAAAATTAATATAAAATATGATATTTGCCTTTATTGAACAAGTCTATAGAAAACAAGTGGTGAGATGAGCAAAATTATAAATCTGAGACTAATGTTCACCTGATGGCTAATTTTACTAATTGTGAAGAAGAAAAATGGGAAAAGATTTTTTAAAAAGCTTATAAAGTATATGCTACATAAGCCTTGATTTATTAAATAGGAATAAGTGCCCAATTATCTCAATTACATAGCACTATGTCTTTAGCACATATATTAATTAGCCTATAAAAATTAGGATCACGGACTCTTAAAGCTGGCAAGAAAATTAATGATCATCCCTACCACCTTTTCTTTTGAAGGAAAATAAGCAGAAACCCAGGGATTATAACAGCCTGAGGGTACACAGTGGGAGTAGTGAGGGCTTATAGCCTACACTTGTGTCTGTTTTCTATGTCCTGGCCCTTTCCTGGCCAATATTTCCTGAATTCAGAACTCTAACAGCTTCACAGAGACAGGTTTGTTTTTGTATTGGATCCAGGTTTTTGAGCCTTGCTTTGATTACTCCACATTCTCCTTTCTGAAGAGCAATAGCTTCAGACCTCACAAATAAATACATTGTGTTTGAATTTTTACAAACCTGGAATCAAATATGTTATGTCTGAATAACCTTAATTTCCAAAGTGTTTGGGTCTGAGCCAGTAGTGTTTTACCGAACATGGCCGCCTGGGACACAGTCCCCACGTCCGCAAGCCCATTTTCTGCACACACTTCGTGCCTTTACTGTTTGCTATGATTAAATGAAACATTATGAATTCCCCAAACACCTCAATATGTTTTTATGATGAACTGTGCCATTATGTTCAAATATTTATCTTATTCATTGTAACAGTAATGATGTGGCAACACTTAATATCCTACTGCACTTTCCCTGTTGATATTCTGAATAGAGGGAAGCAGATGTTCATATATTATAAACCTGTTAAAGTGCACATGTGAGCATCAACTTTCCAATGTATTAAAAAGTAGCACAGGTTGTTATAAGAATGTTAAATAAAAAAGAAGCAAATCATCTGGCGATTATGGCTTTTGCTACTATGGCAAAATGTAATAAGCCTATCTTTATTATTTAAAAAGCTTAAAACATTATTAAAATACATTTTTATATTTAATCAAATAAACTGTAATTATTTCTATGTACTTATTAGAATTGGTAAAGAATATCAAGTGTTAACCTGTTGTTCTGATCAAATTTTGTAAGAGAAGACGATGCTACCACAACCTCAGTTTACATTTTCGTTTAGGGCATAATCAGAAAGAAGGTCAACTTTGTAAACAAACACTTATAAGAATTTCAAGCCTAAAAATATCTTTTAATTCTGTGATAGCTAAATAATTTTCCTTTGAACCATCAATTTTATAAACATATATATATATATACATTTTAATTATAAAAAGTTGTATGTTTCTGTGTTTCTCTGAATTTGCTATTTATCCTTTGATATAACATATTCTGTATCTACATACACTATGTTATAGAATTTTCAGCTCAGTGGGGTTGCTTATGCCTATAACCCAGAGACTTGGGAGGCTGAAGAGGGAGGGTAGCTTGAGATCAAGAGTTTGAGACTAGCCTCAGCAGCAGATTGAGACACCGTCTTTAAACAAATTACAAAAAATAAACTAGCTGTGCATGGTGGTATGCACTTGTAGTTCCTGCTACTGGGGAGGCTGAGGCAGGAGGATCACTTGAGCCTAGGAGTTCGAGGTTGTAGTGAGCTGTGATTGTGCCATTGTACCACTCCAGCCTGGGTGATAAAGGAGTAAGACCCATTTAAAAAAAAATTCACATAATAATTTAACAGTCAGAAGATTTTGACAAAATTAGTAATCTGTTGGATAGAAGAGGTATTGATGATGTGAGATTGAGTGGTTTTCTTTGTTTGTTTATTTGTAGTTTTGTTTTTACAACTCAACTTCTGGGATTACAACAGAGTAGTTCTACTCAAAGAGTTGTTCCCATATCAGAGCAGGTCCTGGAATTGCTATCGCTGATCAGTTAGGAGACAAAAGCAGAAACTGAGGGTTTGCGCGTAGAGCATGTGGGCATGTTGTCATGGCTTCAGCGTATCCAAACCCTGCCTTGTTGAACAAAGCGGAGCCCAGACAGGTGTCGACAGGCTTGTGCAGTAAGACCATGTATTGGGATCTGCACTGGCTGGGAAAAAATATATATATACATATATATGTATATATATATGTGTATATATATACATATAAATATATATACATAAATATATATACACAGAAGAAGGAATCTTCATTACCAGATAATTCGAGTGAGCCCTGCAGACGAGGAGCATTATCTGTCTTCTAGGCCTGTGTCGCCCAGCGTGTTAGCTGCTCCCCTCCTGTGGCTTTGGAGCGTCTGAGTGTGGCTATTCCAAACTTGGATCTTCTATGAGTACAAATTACACTCCACATTAGGAAGACTTTATGTAAAAAAGGTAAAATATCTCATTAGGGATTTATATTGCATTTATGCTGAACTGATACATTTTTTGACATTTTTGGTTAAATGATATACATCACTAGCACTAGTTTCATCTGCTTCAGTTTACTTTTTTTTTAACATGGGTGTAAGAAGATGTTAAGTTGAATATATGTCTTGCAGTATATTTCCACAGCATGACTCTACTTTAGAGTATTTAAGTGGACATGCATGTGGCATTTAAACTTTGTGGTGAGCAGTAGATTAAAAGTTACTCTAAACTGTGATAGTATTTGACTCTCCAAGATGTCTTCAAGAAGTTACTCTAATGCAGTGAAGCAGTTTAATTACATGAAAGTTTGGTTTGGGTTGCTTAGTATAAAAGTTGAGTGTGTGGGGGTTGGAGAGGATTATTTTTAATTTGTTAAAATATTTTTTCTATAGTCCACAGCTAATTATAAGAAATTCATTTGTTAAATGTCTGAAGAAATAAATACAAAGTAAAATTTTAGTAAATAAAACAGACTTTCTAGAAATTAGAAAGTATTTAATCACTGAAAGTTATATAATTTTATTTTTATTTTATTTTTTTAATTCAGGATATTATGGGGGTACAAACATTTTGGTTACATGAAATGCATTTGCCTTGCTGAATATTTTTTTTAATTAGAAATAGGAAATAAGAAGCGGAGAATGAAAGAAAAATTGAGCCTCTCTAATCCAAAAATCCAAAATGCAAAATGCCTTAAACCCAAAACTTTTTGAGTGCCAACATGACATCACAGATTGTGCACATAGTGGCTGGCATAGTGATATCTTTGCTATCTTTGAATGTACACGGATTTTGTTTTATGCACAAAATTATTAAAAATATTATATAAAATTACCTTCAGGCTATGTGTACAAAGTGTATACAAAACATAACTGAATTTTGTGATTAGATTTGAGTTCCATCCCCAAGATGATGCATTTTATACGTGTACATATTTCCAAATAAAAAAAATAAATAAATCCAAATACTTCTTGTTCAAAGCATTTCAGATAAGAAATACTCATCCTGCAGCAAGCATTCCTAGAGCCAGGATGTGATCATTGCACTGTGTTAATGTAAGTTTTACAATACTCCTATTTAAAATACAGATTTCTATTTATTGTTGTATGGAGGTTGTTGTGGTAATTGTCCGATATATTATGCATGTATCCAGGAAGTATTAACAGACTTAGTCCTTAACAGTGCAGTTGGTTTTATACTAAGAGCCCTGCAAATTGGAAAGTTGATCCAGTCCCTCTTTATATTCATTGCTGGGAAGTTGCTAGCCATATTTATGGTCCACCTTAAGTAACTCTGGAGAAATAGGACTTGACACTTTATAATTCTAATCTCATGGTAGATTTAACTAATTCTTCTCCACTTGTGTTTATCTTACTCCAAATTCTCAGGTTAACAGGAGATAAGAAAATGAGACAGTATTAACATGTGATCCTTTCTCTAAAATATTTGCTGAACATTCATTGCCTATAGTGGCTCTTTCATGCTTTGCCCAGACACAAGCTGCCCTGGTGTAGGAAGCCCAGTCAGCTCCAACACCACCAAGACAGCATCAGGTAAACATAGTTGGCTAGACAGCATCAGGTAAACATAATCCGTGACTTCTGCAACTCCGAAGTCAATAAACTGCAGATCAAAAATAGTTTAAAAAGCCAAAAAATTGATCAATATTAAGCATGTACAAACTTTTTTCTTGTCATCACTCCCTAAGCAATAAAGTTATAACAACTATTTACATAGAATTTACATGATATCATAAACAATCTAGAAGAGATTTAAAGTATAGGTTATATGCAAATACGACACTATTTTATATCAGAGAGTCCCTGGATTATGGCACCTGTGGGGGGTCCTGGAACCAATACATCTGCAGATACTAGTGATGACTGTACACACAAGACAGATGGTTGTCATGTCTGAATGGGAGAAGGATCTGGAACAAAAGGCTGTCTTGCATGTTGAGAAGCATAATTAATATTCCACCTGATCTTTAAGACTATACCAATTCAAAATGGAAGTGAAGCTTTTGTTTTTACACACAATTCAAGAGTTAAGAAATCATTTCTTCTGAAAGACTAATCATTGTTAGAAGGGCACAGAGGCTGCAAGAATTAGGAGTTGTGTAGCCTTAAGCCACACCACTGTTTTGTGCCTCTCTTTCCTCATAAGTAAACAGAAACTTAAAAAATAATGCCTACCTTTCAGGATTCTTGAAATTAAACTTGTGCAGTCAGTAAACTGTAGTTATCGTTTTTAAGGTAATAATTAAATGTTGATATATTTTTAGGTGACAAAAGAACACTGGGAGAAGGACTGTCACAAAGTAGTGAAGCTCAATTCTGCCAAAGATACATTCTACTGCTGTGTCCTTTTGATTGTTTTTACTTAGCTAAACCTCCAACATTTCTGCAGCCTCCAAAATTTCCTACTTTATGAACCTCTGATTTCTAGGAGAAGCAATTGAACACTTGACTGAGATATTTAATACTCAGAATATAAAGTTGACTATTTAAATATCTAGATTTTTCATTTTTCATTTGTCCCCTCAAATCTATAGTGTTAACTATGGAAGTCTTCAAGCCTGTTCTAATTATTTGAGATTGTGATTTTGTTTACTTTAGAGAGTTTGAAAGAATATGTTTCTTCATGAAAGGTAAAAAAAACATTAGCTAAACTTTCTTGCTCTGGGAGAAACCATGTGATCTTAGCACCTACCAGCCATTGCAAATTGTTTTATGCTGGGACACAAGCTTTCAGCAACCTGCTGCTACTGCTAAGCTTGTATGCAATGATGAAAACCCATATACCAATAAATGGTGGGTTTAAGTGAAAATATATTAAGAAACCCAGGAGAAGTTTCTCTGCCAAAAGGAAAGCAAGCCAAGGAAAGTGGTAAGAAGCAGAACAAGGTTATTTGGTTGGACAGGAACATACCTCACTAAGTAACCACCCTTGGAGCAGCCTTGAAATGTCATCAAAGTGAGAGCAAGAAAGGAAGTGGAAAGAATTATTTACAGGTTGACTCTTGAATGTATATAGCATCTAAATATTTTTTTCTTCACTAGTGAACAAAAATATTTAAAATAACCATATAGTAGATTATAGGGCAGTTGTGATTGTGAATATTACAATCCTATCATATCTAGAAACATTTAGGAGCTAATTGATCTGTTTCATTACCTCTTGGCAGATGTTTAACTCACCTATTTGTTTATTTATCCATTAATTCATTATAATTTTTGAAAATTGAATGCAAAAGGCTTATTGCTGGAGATGAAATAGTGGAGAAAAAAAATTGTCCTAACAGAACTTACAGACCCCAAGGTAAATTCCCCTGCCCTTTTGTAAAGAATAACAAAGGAAAAAAAGGAAAGAATAAAAAAGGAAAAAAAAGAAAGAATAACAAAGGAAAAAAATGAGGTTTAACAACTCCTTGAAAATCAGTTCTGAATATGTTTATATATTCTTCCAGTTAATTCTATATCCCTCCATTTTTGTTGAAAGAAAACATAAGATTTTAGAAATACTTATAAACTGTACTTTAAAAGGCAAGAAGAGTATTTGTCATTTTGTACTTAACTTGAATTACAGGACTAGCCCCGACTGGTCTTGAGAGAATATTTTCTCTTATTTTAGAAACATCACCTCTCGCGATCCAATCTTATATCATTACTATAGGTTATTAACCACTAGTCTATCAAGTTGGAGAAATTGTCTTGAAGTTGTTGTCTAGTAATCTTGCCCATGAGAATGACAAAAAGTACCAAAAATTGTCCTTTCCTGGTTCATTATCTAGGACACAGACAAAAAGAGAGAATAAAAGTCATTTAATGATAACCTGTTAGCTTTAAATAAATGTAGAAATTGTTTGGGGGATAAAACAAACACTTGGTGTATATTAATTAACTTTCTTTTACATAGTCCAAATAAGTTAACATTCTTTAAGTATAATTAGATAAGAAATTACATGGGCTTTGAGAGGAATCGTGACAGAAAAGGACAGAAAAGATTTGACTAACATAATTAATAAGCTTAATCTCATGTAAATATTTAAACCTCGTGAATAGAAACTATACATCATTTGAAGCCTACACGAAGCATCCACAACATGCACTCACAACACAATGAATATCAGCAATTTCAAAAAGTGGAACGCAAACTTATAATCACTAACCAAAATGCATTAAGTACTACCCAGCCATAAAAAAGCAGTGGTGAACTAATACCTCTGGTATTATCCTGGATGGAGTTGGAGCCCATTCTCCTAAGTGAAATATCACAAGAATGGAAAAACAAACACCACATGTACCGACCACGAAACTGGTACTAATGGATAAAAACTTATGGGCACCTGTGGAAGTAACATTCATTGGGTGTTGGTCATGTGGTGGGGGGAGGTGGGGACGGGCACACTCACACCTAAAGGGTGCAGTACACGCTGTTTGGGGCATGGACATGCTTGTAGCTCTGACTTGGGCTGTACAAAGGCAATTTATGTAACCATTTGTACTCCTGTAATATTCTGAAATTTAAGAAGTAAGAAATAAAAAATAAATTAAAAAAATCAAAGATGAACATGAAAAAAATGGAGAAAAACTATAAATCTAAAAATTATGTAACATCCTTCTAATAAACTCTTGGCTTAAAGGAGAATTGTGAACTGGCATTACAAACCATTTAGAAATAAATAAAAATTAGAAATACTAAATATAAATGCTTCCAGATATAAACAAAATCTAAATACAGAAAACTTATAACCTAAAATATTTTCAATAAAAATCAAGAAAGACTACAAAAAAGTGAACTAAACTTTAATCCAAGAAGTTGCATCCTTAAATAATTAAAAACTTTTAAAAGAGAAGGGATATGAATTTTTAAAGAAAAAAGCAAAAACTAAGAAAATAATTGATTTGGTAACTACAATACGATTGTATATCTTACAAATTCAGAGAAAGACAAAACGAAGACAAAATATCACAAATAACAAGAAAGGATACTTTCATATATATATATTTTTAAGTATCAAAAGATTTTGTGGCAGGCCGGGCGCGGTGGCTCACGCCTGTAATCCTAGTTCTCTGGGAGGCCGAGGCGGGCGGATTGCTCAAGGTCAGGAGTTCAAAACCAGCCTGAGCAAGAGCGAGACCCCGTCTCTACTATAAATAGAAACAAATTAATTGGCCAACTAATATATATACAAAAAATTAGCCGGGCATGGTGGCGAATGCCTGTAGTCCCAGCTACTTGGGAGGCTGAGGCAGGAGGATTGCTTGAGCCCAGGAGTTTGAGGTTGCTGTGAGCTAGGCTGATGCCACGGCACTCACTCTAGCCTGGGCAACAAAGGGAGACTCTGTCTCAAAAAAAAAAAAAAGATTTTGTGGCAACAGTTGATTTTCTAGAAAACCAACTAGAACTGTTGTGTTGTCATTTTTTTTTTTTGGTAAAATGTAAAACGTATGACCAGACTGATAAACTCTTAATAAAGTTTGTACTTCTATTTTACACACAGAGAACCACACACATGCACAGTGGGCTGCCCAGTACGTTGTTGTTGTTGTTTTTCTTGTCTTTTTGTTTTGTGTTGTTGGTGTATCTGGTACCCAAAAGGTTTTACTTGGCATATTCTACTTTGGAATCAAGAAACAGGTAATATTTATCTTAAACATCCTGTTTCAGAGTCTAGAAACAGGCACAGATAACTAAATCATTGTATAAGGCAGTTAAGATTCCCTGTAGAAAAAAATTGAAAAAAAAACCCCAAAACTATAGGAAAATATCATTGTGAACAGAAGTAAAATGTTTTAATAAGCCTTGACAAGTTGAAACCAATGAATATGTAAAAAGTCTCCAGACAACTAGTTCTAGTTTATCCAGAGTCACAAGGAGGTGTAATATTAGATTCAAAATGGAAGGGAAGTTTTTGGTTCTAGCCAGAACATCGAAAGAAGTTTTATATATGTACCAACACATATCTATCTGAGTGACCTATATATTGAAAATTAAAAGTTATAATTGTTATGCTTCTAGATACTATAATTGTCTACTAGAAATCCAAGAGAATCAATGAACAGAATATTAGAATCACAGAGTTAAAATTAAGAAATATGTTAGAAATATTATCAGAACACCAAAAATAAAGCTTTTCTATATTCCAAATATGGTTTTACATAACATGATACTACTAAAACTACCACCCAAAACATAGCAAAGTATGCCAGATTCTTTTTGACCGTTAGACCAGGAAATGATGCTTCACTGCTGTGTGTTTGTGTTAACATGTGCTTCTCAACCAGTTCACATTTGATATTCACACTTCATGGTTAGCTGGGTGCAGTTTTATTTCCTTTTCTTCACTCTCCATAAGCATTTCCATGATTGACTCTTTCTTTAATTTTTTTTCTCAAACCAATTTTAGTACATACATAAATTATTAGGTGATGTCGCCATGGACAGAATGCCAAAAGACAGTAAACACTATTAAGGCTATTGTTGATGGTTTTACATCCATTCGCTTTCAAAGTCTGCCACACTCCTCCCTCAGATGCTTGCACAGGTATTTCTCCAGAGACATTAATATTAACATGCTCTAGAAAAATCTGGCACATTCCAGTGAGTTCATAGGGAGATGATCTTGAGTGTGGATATATATTCATTTTGTTTGTATGTATGAGAGAGAGAGAGAGAGACAGAGAGAGAGAGAGAGAGAGAATTTGTGAGCTGAGTTGTCAAGTAAGTAAGCACATTTCCAAAAATGAAAGCTATTTAAAATGAACTCCTATATTTCAACTCAGTTTCTATAATGTAAATCTGTGGTCCCTAACCTTTTGGCTGCAGACTCGTACCAGCAGTGGCCTCTTATGAACCTGGCTGCGCAGCAAGAGGTGAGTGGCAGGTGAGCTAGCAAAGTTTCACCTGTATTTACAGCCACTCCCATGGATTGCAACACTGTCCCATCCACATCCCATGGAAAAATTGCCTTCCACGGTCCCTGATGCCAAAAATCTGGGGACCACTGATATAAGTCATTTGTGTCCCTTTCTAGTACCACCCCAAAGTACAATCTTTTAATAGAAAGACCACAGAATTCATAAATGCTTGATTTTTAAAACTCAAATATTAGGCATGTGCATTATTGCTTTGTAATACTCTATTGATTCACAATTTGCTTCCAGAAGAACAGAAAGTGTCACTTAAATAGACTACCATAATATTGCCATACACTTTATTTTTCCTTTTAAACATATATTTTCACTTTAAAGTAATTTTGCTGTGTTCAGAGCATCCCTTCCAACTTCGTGTCTGCTACGCCCTTGGGAGAAGCAGGTTCCTGAGTGCACATTCAACAAACTTAAGAAATGTAACTTATTTGTTGACTCTTTTGCCCTCTCTGCTTCTTGACACAAACTATTAAAACGTAATTCAAGATCTCAGAAGTGGTATATATTCCTTTAACTTGGGTTACTCATAGCAGTCAACATCTGCTCAAATTCTGTTTGACACGAGAAAGGTACCTCTTTGGTCTGCGAAGACCCCTTATTGAGATGCACTGCAATGAGCCAATGCACCCCGATGCTCTCACCTTCAGGGAAAAAAAGCACACATTAAAATTCAAGAATGAAAAGCCTTGATCATTTAAATTGTGTGGTGTGCACATGAGAGAGAACACTATGTATGATTCCCAAAATGAAAATGGATCCCTTTGCATAATGATTTGCAGAAAGTACTTATTCTGGTATTGAAAGCAATGTATTGCCTAATTCTATTGGCTTCTGGGTGCTTTTAATTTTATTCTAGCTTCACAATGACAATTTAAAAAACAACATTTCACTGAGGTTGGAAAAGTGATTACAGACCAACAAATCAGCTCATGGTCCTAAAGTTATAAAAACAGTGTTTGACCAAAGTTAAACTATGGTTTTGGGTACTATAATAATAATATATAATTCTGTATAGTAGAATAATATAAAGATATATAATATTGTAACCTGCTCTGTGAACACATTTCAATGACCCCTATATATTTCTTAATAAACCTCTATCTGAATTATCCGCTCTCCCATTCTCCCTACAAGATGTCTTTCATTTAAAAAAATTCCTTTATTCCTTGGCAATCTTCATTATCTTAATAATTGCAGCTTTGTGTGGCAAGTAACTGGACCTAGGCTGAAACTGCCTTGTAGTTTTGATTACACTTATGCCATTATTTAATTTTGTTGGCTTATTGACTGAGTTAGGACCATCAATATAATGTTGAATAGAAGCTATGAGAATGGCATCTTTCAGGATTATCAACTGATTTTTGTTCAGTATTATGTCAATATGCCAAATTAATTGTTTCTAGAATAAATAACATATTAGCTTATATTCCTAGAATAAACCCAATTTCATCATGATATATGATTGTTTTTAGTATATGCTGAAATTGGTTTGGTAGTGTTGTAATTGGCTGCATGAACAAATTTCAATGACACATATATATATATGTGTATATATATATATATATATATTTAATTATCTCCCTTAGCTAACTATTATACTTGACCTTTTGAGTTGTTTCTCAGAAATGGCAGACAGATTTCTGCAAGACAAAGGAGCTGAGATTCTGAAGGCCCCTGGGCAGACTCTGGGATGCTAGGACTCATTATCCCCCACATGGACCAGCCCCTTTTTAGTTACAACAGGAGCTGTCCAAGGCACATGGCCCTTGCCTTGACAGCCTCTGATCTCTGTTAGTTGGGGAGATGAATTTGGGGCAGCTTCCCCAATTGTTTTCTCAACAAGAAAACAATTTTTTGTGTGTGAAAAAAAATCCTTTTTTTCCTTGGCAATCCTTCTTATCTCAGTAAATGGACCTTTGTGCTATGAACAACTAGACCTAGGTCAAAACTCCCTTGTAGTTTCGGTAACAGTAATTTATTTTTGATTTTTGCTTCTATTGTCATAAAAGATGCTTATTTTTTTTCTTTCTTATAATGTCTTTGTCATGTTTTATCAATGTTATTCTGGACTAAGTGAACGAGTTGTGTAGTATATTACTTTTCTGCTTCTTCATAACAAATTACCACAAATTTGGTGGCTTAAAATAATACAAATGTATTATTGCATGGTTTTCATGGGTCAAGAGTATAAACGACACAGGTTTTCTGCTTTAGTGTCATAAGGCCAATCAGTGTCGGCAAGGCTGTGTTCCTTTCTGCAGGTCTGGGGGAAGGATCTATAACATTTCCAAGCTCATTCAGGCTTTTAGAAGATATAGCATTGAAGTTTCTTGCTCTTCCTTGACTGTCAGTCAGGGGCTTCTGTTTCAGGTTCTTAAGATCAGACCTGGCCTCATTCCTTCTCACATGACCCTGTAATCTTCAAGTAATTGTCTCACTAAACCCATCCAACAGTCTTATGTCATAAACTCTGACCACAAACAACTCTCTGTCTTATAAGAACTTCCTTCAATCAACCAGCCTGACACTGAAATCCTATTGATAAGGGAAACCCCCATCTGTTACTTGGCACATCAGGCACCTGAGACCCCCGCCACTCAGGAAGACCCACATCAGCATGATACTAACCTGTTTCCTGGCCCATCAACTCGTCTATTGCCTGGCATCAGCTTAACACTAAATCTATTGTCTGGTGCATCAACATAATATTCACCTATTGCCTGACACATCAACTAACCTACACCTGGTACCCCTCCCTTTGGAATACCCCAGTTTAATAAAAGTGGGAAAAATCAGGTAGACAGTGCTCAGAATTTGGTGGTGAGGCCCCTCTGAGCCTGCTGGCGAAATAACTTTGATTCTCTGACTCTCCATGTGCTGCTGGGTTTGTCCTCAGGACCCCCTGCTATGGCACTTGCTGTGGCACTATAAATATTTTCCCCTGACTATTCGCTTTTGAGGAACACCATCAAGATGACATTCTCCTTTACTACAGTCCAATAAAATTACATATTTTTGATACAAAAGATGTTGGGACATTCTTTTAAAGAAATGGCAATATACACTCCTAGTTAAAATATGTCTCACATTGCCTTTCATCACTTTTCTTTTCATCCTTAAAAAAAGGCACTGTGGTTGCTATTTATACTTACAGCTTCAACTGTCTGATCTCCCCTTCAGTGTCTCGACCGCTGGGTCCGGAGCGTAGAGAGACACACGAAGCGCACAGGAGAGGCGCACATGCGTAGCACAAGGCTGTTTATTTTGAGCATCTGGGTGCAGGTGGGTGGAGGTGAAAAAGCGTCCATCCCGAGGGAGGGGAAAGCCTGGGGTTTTATGATGGGTTTCTCTGGGGGAGTGAACAAAACCTGCAGAGATAGGGGATGGGAGTAGATTTGTCCTTATCAGGAGGCTAGGCGTGTGGGCCTGGCTGCAGCCAGCTGTGGTTGAAGTTAGACTTACAACCTTGGACTCTCCAGACTCCTGTGGCTTTTGTTTCACAGGCTTTATGATCACTGTCTAAGTATTAACGTCTATACATACTTTTCAGGTACCACCCCCCCCCAGGACAAACTCAGCTCCATCCACTGCGGCTTCCACTCACCACTCTGCTGAGCCTCGTGTTGCCAAGGGCACCAAATTCATTCACAATACCAAATCCCAAGGGCAGAATTCTTGCTCCTTTCCTAACTTGGAACAGGAATGAGCTCTCCATTTAACAATTCTCTTCTCTGAGCCACCCAGCTCCACCTCCCTTTTCTTCTATCTCTTTCTCAATGGTTTCTGTTGGCTTTACCTTCTTTTCTTCTGCTTTCCTCTCCATGACGGATGTCTCTGGGCTAAATGTTGGAGCCCCTCAGATTTCCATAGTGGGCCTTCTTCTTTCTAGTTTTTCTAAGTTATCTCCTTCCTTCTCAGCCTTGGAAAGAACATCATTTTCTTGATGGTTCCTGTCAATGGAATAAAGCCAAACTCTGTAAAATATTTTTAAAGAGATTTATTCTGAGCCAAATTTGAGGACCATGACGCAGAGCCACTGCCAAGAGGCCTTGGGCAAGTGGACTCACTGTGGCTGGGTTAGTTTGGTTTTTATACATTTCAGAGAGACAGGGGTTACAGGTGAAGCCATCAATCAATACGTGGGAAGCATATGTTGGTTTGGTCCAAAAAGGTGGGACATTTCGAAGTGGGGGAGTGGGGGGTGGGGGGAGCTTACAGGTTATAGGTGGGGTTAAAGGTTCTTTGGATTGTAATTGGTTAAAGACATGAAGCTTTGTCTAAAGGCTTGGAATGTTTTAACATATGGAACTGTTCTCAGAGACAAGCCACCAGATATAGATTTGTTGTGTAAATTGAGGACCTGCAGATTTGTCTTGCACACCCTTAGGCCTGTTAATGGGTTACAAAGGAAGTCCCCAAGAAGGGAGGGGGTCATGAAAAGGCATGTCTGACCTCCCTTCTCCTGGCAGACAATTTAATTTTAGAATATTCCTTTGGCCACAAGGGGTCCGTTCATTCAGTCGGTGTGTGTGTGTGTGTGGGGGGTGAGGTTTAAAATTTTATTTTAGTTCACATTCCCAAAGATATATCTTTTTCCTAGAATTTTCTGAGCTGTAGGCTTGAATAAAGATAATTCTCATTATTCATGGATTCTGTATTTGTAAATTTGAACACTAGTTAGAATTTATTCTAATATTTGTGACAATTTGTGTAGTCATTCACAGACACGTGTAGGATGACAAAAAACTTGATTATCGCCCAACATGTATGTTCCCTGCTGAGGCTGAACAAGGTAGTACTCTGTTTTCTTATTTCATCTTTCACATTGTAAATAAGTGTCCTCTTCATCACCTATTTAGTACCACATCTTTCACATTTTTATGCTTTTTGTTTGTGACTTCACTATTTACAAGACCCCCAAGCGTAGAGCCTAAGTAGTCTCTAGTGTTCCTGCATGTAAGAAGGCAATGGTGTTCTGTAAACAAATCTTTAAGCAGAAACGCACATAAAACTAAGTTACGGATTGACTACTTGATGAAGTTGTGACCAGAGGCTGGTAGGAACCTGACTCTGTATTTCCCCTAGGAGCAATCATTCAGTGTTTGCTAATTCAGTGTTCATAGCAAGATGATAGAACATAATATTACAAATAAGGAAAATCTACCGCACCTTCTCCACTGGATAACTTATAGCCATCTCAGACTTTCATATGTAAAATATTGAACTCTTTCTTGTCATCCACCATCCTAAATATCAGTAAGTAGTACTGTTAGCCTTTCAATTACTTAAGCCATAACTCTGTTGCTCTGTCTTGATTTTTTAATGTTTTCTGCATTCCACATCTGATCTGATACTTAACAGTGTTCCGGCAGGTGTGAACAGCTCTTGGCCAAAGAACAACCCGAGCGGCACACGGAGAGTTGGAGAGTCAGCTTTATCTCGCCGGCAGGCTCAGAGAGCCATATCTACCACCAAACTCTGAGCGCCCTCTTTCATTTTCTTTCAGTTTTATACCTTTTTGGGGGTTACAGTTAGCCAATGGCAAGCTTTCACAAAAGTCACCTCATTTACATAGTAGTCAGTCAATCAGAAGTATGTCCCAAAAGTTATTTCATTTACATGGTAGTCAACCAATCAAAAGTATGACCCCAAATCACCTCATCAGCTGTGAGCATTAGTAGCTGCTCAATTTCAGAGCGGGATAAGCAAAACAGGTGGGTTTTGGTGGAACACCCTGACAACATTGTTGTTTCTATTACCAAAATTTATGGAGAATATATCCATTCCTCACTAAAATTATGGTCACTACCATTAAACCAAGCCTCTACATTCCCTTTTCTGGACCAATGCAATACAATTCTAACTGCATCGACTCTGAAGTTTATTAAGCCAACCACTTGATTCTTCTACCTAAATTTTTTCAATAAATTCCCATTACCTTTGCATGAATTACAAAGTCTTTGCCATGGATTATAAGCCTTGCATATTTTATCACTAACTACCTCTCCAACTACACTTTCTACCAATCTCTTCCTTGCTTCTCTTGCTCTAACCACAATTGCCTTAAGTGTCTGTCACCTCTTCTAGGAGTTCTCTCTAAGCTCTTCTTGATGGTTCCTGTCAACAGAATAAAGCCAAACTCTGTAAAATAATTGTAAAGAGATTTATTCTGAGTTCTGAGTTCATACCATGTGTGAACTGGTATTTTGTTTCATCACGCTGTCATCACATCCTATAGGTAGTTCAAGCATTGCTTTTGTCAGAATGTGTTATAACTACCTGCTCTGTACCTGTGTCTCCCATTTGATTGAAAATTCTTTGTGGATAAGATGCCAAATCTCCATGAATATTCAGCAGCTATCCTAGGGCCTGGCATGTAATAGGCTCTCACTAAATAGCTATTGAAGTGTTCTTTCCAAACAGGTTGCGGATATTGGGCAGGTATTTCAGAAGTGAATTAAATAATTCCTGCTTTGGGGGTAAGGAACCATAAGGAGCGCTGTGAATACAGCGAGATCTGATGTGACATTCATGCCCAGACACTCTTCTTGTTTGTTGGTCTTTTAAGCAAACTGTGTAACCTTTC
The DNA here is from genome assembly GCF_040939455.1 of Microcebus murinus. Lineage (NCBI taxonomy): Eukaryota > Metazoa > Chordata > Mammalia > Primates > Cheirogaleidae > Microcebus > Microcebus murinus. Next base: position 5,351,181 of record NC_134111.1, read on the forward strand.
TGTCCTGCTCATCAGTAGCAAGACAAGTATGCCAAAAAGTCTGACAGCATCAACCCTTCACTCCCTGAGGAGATGTCAACACAAGTGAGGGGAGACCAAAGCAAGACGTGCAGACTCTCCCATTGCCTGCTTACATTTCCTGGCAACCTCAGTGTTGACCAGAGCTGTACTTGAGGGTGTTGTCTTTGAAAGTTTGAAAAGTGACAGATGTAAAGGACTGAAATATAAGACAGCTCTTTAAAAATTGATGTCCTTTGTATGATAAGGTCCTGTTTTAAAAATATCTCCTCATCATACTTAAAGTTGTGTTTCCAAGCACAGTGGCTAAATCCCCTCATACGGGAAGATGGCCAGGGGCATTCCGCCTCAGTGTGACGGCTCCTGTGGCAAAGTATGTTCATGCTCTCAACCAGCTCACACGATCCACCAGATCTGAGCCCAAATTAGGCATAGTATTTCTAAATTCACTCCTTTCCCCTTCACTGAAGAAAATATTTTCAAAGTGCCACTGAGTAATAGTATTGTGATGGTAATAACCCTTCACATTGGGCAAAAAAATAAACTTCTTCCCAAGCTTTGATACTTCATAATTATTGATTACAAAGTGTGAAAGCAGCCTGAGGCAGACTAACTCTGTAACATAAGCGACCAGACTTTTGTATGCACAAACTCTACCTAGCTCTGTGTTCACACCTCCACGTTGAAGTCCCTGTGGTATTGGAACAGTGAGAAAAAGTTGTTGAGAATACATATGGTTCAACTTTCTTCAATTATGTTATTTTTCTTGATATTATGATATTTAACCACCTTTTAAATTTGTAAATGTTGAGGTGTTTTGGTTTTTTTTTACCTTCTAATTTGATATTTTAACTTTGTATTATTTTTCTTTGAAGGAGCCATACCCTTCCCCAGTAATATAAGCCTCAGGCTTCACCTGAATCTACCTAGGACTCCAGGGCTCAGTTTGGTCCCACCTAATGAACCAGCATCCATTTTGCCCAAAACAGATTAAGTTAGCCTCTCCCTTTACCACCCAAGGCTATTGAAAGATAGCCCCTTGGAAGCACCCTGCCTGTCTTCTTGTTCCTTGTCCTACCTAATCTTCTATCAGGGCTAAGAAAGGATATTTTAGATGCTCTCAGCACTTTTCCTCAACTGTGCCTTAATCACTTCCCCTTTTCTCTTTAACGGTTCCTCTGGTCCCTGGCATTCAGTGAGGGCCTCCAGCGTAGGCGCCTTCTGGAAATTGGTTTGACATGCAGAAGACCAAGCCCCACTGACTGCTACTGGATTGGACTCTGCATTCTAAAAATACCCAGGTGACCTGTATGCATAACTAAGCTGGGAAACACTGCTTTAACTGAATGTGTACTTATTATTTGACATATACCAGCACCTATCTTGTGTCAATGAATACTTAGAATGTTTAATACCATTGTCCTCTCAGGTTCATAGTTGATTGTGTAAAATATTGATAAGAGAAACCCCCATCTATTACTTGGCACATGAAGCACTGGAGACCCACACCCCCCAGGAAGACCCATATCAGCATAATACTAACCTGTTACCTGGCCCATCAACTAGTCTATTGCCTGGCATCAGCATAACACTACATCTATCACCTGGTGCATCAACATAATATTAACCTGTTATCTGACACACCAACTAACCTACGCCTGGTACCCCACCCCTTGGACCACTCCAACTTAATAAAAGTGGGAAAAATCAGGTAGATGGTGTTCAGAATTTGGTGGCGAGGCCCCTCTGAGCCTGTCATTGAACAAACTTTGATTCTTAGACTCTCCATGTGCTGCTGGGTTTGTCCTCAGGACCACCCGCTATGACACTTGCTATAACAATACTGGTTTATATTCTTGTTATCTGGTAGATAAAATCAATCTCCATAGATAGTTATTTAGCAATAATTGCTAGAATTTGTTAAGCATCTACTATAGGGTTGAACCATAAAGAATTAGCATTTTTGTACATAAAAAATAATCAAATATTAGCAATTTTGTATGGTTCGGGTGTAACTCAGTAAAGTGTTAAGGTTTTATAGATATCACATACCTGGGCAATGACTAAGATATGATTAGAGCTCAGGAAGGATTTAAACCCAAGCAGTGCAACTTGAAAAGATGGACATTAGACATCATGCTAAATTTATCTGCAATTTCAAGTAGCTCAAGGATTGTGCCTTATTCTTTTTGCATCATTAACTTAGCCTTGTAGAATATTATCAGTCATGTGGTAAGTGTGAAATTGTGCTGGAACTGACTGGTGCTGGTGAGGGCAGTACTGTAGGGTCTTATGGACTGAGTGAGGGCCTGCGGCTGAGTGAGGGTCTGCAGCATACCTGTTTCTCCTAGTTATGCGAAGCACAGAAAAGGGAGGTTCTGGGTCAGAGTGTCTTTCTCCATGAAGGTATGCCTTTGGCTTTGACATATGGGTCACTGAAAAGTGTTATTCATTTCCATTTTGATTATTTCAATGTAATTGGCAGTAATAAATTCAAGTCTGATTTTATGTTCATGTTGAGGCTCAATGGGGCCTTATATATTTAAATTATTAAGTATTCCTAGAAATTTAATGTAGGAAAATTGCCTTCCATGTAAATGAGTAAGGTAAAGAGGACAGCAAAGGGGATATTTGTCCAACCTATGAAAGTAAAATAAAACAACAACAAAAAGACAACTATTTGCATGGAAATGAATGCTAATTAAAGAAAATATGTTTATTGAAGCAATACCTGTGAGGCCTTTTCTAACTAAATTTTTTTATTAATAGTTGACATTAATAATATGACTAAAATAGTGAAACTAAAATTATTTGCTGGCTTAATGTTGATGATGAAAGCCAAGATTATTGTTCATACTTATTCTTAAATAATTAAAATGTATTGATATTAATATATTTCTTTAAAAATAAATTTAAATGTTAATATTACATATTTTTTTAAAAAAATAAAATAACTCACATATTATGAAAGATAAGAAAAGATTGTTTAATATATAGAGGGGAAAAAGAAATATATTTAGTAAGGTCATTGACTCTTGTTTTTTTGTTTCTATCATGACAAGGTCTAATATTACTTGATATTTTACTAATTCCAAGCTTCTTTAGATGCAAAGGAACCTCTATCAGAAAGTAATTTCTTTCTAATATCAAAGCCTCATGTTGTAGTCAGTGCATGAGTGGATTGAGTATATACACACCAGGCAGGGAGAGGCTTAACAAACTGCCAAGGTGCTCAGTGTAATAGTAGCATAAAAGGAACTGGGTGGAAAGAGTAATTGGGTGAAAGACAGGAAAGCACTACAGCTGATGAGGATGTGCTAGCCTCTGTCTTCTTCATTCTTCTTGCAGTAGGGGAGAGAGAGAAAACACACACACACGTACTCATACACACTCAGGAACTTGGGGAAGCTACAGGGAAGAGGTATATCCTAAGGTTTCTCCTAAGAACCACAAGAAATTTAAATAAGACCTAGAATGTCACCTAGGGATTGTCATCACGGACCCCATGTTTGTGATTAAAAGGACTATGAAGAGGGATGTCACGATTTTCTTAAATAGGCAGAGCAAATGACAGCCGCTCAGCATCAATTTTGAAAACCTGCAAGGGCATTAAAGCTTCAGATAAACCAAGGTCCATAGGGGTGTTTGAGTAAGACTTTCTCAGTTTATAGCATTTATTTTTCTGAAAATTGTACATGCTATTAGGTATGCCAAGGGCAAAGAGACTAGTGGTGAAGTAAGTTTGGAAACTGTAAGTATGAAACCCTTTTTGAGGTTTCACAATGCCAGTAATCAGATTAAAGTTCCAACAGTCCAGCAGAAAACAGACCTGTTTAAATTTGTCTAATCCAGCATGTCTCAAACTAATTTTGGATTTCTATCTTTGTAATATATTCAGTAACACCCTAAAAAGATGTGTTCATGGGAACTCTAGTTTGGGAACTGCTGAGTTTGAAAATATGTGCTAGAATCAGGCTGGAATGAAACATGGTCCTAGGTTATTAAACAGTGAGAAATGAGCATTAAAGAGTAATGATAAACTGTCAACTCCAATTACATATTTACATTACTTTAAAAATATATATTAGATTATTTTATACTTTAATATCTACTTTAATATATAAACATGAACATAAATAAAAATAAATAAATATAAATATACAGATATAGATACAAAGTCATATTTTTATCTTTTATCAATATACTGGAATAAACTTACCATCTGGGACATTTAGTCATGGATAATCTAACTACAGTTAATGCATCTGGTGACGTCAACTACACAGAATCTAGAAGATAGACTCTGAAACGGTAGTCTTAAAAAGAAACACATATGATCTAACTCTTAACAAAGCACAATGACTTTTATATATTGCAGGTATTTCATATGTTTTCTATATTTTTCTATATTTTGTATATATTTTATAAGTTTTATATATTTTTGTATATATTTTGTATACTTTTAAAAGAGAAGGTCTTTGGAAACAATATGCCCAGCCAAGCTAATATTGGCCCAATATGCCAAACCAAAGCAAGTAAACAAATTCTCATGATTTGTTACAATTCTACTAATGGTGTAGAAGGTTCTTATTTTAGAATATCATAAGAAAGGCAGCATATTAGATTTGAAACAGTTTATTTGCCACATAGCCTGGTGATATTGGAAAACCCACTTCTATCACCTGGACTTCCATCGTCCAGACAGGAAAATTAAGTGATGTCTGCAGGAATTAGGGGCTTAGTGAGGTGAGAACTCCATGCGTCACTCCTTTGATTTCCATGTTCATTCAAAATGGGAAAGGGTCAGGAATGGGTGCACATTTACCTGGTTCCCTGCCATTTCATTCTTTATGGCTGTTTCAGAATTATTGTGGTGATTTTAAGGGTGAAGAAATGGAAACTGAGAGCAAAAAATGATCGCTACATTTTCTCAATGAAAGGAATCTTTGTCCAAAGATACTCCTCACTCTAATAGCCTTGAAGTTTCAGTTCATATGAAATATTCAATAAAAAGGATTTTTTTCTTTCTTTTAGTCAAAGATATAACAACCCAACTAACTGTTATGAAAAATCCTAATAAGAGTTGTTTGAGATAGAGTGTTACACAAGACATGACCTTTTCCCAGAAGCAGTTGTTAGGGGACACATTCAAATTAGAAAAAATACACACACGCACACACACAGAAAAAAATGAAGGAGAGAACAATTAATTTAAAAAATCCATAAAACACAGAGGACATTGGGCGCAAGTATTAAAATAAACAACCTTCAAGCAGAAGGGGCTAACTAGTGGGGCCGATAACCACAGGCAAGAACCCGCCAACTTGTCAGCTATCTCTGCCACCTTATGTGAACTTCAACTGATTATATGTCATATACATTATAGTTTTAAAATATCTCTGCCCTTGAAATCACCATGATAGGTCTGAAATAACCACATGAAGTATGAAAATGGGAGGGAGCCCAATTCTAGTAATTACAATCTAAATTGTTACAGGCCTTTGAGTGGAGGTTTTTCCAACTTCTTGGCATTCATGGGGAAAAGAATTTCAGAACACACCATGTAGGCCAGGCAAGCGAAAGCTTATCGAAAGTGAAAGTGCACTCTCAGGGAGAGGAGGACCTGCTGGAAAAGAACAGCTGCACTGGGAGGAAGCGGTTAGATCCTTGCAGACTTACTAATTGAGGGGAGAAATATTCAAAGTCAAGAGGTTGAATTTTGCCAAGAATTTAGAATTTATTTTAACACCTGCACCCAAAGTCCAAGTCCCCACGTCTGGTCTCAGCCCTGTCTCCTAGTCTCCTAGTGTAACAAAACCTCTTAAAAGAAGTTTGTGAGTGAAATGATGTCCTTAATCCTAGAATCAGAGCTCATGTTCCTTGAGGGTTGCAGCCCAAACCTGAGCTCTTTATATCCATTCCTGGGGTCCAAGAACCCAGGATCCAGCCCAGCCCTTGCAATATAGTGGACAGTACGCACACAAAGTTACTTTGAGTTGATCACTTGATTTTACACCATTGCACTACATTCTTTTATTACTCGGATATATTCACTCATTTATCAGTTTATTCTTTTATTCATTTGTAGCATATTATGGTTAAACACTAGACTGTGGAACAAAGTTAAGACAATAAGAACATTTAAGTCCTTCAGCGTGGCAGAAGCTCTGCTCTTGATTGCTTTTGTTATCTCTGCTAGCAAGGAGAGCGTGTGGAGATCGCCACGTGGGCAGCAGGCGTGGCGAATCAATGCGCTTTGTTATCACTTGTTCCCAGCTGCAGTGTTGCTGTTGCCCTGGCGCCAAGTACTCTCACCTCCTGGGAGACACCTGGAGAGGTTAATTAGTTTACCACTGGCCATAATTAGGAGCAAAAGGCAGCAAGAAAGAAACCCTTAAGAATCCTGACAGAAAGCATTTGCAGAGGTGAAGCTGTCGGCTTGAGCAAACTGCAGTGTTTTAAGTAGAAATTATGCACCTGAAAGTTTGGAAATTGTTAGATAGGAATGCCAGGTGAAGGCATAATTACAAAGGATAAAAGACACCCAGGGATACCACAGTCTTAAAAAGCCGTGGTGTGACGAAGGAGACATTTTGGTCAGTCAGCTTATTCACAGCAACGATAACCATGGTTACTAATCCTTTATCATTTACCCTGTGCTCAACACTACATATTTTATCTGAGCTCCACAGCAACCATGGAAAGTGGACGTTACAGACACCATCATGTAGATGGGAGAAAGATTACAAAAGGAGGGTCACTTGCACCAAGTCACATTCTTATCACCAAACAAACCTGAATTCAGACACACAAATGTTTTAGACTCCAAATTCCCCTTACCCCATGTCTGGATTCCATCAATCTGTATTTACCCTGATTCTTAATATACCCTAACAAGGAATGAGCTGGATTCTCAGGGGCTATCTACATTTAACCCGTCTATCTTCTATTCCAGAAATGTAAGATACCAAGAGAGAAAGAAAAAGAAAGAAAGGTCTGAGAGAGGATTCAACTGGTTTAAATGTCTAATCAGGACCAGTAGGATAAATGAATCTCAGTTTGTTCCAAGAGCTTCTTTAGTTAGTAACCCAACCAAAGGAAAACAGAAATTCCATAAGGAATTCCAAAGGAAGATTCCCTAGAAGCCCAAAGCTTCATTTCCTCACGCAGTTCAGGTGGATGCCTAGGGGGTAACATACCCTCAGAACCACCTTTCCCCACCACTTAAAAAGACCCAGGCCTTTCTATCTCTTCACTCCTTTTTTCTTCATAGCACTCTATTTTTTGTTTATCTTTTTATTGTCTATCTCTCCCACCACACTGTCAGCTCCATGAGGCCAAGAAATGTGGTTGTTTTATTAACTATTTCATCTCAAACACCTGGAATAGTAGCTGGACCATAGAAGCCTGTTTTTGAATAAATAACTGAGAGAATAAATGAAGGAGGGGTGAATATCCATTTTATAAATGGGGAATCGGGACTCTGAATTTCCCAGAGGTCACATAATTTGCACAAGTTGCAACATTTGTAAATATTAGATCTATTATGAGAACTTGAGTCCACTTGCATCTTTACCCCGGCTCTATGAGTAAACCATACTATCTCCCACAAAAGGCATGGCCCTTTGTATACTTCTACCTAGCCAAGGAAAATTGTCAGCAAATTTTGATATCCTACAACATTATTTAAATGAATAAGGGTAGAGAATGGGTGAGGATTATTTTTCATTGAAATTATCAGGCTCCTCAGAAGCTATGTCCTGGTCATGCAAAAATTGATTTATAACCTTATGTCAAAATGGTCCATTCTATATTAGTTCTTGAAATCCATTTGCCAACCCGTATGAAAAATCTTTTATATGTTCATAATCAGTGAGGCACTAATTCCACATCTGGGAATATTTTCTAAAGTAGTATACAAAATAAGTTAGTTGTATGCACTTATTTATAAGTCTTTTTATGAAGAATTTAAATGTCAAATAATAGTGCATTAATGAAACATTTTGATGGTGCATAAATACTCTTATGAGAGACAGTTAATTTGGTAAAATGTAGCTGTATATATCACACAGTACTATATATATGTGTGTATATATATATATATATATATATGCATGTATATGTATATAACAGGTTGAGTATCCCTTATCTGAAATGCTTCAGACCATCAATGTTTTAAATTTGGATATTTTTTGGATTTGGGAAGCTCAACCTGTATGTATATACATATGAAATATTTTATGTATAACCTTACTAGTGATTGAGTGTGGTAGATCTATCAATGCTTTATAGAGAAAAACACTTATTTTCCTAATTTCTAAGTTTTCAATACACATATTGTCTTATGTAAAAATTGTAAACAAAGCAGGATAAGGCAAATGTAAAGCAACACAAAAAGATAACTACTTCCCGCCTAATCAATTATTGACTATTTTCAGTATATAATTCACTGATTGGATGGTGACAATCAATTAGGAATCATCTTGTGAGTGGGTACTTTTCAAAATTACCAAATTTGATTCTGTATTGACACACAACCGCAGTTAGCCATCAGGTTTATTCACTCTTTTCTAATCTCCATCTAATTGGATTTTCAATAGCAAATTCTGCAGGTGAGTCCAGGGAAAAACTACACAAACAAAATAAAATCAGGACATGTACATTATAAAATGGAGTTTTACGCAAACATACTTTACATTTATCTTGTGAAGCACATTCAATATTCCTAAATTTGACTCTGACACAGCTTGGGGCTGGTAAATTAATGCCAGGTCAGATAGCTTAAACATACAAAAATGAATACATTCAGAAGGATACATCAATTGAAATGGTGCTGGAAGCAATTTAGACATTGGCAAGTGCAAATCAAATCTGACCTTATAGACCTCAGCAGAGGAAATGAAGAAAGACTATTTATGAGACTTTAAACAGTATAACCCCTGGAATGAGATAAACTGGGGCATCTGAAATAAATATCTTGCAGTATTAAGAATTTTATTTCTTTTTCAATATTTGCAATTACATATTTGAACATCATAACTAGAAGCAATAGATCATGGTGTTATCTTGGATTACATAGGAGGGCAGTTTCAAAATAAGAAATTAAAGCAACTGATGGGAAAATAAGAACAGAACCTCAGAGAAAGCACCTGCTCTTTATTAGATGTTTTAATTAGAAATATATATATATATATATATATATATATATATATAACTTGACTTGTAGGATGATCCCCAAATTCTCACAAATGAGAAAATGCTTTTCCTAGACAACTACTTGTTAGGGGCATGTGCATACTAAGTCTTTTGTACAATCTTTCTCTGACCAGAATGTTTGACATGTCATTGATAGCTCGAGCATGATTAGTGTGTTATTCCTTCTGGGAAGTGTTACAATGCCAGCCATCATACTGTGCGCATCCATCACTCCTTCACACATTAGCTTACTCACAGAGCTTTCTTGACTACACACTGCCGACCAGGCCACGTTCTGGACAGGGAAATACAAAGATAAAGAAGACAGAATCCCTGCTTCACAGTCTAGTGGGGACGCCAGAAAGCAAAACTATTACAATGGAATGAGTTAGTGCTTGTATCACAAAGCATGACTGAGTATAGAGGACAGTCAACCTAATCTGGAAGAATATGTAAAAATAAAAAGCTTTATGGAGGAGGATACATGCGAGCTAAAGTTTTAAAGACAGCTTGACATTGGTAGGGAAAAAGGTAAAACTGAGTGAGATAATTTCTGGCGTAAAAAGGAAGCCTGTGGGAAGATTCAGATGTTAGAGAGAATACTGTACTCAGGACACTGCTGGTGCTGTAGTATTGCTACAAAGTCAGGAGCCTTTGGAGATTATGCAGAAGTTGTGGGTGGCAAGATACGTATGGACCAACCAGTTAAATGTCATGCTGTTGGACTCTTTTCCATGTCTTGGCACTTTCTCGTAACTGTGACTTGTGCAGGAGCTGTTATTTCACTGTTTTCTCCCTGCCCACTCTGCTGTGTTTTTATCCTGACAATCAGCTTCCAGATGTTTGGAAGGAGACCTAGAAACAAGTAAGAATCTCAGCAAACAATAAAATGTTGGACTGTTAACTAGATTTCGGAAACACAGACTAGCTTTTATATCCCTAGGATATCACAGAACCAATAAGAAAGTACTAAGAGAAGCAGGAGGTTACAAACCTGGCTCTGTTCAGTTAGTTGCCTGTATGTGCAAGTAACAGTAATAACGGCAGTCTGCACCAACACAGGACGCGAGGGAAGAGGGATCAGAGGGTACCATGCTGCCGGAGCTTCTCTGTAGCCAGGACACACTATGTCTGGCAGAGTGTGTGCAGTACTTGAGGAAGCATTGCTTACATCTTGGGCACTGTGCTAAGGAAACGGGAGGAAACAAGCACCGCCCACATGCCTGGGGGGCGTGGGGAGGCAGGACGGAGGGAGCATGCCAGGCATGTCAGGGAGTGGAGTACGGCTGCAGTAATTGAAGTGGGGGAAGCTGGGTGACTGGAGAGAGAGGAAGAATCAACATGATAAAAATCCTTAGTTTCTCGCTGGTCTTGGATATCATCCTGAAGCAAGGGAGGAGACAGCGAATGGTTTTAAATCAAATGAATATGCATGATAAACCAGGGGACACAGGCTTTGAGTAGGGCTACCAATTGTGGAAGTAATAGAAGCAAAATGAGACAATGATCACCAACAAAAGAAGTAAATAAAGTAGTATCTCACCTACTTCAGGTATCCATCATTTCTCGCTTACATTTTTCCCTTGTATTGTATTGATGTACCATTTTATATACAATGATACACATTCGCCTTAAGCATTCAATTCCACAAGTTTTGGCAATTGATCTTTTAAGAATCAATTTTTAGATTCTTTATTCCAATCTGTTAATCTAATAGTCTGTTCTTAAGTAAATATTTCAATGCCTGGATTGTTGTGATTTTAAGGTAAATTTGGGATTCAGGTAATGTAGTCTTCCAATTTTTTTTCTTTTTTAAAAAATTGTATTGTGGTTAAGAACCGTTAACATAAAATTCACCCTCCTAACAAAAATTTAAGTGTACAACATAACATAGCATTATTATTAATATTTTTTGAGACAGAGTCTTACTCTGTTGCCTGGGCTAGAGTGCTGTGGCATCAGCCTCGCTCACAGCAACCTCAAACTCCTGAGTGCAAGCGATCCTCCTGCCTCAGCCTCCCAAGGGACTGCAGGCATGCACCACCATGTAGTTGGGACTACAGGCATGTACCACCATGCCTGGCTAATATATATATATAGTTGTCCAGCTAATTTCTTTCTAGTTTTTTAGTAGAGACGGGGTCTCTCCTTGTGAAAGAGAAGGGCATACCTCTAACCCTTGCTAAAGAGAGGCATAGATATAAAATGCAACCTAAATGTTTATACTCTCATATTTTCTTGAAATAAAATAAATAGATACATAAAATAAAATTAAAAAAAAAGAGACAGGGTCTCACTTTTTCTCAGTCTGGTCTCAAACTCCTGAGCTCACACTATCGGCACGCCTCAGCCTCCCAGAGTGCTGAGATTATAGGCGTGAGCCACCACACCCGGTCCCAACATTGTATTATTGACATTAGATATAATTGTTGCCTATTACACTCTTTCTGTTCATGAATTTGGCTATTTTAGATACACCAAACAAATGAAATCACGTAGTATTTGTCTGTGATTGTTTTTTAATCATTGGCTTATTTCACTTAGCATAATGTCCTCAAGGTTCATCCATGTTTTTGCATATTGCAGAATTTCCTTCTTTTAAGAGGCATACTAGTATTCTATTGCATGCCCATTTATCCCACCCATTGTCTTCACTTGTGCTTCTGTCATTGGAAGGGTATTGTTTCCACATCTTTGCTATTATGAGTGGTATTGCAGTGAACATAGCAGTGCTCCTGTCCTTCTGGGGTCCTGATATCATTTCTTTTGGATATATACTCAGAAATCTGATTGTTGAGTCATATGGCAGTTATTTTTAATTTTTTGAGTAACCTCCGTACTATTTTCCAGAATGGCTGCATCATTATGCATTCTCAGAAAGTGTGCAAGTATTTCAATTTCTCCATATCCTCAATGTTTATTATCTTTTGCTTTTTTCTTTTTGATAGGTATGAGATAATATGTTATAGTTTTGGTTTATATTTCCCTGATGAACACTGGCCACTTGTATATCTTTCTTTGAAGAAATGTTTGTTAAAGCCTTTAGCTCATTTTAAAAATTAGGATATTATTATTTTGCCATTGAGTTGTAGGAGTTCCTTACATATTTGGAGTTTCCCCCCTTATCAGATATATGGTTTCCAAATATTTGCTCCCACTCCATAGGTTTCCTTTTTACTCCGTTGATTGTCTTCTTTGCTGTGCAGAAGTTTTTAAAGTTGATGTTATGCCATTTTTTATTTTAGTTTTTGTTGCCTGTGCGTTAGTTGTCATATCCATGAAATCATTGTCTAGAGCAATGTTCAAAGATTTTCCCCTATCTGTTCTTCCAGCAGTTTTATAGTTTCAGATATTATCTTTAAGTTTTTAATCCATGTTTGGTAGGTTTTAGTTTATGGTATAAGATAAAGGTCCAATTTCATTTTTTGGTATGTAGACATCAAGTTCTCCATCACTATTTGTTGATGAGATTATCCTATTCCCATTATGTGTTCTTGGCATCCTTGTCAAAGATCAACTGACCATATATGTGTGTGGATTTGGTTCTGGGTTCTCTTTTGTTCCATTGGTCTATATGACTGTTTTTATGTGAGTACCATACTATTTTGTAATATATTTTATAATAGATTTGTAATATATTTTGAAATTAAGCAATGCAATGCCTCCAGCTTTGTTCATCTTTTTTGTTCATCTTTTGTTCATCTTCATTTGAATTATACAGTCACCATATATATATATATATATATATATATATATATATATATATATATATGATAACATTGGGATTTTGATAGGGATGGCTTTGAATCTATAGGTTGTTCAGGGTAATGTCATTTTAAGAATATTAAGCCTCCCAATCTATGAACAGAGATATATAACTTTTCATATATCTCTGTCTTCTCTAATTTATATCATCAGTGTTTTGTAGTTTTCAGTATATAAGCCATTCACTTCCTTAGCTAAATTAATTCCTAACTATTTCATTGTAGGGCATGGTACTGTAAATGGGGTTATTTTTCTAATTTTCTTTTTAGATAGTTCTTTGGTAGTGTATATGAATACAACTAATTTTTATATGTTGATGTATTCTGTAACTTAACTGAATTAATTTATTAGTTCTAATAGTTTTTATTTTTATTTTTTAATGGAGTCTTTAGGGATTTCTATATGCAAGATTGTGTGATCTGTTATCAGGAACAATTTTACAACATACTTTCTGATCTGGATGCATTTATTTCTTCTTTCCTAGTTACTCTGGCTTGGACTTCTAGTACTATGTTGAATTAAAGTGGTAAGAATGAGCATCCTTGCCTGGTTTCTGATCTTAAAGTAAAAACTTATAGTTTTTCATCATTGACTGTAATGTTAGCTGTGGATATTCATCATACCTGGTCTGTATTATTTTGAAGATAGATTATCACATTTTTTATCATAAAGGGATATTGAATTTTGTCCAAAGCATATTCTGCATTTATTGGGATGATCATGTAATTTTTGTTGTTTATTTTGTTAATGTGGTATATCACTTGAATTGATTTTCATGTTAAAGCATCCTTGCATCCCTGACATAAATTCCACCTTAACATGGTATATGATCTGTTTAATGTTCTCTTGGATTTGATTTGCTAAGTATATTATTGAGGATTTTTGCTTCTTTATTTATTGGGATATTGGCCTATAGTTTTATTTTCTTCTATTGTCTTTTTCTGGCTTTAGTTTCTGAGTAATTCTGGTCTCATAAAATGAGTTTGGAAATGTACTCTCTTCTTCAATTTTTGAAAGAGTTTGAAAAGGTTTAAAATTAATTCTTCTTTAAATATTTGCTAGAACTCACCAATGAAGTTACCAGGTCCCCAAGCTTCTCTTTGTTTGCAGGTTTTTTATTACTGAGTCAATCTTTGTACTAATTATAGGTCTGTTTATACTTTCTATTTCTTCATGATTTACTGTTGGTAGATTTTATGTTTCTAGAAATTTACTCAATTCTTCTAAGTTACCCAGTTTGTTGGCAAATAATTATTTATAGTAATCTCTTACAATCATTTTTTGTGATTATATTTGTTTTTGTGGAATCAGTTGTAATGTCTCCTCTTTCATTATGGATTTTACTTGAGTTTTCTTTCTTGTTTTTTTTCTTAATGATCTAAGGTTTTGTCGATTTTGTTTATCTTTTTTTCAAAAACCCAACATCAGAACATTCAAAAATCCAACAAATGAAAATTAGTTTCATTTTTTCCTTTGTTTCTCTGTTTCCATTTTATTTCTGTCCTATTCTATTCTAGTAAATCTGTTTGATTTTGGACTTCTATATCCTTCAGATTAACCCCATTAAACCATCATAAATTATTTTGTCTTTTACATATATTGATAAGTTTGAATTGTCAAGATTTTGTTTATAATATTTAATTCTGTGTTTATGAGATATATTTGTTTACAGACTTCTCACACAGAGTATGATCTTTATATAAGAATTGGTCTTCAGTTTTCACAAACATACTATTGATATCAGGGTATTACTGGTTCCATTAAATGCAATAAAAAGTATTCCATTCTCTTCTATGTTAAGCAAGAGTTGGTGGGTGATTAATATTAATTCTTTTTTGCCATCTTAAAAATATTAAAAGTTCTGATCCATGAACATAGAATTTTTTCCATACATTTAGATCTTTAATTTCTTTCAGCAATGATATGTAGCTTTTAGTGTACAAGGATTGTACTTTTTAAATTAAATTTCTTTCCAATTATGTTCTATTTGTGATGTTATTATAAATGAAACTCTTTTCTTAATTTTATTTTCAGATTGCTCATTGCTGATA
Organism: Microcebus murinus; assembly: GCF_040939455.1. Taxonomy (NCBI): domain Eukaryota; kingdom Metazoa; phylum Chordata; class Mammalia; order Primates; family Cheirogaleidae; genus Microcebus; species Microcebus murinus. The sequence continues at coordinate 5,366,210 of NC_134111.1, forward strand.
TATAAAAATACAATTTCATATATGGATCTTATGTTTTCTAGTCATATTAAACTCATTTATTAGTTTTAATAGTCTTTTCATGGATTGTTTAGAATTTTCCTTATAAAGACTACGTCATTTGTGAGTAGATACAGTTTTACATCTTTCTTCTCAATGTGAATGTCTTGTTTTGTTTTCTCTTGCCTAATTGCCCCTGATAGAACCTTCATTAAAATGTTGAATAGAAGTGGTAAGAATAGATATCTTGTTTCTGATGTGGAGAAAGTATACATCATTAAATGTTAAGTAAGTAATATTGACTTGCAATTAAAAGTATCTATAGTCATATTCATAAATTCCATAAGAACAATAATTGTGTAATCCCTTCATTTTATCCTAGTACCAGTTTTAATATATATGTTCAATGACTTGTGAGTACTATCATCATCTTCGTCATCCTCATCTTCATCATCATCTCTGACAAGCTCAGCATATGGATTTCAGACAATAGTCCTTAGCCTCAAGGAGTCACCACTCTAGGCCCTGAGTAACAAATATATTTTATTTCATTACCACATTTAATCAGCTATTAGTGGCTGCCTGTATTACCAAAGCTTAAAGAGTTGAATTTGACCTCAACAGAGAAGAGTGATGTGCTTAATTAGCCATGTCTGTGACGACTAGTGAGGTTTAGTGAATATCTTAATGTCTTTTATTTACTGATGTGGTCTAGATGTAGACATACTAATATGTAAATTGGAACCCACAGTCCAGAAACTCACCACTACTGTTAATGCAAAGAGTAAGAGCATCCAACTCTATGATACATGAAATACAGGCTGATTTACTATTTGTAATGCCATGTTTTCCCATAGAGAAATTTTGATTTCAGGCATATGAAGCCTCATTAACAACATTTATTGCAGTAATGGCAAGTAAACTCCATTTCCGTTTTCTGAAAAGTACTCAATATCAACAATATCTTCATGAGCTTCTAATAATTTTCCCTCCTCAAATAATTGCAACATGAATTTTGATTATTTGAATTGAGTGAAAGGCCTATTAAGTCCAACTTGAGAACATTGTTGGTTTCCATGGTTGAAGAGAGGTAGTAATATGTGCTTGCATTTTGGCTGTCGGGATCATGTTATATTTCAAGCTTCATTTTGTATTACTGCCTGTGGGCTATGTACACTAACTCACTTCTTTGAACTAGCTTTAAATGACTGCCTTATTTTTTTTCCTCCATCCATTTTTCCTTCTTTATTTCTTTTTTCTTTCCATTTAAGAAAATAGTTCTTTAGTTCTGTGTGCCTTCCTTTCTATTTTAGAAAACCACTACATTGCTTGACAGAAGACAACAGTATATAAGTTTTTCTCTCCAATTCACTCTGCTTCGAAGTTCCTAATTTGATTTATTTCAATTAACTCCAAATTATGGTGTTTTGGTTACTTTTAATATGTTAGTAACCAAAAGAATATATTACAATTAAGAACACTATAAGGAAATTCTGCACAAAGTCATCGCTAATAAAAAAAGGAGAATAGTGAAGACTTAAAAAGAAAAGAGTGTTTCATTAAAATATAATACATCCATCAGTTACCACATCATCATTATAAGCTGGCATGAGGGGAAAAAAGGAACCTTCAGATTAATACTCTGTCAAGCTGAGCCTTTGACTCCTTCCTGTGTCATACACTCAGCTCATTTACTTTCTCTCTGTCACTATGAGCCAAATCACTTCCCCAGGAGACTGCCACATGGAGATCTCTCATTATTTCCAGAGAAAACCAAGTATTAGCAAAAAATACTGAGTTAAAGGTGTGCTGTCATATTGAGCTTAATCTGAAAGTTTGAGTTCTTTATTAATGAATATTATGGATTTAATTTCAACATTCAGAAACACATAGACCATCAATAGGAAGCCTGATACTAATCAGTAGGTGGTGAGAAGGTGTTTCTTAGCATGTATATATGTGTGCATGTGTCTATTTATTAACATGTATGCACAGCTTTTTATCACAGAGATGATTTAGGAGGAAAATTAAGCCAACTTTATTAGAGACTAAGATATCCTCTCTTAACTCAACCTGGCTTCTATAGATATAAGTTCTTGCCCCATGTTGTTTGAGCTATTCAGTATCCCCTAGACTAGGCAGAATGACCTATAATTTTGCTGAGAAAAAAGAAATCCTTAGACTCACTTGTTACTCCATCCAGATTGGATAAGTCCATTTTTAACTAGTGGGGGGGGTGCTGAGTAGGTATACCGTGTACATCAGGTGGAAATAAGGGCCTGCAAGGGCAGAGCTGGCAGATTCTAGGGAGTCCCAGACACTTTATGGGATAGAAAAAAAGTGAAAGATTAGGGTTTCTTATAAACTCAGTAAAATCCTTTTAAGAGGGAGAAGTGACCAGTAGAGTCAGATTCAGCCGCTGTAGGAACAGCTGCTCTCCCAGCCCACCAGAGTCCTGACTTTCTCTTCCTTTAAACTTTCCCCACACCCTGTAACCTAGATAACCTCCTTTTTGATAACTACTATTACTCATTTTACATATTTTTACATATATTCATGAATGCAGTATTTTTTGTCCTAAAATGATTTTTCAATTTTATATACAAATGCATGTTTTCTTTGTCTCAATTGATTCTACCTCTTTCTCCACATACTTATAGATCGATACTACTCATGAAATAATTTCTAAAATTAGGAATTTATAAAATCATTTTAATCAGTTGTTTTGCAATGTTTGAAGAAATTTATAATGATTACTCATCCATGCAGTGAAATTATGAAACAAAAGTAATAGCTGTATTCATTGAATTAATTTATTTTGCCTTATAGATTGCTTCTTTGTAGATTCTCTCAATTAGAAAATCCAAGTAGATGAAGACATGACTTCACAATTCCTTTATGATAGAAGTTTGGGTAATATTCCTGTGGAACTATGGGCCTACTTTATCCTTCTGTAGTTTTCATGTGTTCATTTGTTGATTCCTTCATCATATGTTTATTGAGATCCTCCCAAGTGTTGGTCACCATTCTAGTCACTAGGGTCACAAAGGCTGACGGGGCTTACCTCCTGCTCCTAGGTACATGTATGTGGAGGTATCATATAAACCTACAATAGTAACATGGATTGGAACAACTGTAGCGGTCTAAATAAGCATAGGTTACCATAGAAGCCAGAAAGAAGAAATATTCTGTCTGATTCCAGGGAAGCCTCCCAGAGGAGGGTCTTGGTGCCGGTGTGCTGGATAGAGAGTTGGAGGGACTGACTAGCAGGAGGAACAGCGTTTATAAAATCACAGAGACACCTGGACTCATTCTGGGGCCATGAGTGGCTGGAGGGGCTGGTAACTATAAAGTTAATATCTGATAAGAGGTATCTTCTATGTTTTTCTAAGGACTTTGTGTTTTATCCTATAATTACTAGTCAAGCTCTGCATTTTTATTATCTCAACTCTGCTGACTACTTTTGTGAGAACCTGGGAAAGTTGCTTGATTTCTCTGAATTTTGGCATCTTCATCCCTCAATATAGGAATGAAAAATTTTCCTCTCTAGGTTTACACAGAATAAGAAAATTAGGTGATCACACTAAGCATGTTTTAGGAGTATAGATGCTCATGAAAGTTAGTGATATCTCAATTTCCTTCCTTAAAGAGAGAAATAATATCATCAGCTCGGTGTGTTTTAAAATGATTCCACTGGGAATTAAAGACAGATAAAATTATAAGTAGGGGTTTAGCCAGGAGTTTAATTCAGGAATTCAAATAAGAGGAGTTAGAGTGACAAACCAGACCTGTGGGATGCGAATGGGCATGAATATGAGGCTGAGTACATCAAAATTAATAACAATAATAATATAGTTGCCATTGCTGAATGCCAAAGTCAAACTCTCTTTAGGCACTCTAGCAGTTATCTCATTAACCTATGTGGGAATAATATGCCCATGTTTTTTAAAGGAAACAAAAATGAAGATATGGAAAGCTAAAGTAATACCCGGAAGAAATGCTCAAGGGAGAATTGGGATTCAAATTCTCATTTTTCTCTCTCAAAAGTCATTGCTTGTATCACTACACTAGGCATTTAATTTTCAACACGCTTTTTGTTTCATAGAAATCCTGCTTATTACCATCAACACTGCAAGGTGAGTTCCCCTCTCCCTGTTTCTCTCTCTTCTCTTCATCTCATTTTCTTTCTCTTCCTTTTGCATCTGTGTGGCACACATAATGCCACATTGGTAATTTTTAGTGACAATCAAATTGATCTTGATTTCGGTTTGTAGACAAGTAATGAATCTATTTTCATTCATTGCTCGTATTAGAAGAGTTGAGGCAGTTGTTTGTTAATTTGGTCAAAAATGGTTACTAAGTCCCTTGCAAGCGCTAGTCACTCTCTTGAAAAGAAGACTCCCGAATCCCTGAATTAATGCCTTCTAGGGATGAAATGCGGATTTTAAATAGAAACGTAAAGGAACTATATTTAGCTGTGGGAAAAGAAAGCACAATTTAATGACTTGACTTAACTGGAAACGTCTAGAGGAAATTTGAAAAATAGACATGTTTGAGAGCCTCTTCTATACACTGTCAAATACACATATATTTGGAAACACGTTTGATTAAACAACTGAATAGAATATCTCATAAATATGAACTTTTTATACCTTATCCAGAAAAGGTGTACACACACACATACATACGTCACACATCTAGAAGCAAATAGAGATGGATGGTATGGGTGTTTATAAAGTATCCAACCACATACACTCACACAAACACACGCAAAAGCACCATCAACCAAGAAGAGACGAAAGACCAGGATGCAAAGCAGTAAGACGGAGGGATGGCAATTCAGGAATCACAGATTCAGCTCAAGGCCAAATTGTGAGTAGGGCTTTTTAAAAGGACCCTGAGGGTGATTATAAAAGTTGTTTTGAATTTTCGAGGTGAGTGGCTGGCTTAGTACGTAAGTCCATATTTTATTGGTTGTTGCCATTCAGAGTTTGCAGCACTGGTGAAGTTCAGCTGCTTTCCAGGGGGTTGTGGCCTGGTTCAAAGTTTCAAGGCGAGTCCTTGTGTTTTGTTTTTTGTTTTTTTCAAGGCTGCAGGTTGTGTGGGTTGTTCTTAGAATGACTGCTCAACTCCCTTTTAGAGCTTTGAACCAGTGACACCATTTTGTCCATCATATTTCACAGTATAAAAGTGAAAAGTGAATTACAGTCCTTCTGCAAGTTATGACATAGTCTCATGGGATTTGTAAAGAAATAAGACTGTTTCTAAAGGTCAAATACTGTAATATTTGATGAGACGTTGTCTACAACCATGACCGTTGAATCCACTTCATGCTTATTCCCACTCTGTTAACCCATGCCTGGTATGACCAACTTGTGCCTACCTATTGTTGGAGTTAGTGCACTTTTGCTGGAGATAAAAAAGAAAGGGGTAAGAAAGAGCTGTACCTAGTGTGCAGGAAGCACATATATAGCTGCAACAATAACAAAAGTACATCTTCGATGATAATAATAACACTTTCATCTCTAAGTGCCAGGCTCCCCTTGTACCCCCTTGGCAATTGGTGCTATTACCCTCTGATGATGGCACTATTACCAGCTTCCCTCTGCAAATAAGAAAAGTAAGGTTTGGAGGACTTTCTCAAAGTCATTCTGTAAATTAATGGTGAGACCAGGATTCCCTCCTGTACATCCTAACCCCAGAGCTTATGCTTTTAGCTGTCATGCTTAAGTGTCTAAAGAAAAATTCCTGGGTGCCTACCTTTTGTTTTCTCCATAGGGTAATATAGTGAGTGGCATCAGCCAACAGTTCAGAAGAAAGGAATTTAAATCTAGCTGTCCTGTACACCTTAAGGTTAAAGAGATAAAAGAATAAAAACTGAATGAGTTTTATACAGTATCTAATCTTATTCGATAGGTTTGGAGTTTAGATATAGATTCCCAGCAAATAATAAAGAAAGTATATCTGCTTAGAGTTTCCAGAGTTCACGTGGTAGTTTGAGGGAGGTGGCTGTTGAGAAATTTCAGTATTGGGTTCCAGTATCTCTTTTTAGGTTAACTACAATTCATTGTTTCTTTGACCTCTGGCATCACTCAACTAAGAAAGTGACTGTTTTATGTTTGTTGCTTTGTTTATGTTGCTGTCGTTGCTGGTGTTCCATTTTAATGTGATCTAGAGGGTAGCAAACACAGTTCGGCCATTTTATGAATATTAAGATAATCAGTCAGTCATAGCTCCTGTGATTTTCCAAGTATCTTCAGTTGGTACAAGAATAGAAATTTTCTTTCAGGAAACTCACTTAACTTCAATATGAATTTCTAATTCAATGATGAATAAATAACAGCCATCAATTATTTATAAGGAATGTATTTGAAATTATAGTAATAATAATGTCTCCTACATTGCCTTTATTCCAACAATCAAGTTATTTTGCAATACTGAATCATTGGTCCAGGACATGGCACTTATGATCAAAGACATTTCAGCAATCACGGGAAAATATAGAAATAAATATCAAAGGATGGGCTCCTTCTCAAGAATGCCAGATTAGTGTTGACTCACTACTTCTCTTTATCTGGCCTTGGGAAAATTATTTTTTGTGTGTATTTGGATTGACTTTCCTTTAGAAGACACACTTTTTCAGTAACTGGCCACATTATTCTTCCAGATAGCCAAGAACCTACTCTCAGAACAGCCTTCTCCTTGGCCTTCTACTTCCCTCAATATTTAATATATCTCTAATTCTCACTGATATTTTATCACTTTTTTCTTGAGAGCTTATTTGGAGGTTCTGGCAGAGGAGCACAACTACTCATACACCCTTGACTGAAGAACGGTCCTCCTCTCTCGGGGAAGGCTGTCCTCTCTGACCAGGTGTGCAGCTTTGGGAGGGGTACACACAGAGTGGTGAGGGAGTAAGGGGACACTCGTCTAGCCAGCCAGATCAGCTGAATCAACCTGGTGATCAGGGGGTGACAGATGCCGTAGCCAGAGCACCCTCACCTCCATCACTTTTCTCTTTACATCTGTCCTTCAGTAAGTCTTAGTGTAGCTGCTGCCTCAAAAGACTGATCTCTCCAATGTTTGTCTTTTTCTCATGCAAAGAATTGGGTGGATGGCCTACAGGGCATTTCTGCAGATCCGCTTTTTATCTTGTCAACATGCTGATGAAGGGATTGGAACTTGTTGATTCTGTTTTTCCTTGTCTGAACAAGTCCGGTTTTGTTTCAAGACTCCAAATGGCAAAGTCCTTCATCAATGAGATCACTCCAAGTTTCCTCTTCTTCTCACCACAACTCTCTCACTGTTCTACCCAACCACGTCTTCATTCTCTCCCTTATCTGCCATCTTCCACCTCAGAAACATGTGGCCTCACTGCATGAACAGCCTTCCTCTTCTCTCAGTTTATCTGAATGTTACCCTTTCATTGGTGTGGAAGCGGTTCTCTGGCATGCCTTATAGTAATGTGCACAATCTCAGCCACGTGTGGGCTCAAGTGCCCACCCTATCATCAGTATCTCTGTGACCCCCATCAAGTCATTTAACAGTGCTGAGCGGGTTACATAATTCTATTTCACAGTGACCTATTACTCACTTTCAAAGTGACTTTGGCCCTTTTTTCTAGCAGATAAAAAAGCTATCGCAATGATTCTCAATGTTTTCTGAAAATAACTTTATCAAAAAATGTAATTAGGCCGGGCATGGTGGCTCACACCTGTAATCCTAGCACTCTGGGAGGCCGAGGTGGGCAGATCGCTCAAGGTCAGGAGTTGGAAACCAGCCTGAGCAAGAGTGAGACCCCATCTCTACTATCAATAGAAAGAAATTAATTGGCCAACTAATATATAGAAAAAAAACTAGCTGGGCATGGTGGCGCATGCCTGTAGTCCCAGCTACTCGGGAGGCTGAGGCAGGAGGATTGCTTGAGCCCAGGAGTTTGAGGTTGCTGTGAGCTAGGCTGACGCCATGGCACTCACTCTAGCCTGGGCAACAAAGTGAGACTCTATCTCAAAAAAAAAAAAATGTAATTAATACCACAATATAAACAAAACTTAGATTTGCATTGAGAAAGACATTTGCATATTGAAAGACATCTAAGCTATATTTAGATGTTAAAAGTTTTAAAAATGTAAAAAAAATTAATTGGAAGGAGAAAAAGTTTTGATATGACATATTAATTATACTTTCTAATACACATAAATTATGGAAGATTCAAAGAGTCAGAAAATATGAAATATGTGAGCCTGTTGATTAAAAAATGAATTATTGGTATTAGAAATACTGTTTTGTAACACATGCTACTAGTTGTGATTGAAAACTCTTTCAGCTAGCTCAAGGTCCTTTAGTACATCGTTAATGTTGTTTCATATGTATGCATTCCCTCTCCAACCTAATTCAAATGCCTTGTGAGCTAAGACTTGTCCTTAACTTATTTTGTATCTAGCAAATTGAAAGAAATGATGCTGAGCATATATTTATAATAGATAGAATTACTTAGGGTTTAGAAGTGGGGTTAATTGAATTGCCGGAGTGATTCTGAGTCAAGGTTTATTCATTCTCTATAAATTTGATAAATCATATTCAAAATCAGAATTTGAGGCCTGCTATGGTGGTTCACACCTGTAATCTTATCAGTCTGGGAGGACAAGGTGGGAAGATCAGGAATCTGAGGCCATGAATCTAAGAGCAGCTTGAGCAAGAGCGAGGCCCTGTCTCTACTAAACATAGAAACATTAGCTAGGCGTCTTGGCACATGCCTGTAGTCCCAGCTACTCGGGAGGCTGAGACAGGAGGATTGCTTGAGCCCAGGAGTTTGAGGAGGTTGCTGTGAGCTAGGCTGACACCACCTTACTTCAGCCAGGGTGACAGAGTGATACTCTGTCTCAAAAAAAAAAAAACATTTAAAATGTGTCATATCCTCTTCCTTGAGCCCTCATGATTTGGTCAGGGGTCCCTTTTGATTCTTTGTATCTCATCTGAAATTAAACACTAATTGTTAAGCATCATTCTGGATTATTATTTTCAACATTAATTTGAAAATATTAATTTGAAATTTTAATATATTTTGTGTACATTAATCACAGTATAAATTAGCTTTGGTCTCTAGTAAGCTTAAGTTTGAGGACAAAGAAAATATACATAATTCCCACACTGTGTTTTCAGTACTGAAACATATCCAACTGACAGAGGTTTCTTAAACTTTTATTTTTGCAAATCGATGCATTCTATCACAGCAAAAGGTGAATTTTAGTATTTTGGCTAGCTTGGTACTCTTAGTGGAGTTTTGTCGAAATGCAAGCTCTGCTCACCCACTGCCTGTCTGAAGTCACCCTCTGTTGTGTCGCATTCTCTGCTGCTTCTTCCTTGCTCTGTCTTCTCACTGCACCCAGCCAACTCCAGACCCCCGCTCTGATCCATTTCAAATGATTTGATAAATCTATTCCAATCGCTGGCAACCTGACTGCAGGAAGCACTGGAAACTCAACCTCAGGGATGGCCAAAGTTGAGCAAAGTGTTCTTATGCTGTCATTGGCAAGTTAGTATTGCAGGAAGAATACAGACTCCTGTAGGTGTCCTACTTATGAGCATCTTGGTTCCAGATGAACCTGGGTTTAAATCCCGGATCTATGTAACTTTGGGCAAGATATTCAACATTGCAAAACCTGAGTTTTCTTAGGAAAGTAATGTATCTCAAGTAGTCACTATGGGAATTAAACCAAATCATGTGTTAGCACAGTGCTGGGTTCATAACAACATGTGCTAGAGGCTGTTGCTGTTTTGTTGCTTCTCGTTAGAAGCAAGACTGAGTTCAGTTACTAGCTACCTTATGCACTGACTTTCTGATACATAGAATACTAATTTTAATAGTCATTTTACTAAAATATGACATAAAAGATATTCAATAAATCTATGTTTCCTTCATCGGAAAATAATGATCAAGTTGTGTGTCTAATGAGCACATAGGTAGAAAAAGAGCAAAAGTTCAAGTAGACTTTTTTTGTTTGTTCTATGGTTGGTGTTATTGTTCATATTCATGTCAGTGATGAGTGACTTTGTTTATTCCTGCTTCCGTAGGCTGACACACTGTGTCTCATAGACACAGCACCTCCATCCATATTAATTTTTCTGATAATAAACCAATCAAGCTGCGTCTTTGTTCCCTGCTGGTTTGATTGGCACTCTAATCACCACCATACACTTATCTTTTGGCCAATTCATAACTTTGCACTCTGTGTGATTACAGCCAACATGGAGAATTTTGCTGAGCCAAGTATTGTTTTACTAAAATCTGGTTCATTTAATTAAAATTTCAAGCCTGTGCCGTACCACTCTGAGAAATTGTAATTCATTAACACAGAAAATATTATTTTTGAGAAAAATTAATGGTTGATCAGTTAAAGCATGAAAAAATATCATTACATTGCCAAAGGTGCTTACAGCCTTAAAATTGCTTACTATAGCGGCATGGCTTAGAATAGTTAGAAGACAGAAAAGATAGTAGTCTCCATTCTTCTCTTGCTTTGGAACTCTGGCCAATTCAACCAATATCCTTATGTGTGGTGAGGTGTTTAAAATAGAAACATAAATTCTTATCTCACTCATTTAATAGCTATTTACCAGGTAGGATTTGCTAGATTCTGACATAATTACTGGAGGTGGAGAGGAGTAGCAGGAAAATAAAAGTGCACACCGTCACCAAGCTTATACTCTTGTGAGAAAAGACAGATGATCAAGATGTAAGCAATTAAATAAATAAAAATGTCAGGTAATGAACAGAGCCATGAGGCTAACAACAGGCTAACAGGACAGAGTGACAACTGGGAGTGGGGCAGAGAGGAGGCTACTGTAGCTGCATGGTCAAGGGCAGTCTCAGAGGAATTGTGGGTAAATGCTGTAAAGGGGCTCACCACATACAGATCACTGAGAACGTGCTCCAGGAAGAGGGAAGAACAAGTAGCCTACAGACTGAAGTTCTGCTTAGCCTGAAGTCCAAATGCATGCAGCAGTGTGAGGGGTGGGAGGAAAGCCCCTCACTACAGGGAAGTGAACATAAGGAATAGTTGCCAGAGCTGGGGCGACAGCAGTGGGGGTGGACAGAAAAGGTCCAGCCCAGGAAATGCACTGGAGGGAGTTGCACTGAATTTGCTGGGTTGGATGTGGGGAGTACAAGGGGGGAAAGGAAAAAAACAAAGCAAAACAGGAGAGGAGGATGCCTAAGTTGTGGCCTGAATCATTCGTTTTGTGGATGGTGATGCCAATAAACAAGATGAAGAAGACAAAAGATTTTATGTGTGGGGAACCAGCAGTTTTGTTTACCCCTTTCAACACACGGTGGCCACTTTGCTAGAGCACTAGTTCTCAAATTTTATTGGGTATTAGGATCAACTGGAGGGCTTGTTAAAACACAGAGATCTGGGTCCCCTCTCCAGATTTTCTGATTAAGTCAGTCTGCTGTGGGGCTAGAGCATTTATATTTCTAAGGATTTCCCCATGAGAAGGGCTGCAGCTCTGCGAACTGCCACCTTCCTCCTTGAGTTCAGCCAGCCAGTGAGAGAGGAGATACGCTTTGTGGGGGAAGCTCTGGAGATCTTTCCTTCATTCCGCCCGATCCTTCTTCAGGCTGCTCCATACTGCAAGAACCCGACCTGCACCGGGAGGACCCCCTGACCACTAGATTTAAGGGGGGCTCAAACCACAAGGAATATGAGCTGGCAGGAAGATGGAGAGGGGAGAAGAGACTGGGTTGTTGGTTCCCTTCCCAGTGGAGTTGCTGTCAGCTGGTGTGTCCACAACCTGAGGTTCTGTCTCCTGCCGGACAGCCCCCTCTAAGGGCTCTCTCTCTCCGTGTTTCTGGAACCTGCATCTTCCTCATGTCCGTCCACACTTAGGAAATCCAGGGACTTCCCTGCTACTGGCCCTGAGAGCTGTACCATCCTTAATGGCATCCATATATCCTGCCTTCACTTTCATGGTGATGTTATTAAACTCTTCTTAAATTACCCGATTTGAGCATATCATTTATTTCCCACAGGAAATGTGATTAATACAAGAGACACAGCGAGCTTTCTTAAAAGACTTGGCTAAAAATGACACATTAGGTTCTGCTTTATTCCATCAGCTAGACTGCAAGTGAGGCCAGGGAATGGGTCTAGTTGTGCTCCCAGAAGAAGAGGAAATGATTGGTTTTTGTTTGTGTTTTGGTGAACAACAGTCTTTCCCATACACACAATTTTTGCTATATTCTAGTAAAAATTCATGTACCTAAAACCAGTTTACAATTGTTTGAACTTAGAACCTAACTATTTTACATAGATACAGAATAATGTTTCTTACAATTGGCTTAGATTTTTAAAGAGTATCCAACTGGTATATTGAGGAGAGGCTACACATTGTTTTATTTATAACTTTACCAAGAGATGTCCTTTAGTTCAGGAAACCTTATCAACAACAGCAATAATTTGTCACCAATACAGGAGAAGGAAATCCTGGCATTTGACCACTTTTTGTATGTTTTAGTGTAGTTTTGCCTAAGTGTTCACATATTGAAATATATATTATTTTTTTAACCTTCTTTACATTAAAGATGGGAAGTTCAACTGATTTTTCCTTTAGAAGTATATGCACTTAAGTAAATTATAGTATGATATTATAGTTTAAATTATAAATAAAAGCATGCTTCATAAAAGAAGGTATTGGTTTTTGTGGAGCTGAGAACTATATTTTGTGAAGAGAGAGACCTTTTCAAAAGACATCTGTAGTAGTGTACATGTGGGAAACCTGAGGCCTGAACTAATTAGCAAACAGAGGAAAGTGGACGCAGGTCAGTGATGTGCAAAGAGACAGTTGGGTGGAAGCACCAGACACCACCATGGATGGTGAGGCTGTTGGCAGATCCTTCCCCACGTGGACGCTGCCCTTGTGCTTGCGCCACACGACCTGCCCAGCATGGACAACTGTGCCTCATGTGGGGAAGGTTGAGTCTTGGGAACAGTTGGGGGAAGGCCCAGAGGTAGGGTTAAGATTCTTTTATATGTCATTATATAGCGCAGTTTATTAACAGCCTAGGGTATTATTGGTACTGCCTGAGGATATGGCATAGTTACCTTCCTCTTAATATGTGAGCATTTGCTTAGAAATTAGGACCCAACCTGTAAGCCAGATATTCATCTTTAGCTTATTGCAATGGAGATCTCTTGCAATAAGCTAAAAGGAAGAACTGCAACAAAGAGATTACACACACATACACACACACACACACACTGACTGGTAAAGGACAGCATCCAGGTTATTAACAATATCAAATTTGCATGATATTTAGAGCCCATTGGGATGTATGAAGTGCTTTCTCATACATTACTACATTTCTGCCTCTCAGCAGCACTGTGAGATAGGTACTTTTATGTTTAATTCACTGCTGAAGAACAACACAGAACTCAGAAAGGCTAATTAAATAGCCCAATATGGCAGAGTTACTAAAGTGTGGAGTTAGGATTCTACAGTTAAAATTCCGACATCTATTACTGTACCAACATGATCCCTCCCTGTGCACTGAGCTCTGTGTTTGAATATTTAAGGTGATAAAGGAAAGATGGTGTTCTCAGATTTGATCATGAAGGTGAGAAAGATTACATCAAATATGACAAACATGCCCTCATCTCCAACTATCCTTCAGCCATCTGCATTGTATCTTTGACACCATCACATCAATGACACTGTTTACCCATGTTACTCTTTTTTGATAATTAGTGGAACAATTTTTTCTTCATTTTAATTTGATCTCTGAAGTCTTTACCTTGTAAATTTTGGGATACATATATATAGATACATTTCTCTGAGTTAGTTCTTAGTATTCATTAGAATAGAATTAAAACCACTCCTACACACATTCTCCTTGAGTGAGCTGAACTATTCTGGTATGTTTCAGTTACCATCTACAAGTTGATGACACTTAGAATTCTCTCCTGAGCTCATGACTTTCATGAGCTCAATTGGTGACTTGACATCTGCTCTTAGATATTTCATAGACACTTCAGGCTCCATGAGTCCAAAAGAGAACTCTTCAACATTTTCCTCCCAGCCACTCCTTGATATATATACATATTCCACACAACCTGCAACTCTTTCTTCCTTCTCTTACCCCTCATAATGAGTTCTATTTATCAAATAGATAGAATTTACAGGGGGAGAACAACATTGCCATGATCTGGAAATCTGAGGTGCATTCTTGCTTGACTCTTTACTCAAGTCAACTAATACTTCCTACATCAATGTTTGTAGCCCATAGCTTTTTTTGTATTTTTTGAGACAGGGTCTTGCTTTGTAACCCAGGCTGTACTGCAGTGGCACAATCAGCACACTGAAGCCTCAAGCTCTTGGGCTCAAGCAATCCTCCTGTCTCAACCTCCCGAGTAGCTGGGACTATAGGCACATGCCACCAGGCCCATCTAATTTTTTAAATTTTCTGTATAGACAGGGTCTCTCTATGTTGCAGGCTGGTCTCAAACTCCTGGCCTCAAGTGTTCGTCCTTCCTGGCCTCCCAAAGTACTGGCATTACAGGCTTGAGTCAGTACACCCAGCCTTGTAGCTTCTATTTTTTAAGGTTCTTCTCATATTCACACTACCACTACCTAAGTTCAGCTCACTATCATCTACCAACTGAATTACCTCAATTCCTCCTAATTGTCATGATCCCCGTATTTGCAGTTTTTGGTCCATTATCCATGCTATAGCCAAAGTGATGCATCCCAAATGAAAGTCTGATATTACTTCCTTGTCCTCACCTCTATTATTATAGGCTTACATACAAAGGAGCATGCAGGGCAGACAGTGCCATGCTCTCTATTGCTCTTTAGCCATCATGCGCTGTGCTTTCTACATCTAAAAGTCTTTTAAAATTTCACTTTTCCTTTAGTGTATAGCCCTGGAAAAATGTCCTCTGATCTCATAAGTTTGGGAATTTTTCTCTCGCTCATGCATTTAAGATTATGATTGTGTTTTGCTCACCACTTTAATTACATATATGCATGTTTGTCTATATCAGCATACGCATATATGCATATATGCATAACATATGCATGTTTGTTTGTCTATCTCAGCCATTCAACTCTAGTCTACCTGAAAGAAAGGATTGCATCTTATACATCATTGTAATCCCACAAGCTAACAGACTCTGACATATAGAAGACAGTCAGTCAATATTAATCAAAAGAATGAGAGAGTCAATGAGTGAATGGATGATTGTGAGAAGGATACAGAGAGGGTATATGTGGTCTCAGGTAGAGTTTCACTGAGCTGGCTGTCCGATAGCAATGCTGCTTATTATGGCCCTGAGAGATCTAGCATGACTTAGAAAGTTGTTGATAGTGACTGTGAAAGAATCATCACTGTAGGAGTATCATGGAAGGAGAGACTTTGCCATGAGTTACATCACTTCTTTGAGACTCAGACAGGCAGACGCACATACACACATAGAAAATACTACTACTCACCTCATGAAGTTGTTGCAAAGAGTGCATGAGGTGGTGTATAGAAGTTACAGGGTGAAAAAAACAACTGAATAAAGTTATTTTTTTGGCAGTGTCATTATACAAGATTACTGGTTCAACAATCTTGACGAAAATCAGTTTTGGTAATGTAAGTGGCACATTCAATCAGATTAAATGCATTTTCCCAAATTAATTGTAGGGCATCAGCTCAATTGTTTAAGGCTGTGTTTCCACTGAGACAATCATAAGCTTCAGCCATTTATGACTTTGATAATTTGTGATGTGAGTATGGACTTTGGAGATTTCCCTGCACACAATGCCTGCTCAAAACAAATGCTTAATAACTGAAATTTATAATTATTATTATTATAAAATTATTAACAGAAGAATCTTCAGATAATGTTTCACGTCATTCAATATTCCAGATTTTTTTTTCTTTCTTAAGGAATGGTTTCAAGGGATATCTCACATTTACATTTTCCTAATGTTAATGAAACTCTCAGTAATTTGGAAATTCTTAAGATTCGGGGAAATAGAATATGTTATTACTATATTTTAAAATTTATCTTCAAGACATAGTTCTATTTTCTAGAATGTGTGTGTGTGTGTATGTGTGTGTATGCATAAGAGTAAGAATGCAGAAGAGAGAAAATAATGAAAGAGTGCTAATTTCCCTATTGGTCGGTGGTTAAAACTTCAGGAATGTTTTCTGGGCCAAAAGTTAATGGTGTAGATGGGATTTTAGGCTAACTTTGTAATTTGAGTTTTCTCCCCCCAGGACTTGATCTGATTGACTCTGAGGGCAAAGCTAGAACCTAACATACTGCAGTATGAATGCACTGACTTTCCCAGTGACCTTCAGAAATGGGCATGGGACCTTGACATACAAGACGTTGTTCTTCTAATGAGGGAAGAAACAGTAACATATTTGTTTCTCAAATTCCTTTTTTCCTATTGCCCTATAAAATAAGTTTGGACTTAAATGAGTACATAGGTGAAGATTTAATATAAGTGATTTCTCTAAAAAATAAATTATAAACTTTTGGCCACCAAGCCATCTTTTCACCTCAAACTGAGGACCATTTTCAGATTGGAGATGATGAGCATATACAGTTTCAGAGTAAGGACTTTGGGGTTCCCCTTCAGCTCATTATGAGAGTGAGCTGTTGCAGAATTCACATGCCAAGCCAGCAGCTCTCAGTAAATCCCAAGGAAATCTGGGTATTGTGGCCCATTTACAGGACGGAGGATGAACACAGAACACAAAACGAAAATGCAGAACACAAAGAAAAACGTGGAAACACGTACAAATGGCTGACTCGAGTAATAATACACTGCGTCAGTTTTATTTTTATACTCTAAAAAATTAAAGTTAGTTCCTTGTACGTAACCACCCAGGCATTGCAGCAATGGCCATAAATTCTGGAATATGTAGCCTTAGGGAAACAGATATCCCCTGGCTCAAGGTTTCCAGGTGGTTGCTCTAGGTACTAGACATAGATCATGGACTGAGATTAGCAAGGATGGGCAAGGCAAGCCACAAGGGGCATTTCTCATTCCCAGCTTTTCTTAGGGTGACCCCCTAAGATCTTCAGCTGAACCCCAGCAGCTGTGCCTGGGTTAGGTCGCCCCCCTTGAAGGGTCTTACACGTCATTGACTAACCAGCCGTCTTGTGGTGTGTTTATCTTGTGGCCTCCAGACACCCAATGCCATGGGGTAGAGCAGCTCTTGCTTACTTGCAACTCAGGTCCTTTGTTATGCCTCTAGGCAACAGCTTTGTTTTTCACAGGGAGCCTGTCCAGAACACATTACTTTCAAACACTCTGGGAAGAACACGTACATTACTCACTAACTTTAATACTTAAACCAGGAAAATATATGTCAGTCCCCTACATCTGGGATCATCCCTATTGTGTATAAAGAAGAAAGAAACCTAGTAAAATGTGAAAATAGGGTGGAAGGAGAGGAAAGCAGAGGAAATGAAGTCTGGGGGCCACCACATTGATGAGGCCCAAATAGCCAGTCATCTGTTTTCCCCAAAGTAGCTGTCTCTGCCTCAGGGGAAAGGAAAATGAATTATATCAAATGTCTAAGCAAACATATTTTGAAATATAAATCTCTTGGGGAAATGTAACATATTCATAGTGCATTTATTTCTAAATGTTTGCTTACTCTTTTATTGTAGACAGAAAAGTAAATGTATAACACCCAAGAGAATAACATAAAAATCAATTGTCTATTAGTAAAAGCAATAAAAATTATTTTTATATTACATGTTCTTTTGATTAATCTTGGCTATTATAAGTGTCACAATTGATTTAGAACCAAGGACCCAGGTAAAAAATTTAGTGTCTGTTCATGTCTAATAGAGACCACTCTCATTAAATAAATTATTTTAATTATCTCAAGCTTGACATTTTACATGTCAGTAGTCTTTCCCACTTTACTTTATGTGAACTCACAAAGCAAAATACGTTTTTTAAGGAGCTTATTTTAGGTACTGTTTATACAGGGCCACCAGACCAACCACTTTGATTGATTCCAAGTCACAATGTTGTGGGTTCAGTTACTCAACAGAGATAATGAATTTCTACCAAACCTATCATATGGCATTTAGCTTAATTGAGTAGGAGTATCAGCCCCAACAGATACAACCTAGCTCTCAGTTAGAAAGCAAAGAAAAAGTCTTATCTGATTCAGCCTTGCTTGGAAAACTTGACTTTCAATTACAGAGACTGCTGACAAACACAGCCTTCTGGT